>NC_142065.1:56373753-56683128 GCF_059756535.1 Pantherophis guttatus | reverse complement strand
AATTCAAAGGATATTAAAGTTTACTTGGATGTTGTCAGTATTTGGTTTCATTGGACACATTTCGCTCGCAGCTCAGAAGACTGCGGATCCAAGGTGCAGATCTGATTACTTGCTCCCCAACTAAAAAGAGTTCGTAGTTAAAGAAACAGATTACAGCAGCAGGTTTAGTACAGAAATCTGGCATCCTCGGGCAAGTTTCAGGAGCATAAGGCTAGTATTCTAGGGAATCAGGTCATTGTGATGTCTCCTAACCACCTTCCAATCATTGCTGTTGCTATCACATTTACGACATTATACTGAGGGAACCATTTGTCCTAAGAGGGGGTGCCCCAAAGGATATTTTGCCCAGTGTTCTCTGGACTGGACATTAACCCTTTCAGGCACTCTGCCAGTAGGCAATGAGACCCTGCTTCAAGTCTCTTCATTGAAGAGACTTTATTTTGTGCTGTGCTTTCCCTCTCAGGAGTTGTGATAGAGGTAGGGAGCAGAGCAAAGGAGCCCTACTGAGGAACAGGGAGAGAAACACAATGAAGAAATATATTCTGTGGAGTCTTGCAGTATTCCTAGTGTCTAATTATAATACCTCCAGTCTAATTGACTGACCATCTTCTCATCCAGGTTACCGGAGCTATTTCAAGGACATTGAGATGATGCTTGGTTTTCCACCACCCATATTTTTCCAGATCTGTTGGAGGTTCATCTCTCCAGTTATCATCTTTGTGAGTACAAAGAAGGGGGGGGGGACACAGAAAAACATAGGAGACAGGATTGGGAGTGAGGGAAAAGGGGACTGGGTGACTTAACAACATAATCAGGATGGAATAAAGACTAGACTGCTTTTGTGACAAAAACACAGTGATAAGCAAGGGGGAGAGAAGGCCATAGGTTTTCTACTTCCCATGATAAAAACATCCATGTCTGAGAAATTAAGAGAGCTTTTGAAGGTTCCCAGAATGCAAGACTAGGAATGATGCCAGGCAGAATACATTTTGGTTTCAATCTGCCTTTCCCCTCTCTCCTTCCAGTTTATCCTCATATTCACAGTGATTCAGTATGAACCAATCACATACAACACATATGTGTACCCGCCCTGGGCCATCGGCATTGGTTTCTGTATGGCACTCTCATCGGTCATCTGCATCCCCATCTATGCAGGCTACTACATTTTGCGCTCAGAAGGAGACACGCTACTGCAGGTAGGGCTGGGGCTTGCAGGCAACTGGGTAAAGATGCTGCTACTTTCTGGACATTACGGGTGTACTTGCCTCAGATCCCACTGCAAACCAGGTCTTGAAACCACCAACTCCTTGTTTGCCTTTTGTATCTCTGCAGCGTTTGAAAAATGCTACTCGGCCAAGCCGGGAGTGGGGCCCAGCGCTTGTTGAGCACAAGACCGGCCGCTACGCAACAGCATTCAGCTCAACAGAATCCCAGCTGGAGGTGCAGCTGCTGAACCCTGAGAAACCCAAAAGCGATGAGGCTGGCATGATGGCTGCCATCACCATCGGAAGCAATGGCTCAACCCACAGCCAAGACTCAACGATGTGAACCTTAGCCTGGGAGGCAGGGCAGGGAGCACTCCTTGCATCAATCCATTCCCACCTGTCCTGGTTCTCTAAACCCTACTCTGCTCAGATATACTAAAGTACCCCCACTGGGTGGGGGACCCCTGGCTCCCAGGCTGTGCTGGACTCTGGGGGAGGGGGCTATGAGTTCCCATCCCACCCACCTCATTAGTGTCCCTGTGCCATCTTGTAACCCTTATGTTTACAAGTAATGCTCAGATGGCCCCAATTCACAGCCAGGACCAGGATCAGAGACAGAGATGTGTGCACTGGCTAACTAGGCGGGGTTTCTTTGAGAGGTACCAGTAGAAAGGTTGGTTAATGTCTTAGAAGCTTAGAAATCCCTTCAGGATGGTTTCTGGCAGCTACTCCTGGGTCCAGCGAATCTAGAATCTATTGGGGACAATATGGTCCTCACTGCCCTGGATCAGGGCTATTTAGCTGGCCCCACAAGGAAACTAATGGGAGTGCTGGGGGTCAGTAGTGGTTTCAAATTTGAGCTGATATTCTAGGCAAAGTTCAGTCTAGAGCTAGACAACCTTCAGCTAGACTACTGCCTTTATGAGCACTCTTGCACACATGCATGGAAAACTGCACACTACCCATCAGTATCTATACCTTCCCAGCTTTCCCACTTGTCTAGTATTTTATGAAAAGTGGGGTAGCCTTTTCAGGACTGTAAAGTTCCAATGATGGTTCCAAGATCTTAAGAAAATTCCAGAAATCTCTCATAATTGGTAGGGAGGATCTAGCCTTATTTGTCTAACTGTCCATAATTTTCTCATGTGTACACATACACACACACACATCCTTTCACATAGTTAATAGAGACACTATGTGACTGATTCAAATCTAGGAAAGTCCCACACTTGTGGGAAACTCCTGTAAGCTGCTGCTACACTGTGTAGAGGTGGTGGAGCAAAGTATTGAACTGAATTATGCAGACGCTTGTACTTGAGTTCTGAGGAATGGAGCCTCTGAAGCCATTGTTTATTCTCTTCCCCTACAGAGGAGCAAATGAATTTGAATAGGGTCCCTCTACTTGCAAGGGGCCCTTGGGACCTAGCCCTGCCCCAGTCTCTAGGGAAAGGAGCAGAGCCAACCATGGTGCTAAGAGTAGATGATGTGCCAAGACCAACCCTTGCAACTTGAGTGAAGCACAAAGGTCAGAAAGCATGATCTTCCACGAAAGCTATTCCTGGTTAGCCCTGGACCGCCACTTCCCAATGGGGATGGAAGCCTCTATTCCCATGCTGCAGTCATGAAGAAGTTGGCCAGAAGCACCAATATCTCATGGCAGGACGATCTCTTTGTAGCACAAGCCAGGTCTCACACTGGCTCAAATGGTGAGGGATAACTAAATGGTTGTGTCTTCCTGCCTCATTGCCCCATATTTTCGTTTCAGCATTGCTGCCTGCACTTTATCCTGAGCAAGGCCTTGGAGGAGGTCCTGACAGCCACTCCCTTGCCCTTTATCCTGTGGCAGCAATGATACCAGGACACCAGTGCCAAACTTTTTTGTAGGGATACCAATGCCAAACTTCTTATAAGGGGCATCCCTCAGCTCCCAGGAATGCACAATTGCTACAATGCCAACAGCAAGGGCACATCTGGTCCCTACCCACAGGGTAACTGCCCCAGCCAGTGACGTGGGCAAAATGGCCAGTGTTTTAAGTGCCAAATGTCTGCATCATGCACAGATGATAGGGAGGATAGATGGCTTCATGTCATGATGGCATTTTTACCTTAAGCCGCCAGCATCCAATCCTTTCCCTCCTCTGTACTGAAAATGCACTATTTAATGCATGGTTTCATGTCTGTCCCTCCCTCTCCTACAGAGTGTGGCAACTGCCACTGCCACCTCTCATTGTTCATAGCAATAATTGTACGAGTCTCCCATACTGTGACTCTCCCAGTTGTAGATTGTTAAAGTCTCATAGATTTTAATGAAATTTATATTCCTGAACTCAGGATGTACAGTTCTTTTTGTGGGATCGGAAGGGCGATTTGAGGAGCCATAACTTTTCTTTAATGTTATAATGGAATTATTGTATTGACTAATGGAGAGGAGGAGGAGAAAGGATCCCAGGGGGCACTGCTGCACTCCCAGGACACTTATCTGTACAGAAGAAGGGGTATTTAGCATGGCCTTGTTACTTTCTTTGGAATCCATGAATTTGAAAATAAGAATGAGCAAAGACAGCAGTAGCCAACATTAAGCCCATTTCAAGCATAGGGGACAGCAGCATACGGTTTCAATGGGCACTGTTGCCACAGAGCAAGGGGTGAGATGTCAAGAGGAAGAGGAAGTTCTATTTTTCTTAGCTTGGTCCTTTACACTGCAATAATCTAATACGGGGACAAAAGCGAGACGGTGGACAAGGTTCTGTAGGAGGCATGGGAAGAAAAGCAGGTTCCCAGGCTGATGCTGATGCTGATCTATATACTGAAGCAGTTGGATGTCCTAATGTTGTAGGCAACTTAGTGTCACTGTCCTTCCTTGCCTGGTTGGAATCCTCACTCTTCTGATGCATCCATCCCAAAGGGGTTCTTGTCGAATGGCTCCATCGGGATGATGGCCGATAGCAGAGTAGAGAAATCTGATCCCTGGGATCTGGTGAAGGAATCTCATTAGAAGCAGGATTGATCTGTCCAAATCCTGGCCCTTTCACTAAGCCTCTTGGATGGCTGTGAAATAAAGAGAAGGAGTTGTGTGATACAAAAGGTTTTATTTAAGCATCTTTCCATCAAAAGTAACAAAATTACAGAAATTTGACTCATTGCAGAAGAGTTTATGGATCTCCAAACTCCACTAAAGTGGACTGAACAAATTCCAAAAATGTTACTTCAAAATTCTGGAGATAGAGTAATAATAAATCAAGGCTGAATTAAGTTTCTCACTTTCTCCTGTAAGGCTTTTGCTCTTTCCACCTCTTCTTAGTATTGTAGCTTGCAAGCATTTTCATACTACCTGAGCTGAGACAAATGGGTGCTGTTCCCAAGCTGGTTTGACATCAGGGAAGGAGGCCTAGGACATGACTTGGGCAGGCTCAATTGCAAATCCCGCTCCATGACACGTTTCTCTTCCTGTAGTTCTGTGGACAGAAGATTACTTCAAGATGGAGAAGAAACAAGCCCAGGAACAACATAGTTAGGGGACTAGTACTTAGAAATAAACTGCCCAATTATTTATACTGTCTATACTAGAAAAACCCTCTTTTCCAATCCCCAGTCTAATTCTAAATAAAGGCATGAGATGAGAATTTTGCATACCAGCCATGGTGGGTTCATGCATTTTGTCTTGCAGCTCAGTAGCATGCTGATGCACTTCCTCTAGTTGGTTCTATAAAGGAAAAGAAGCTGAAATGTCAAAGTCATGCTCCTTTGTAAATCCCCAGAGGAATACCTGTCTTTCCCCAAAGAGTTTATGCATTGATAGCTCTGTACACAGAAGTTTCATTCCCCCCACCCCTTCTTACATGCCCCTATCACTACAGAAAGCTATTTTAGATGAGCAATACACACCCAGTCCCTTCGGTCAAAGAGATTACGTTTCCTTTTCCCTGGAAAATAGCCTGTGTTAACCTTCTGCATTCCTATGTCATTGTTGCAATATTACCCAGAATACCTGTGCAAAGAGCACAGAGCAAAGTTGGTTCAGGAGAGCAGAGACAAACAGTAGGGGGTAGTGTTGTAGCAACTTTACATCCAAAGCAATGGCATTTGCACACCAAAAATGCCATTGACCTCTCCTACTTTGCATCTCTCAGCCCTCATCCATCACCACCTTCAGATCAGAAAAGATGAGATGAACGGCAGCTAAGTTCGTTACCAAGCTGAGATAAAAGTCAAACATATCTTCATTAAATAATACTCCCTCCTTGAAAAACCTAAGTGCTGTAGCCATAGGACTGTGAGTACTTCATAGTATAAGCTCCCAAATCAGAGATGATCACTGGACCACTTTGGATATTCTAAATGAAGAGCAAGTTGAGAGTGAAGTTTAACTACACCAGTGTACAAAGCAGCCTCACAGACCCATGACCAAAATATGAATTGGACTTTTAGGAGTGCAAGAGTCTAGAAGTCCTTACCTGTAAATGTGTAATGTATCTTTCCAGAGCATGGCATTCATCCTCTAGCAAAGTCCTAGATAAAAATGTCAATAAAGAGCGACAGAATGTGAGATTTGGGAGAAAGTAAGCAATCGCCAACTGCAAATATTGAGTGTGAGACTTCCACAGGTTCCTCCAATTTTTGTTTCTTTCCCATTATAGAAGCTAGCTTCAAAACTGAATTAGAAGACCTGACGTCAGGTACTTTTTTACAATAGGAATTCAGTGTATTGGGGATGATGTGAAATCCAAGTTAGGGAGGTGCCTAACTAAAGCTCTCAATAAGAAAATTCACAAGCACTCCTAACCATAATAGGGTTTGTTCCTCTGTTAGCATTCTGGTTCAAAATTTCCCAAACTCCTGAGCAGTAAACTGTTTCTTGCTGGATTCTTTGCAACTTAGGACCCCTTTCGTTTCTATATCCACTTCCTAGAACTCATAGTACTGTATACTGTTTAGTGAAGTGTCAGCTTCGTGGTCCTTTTTCCTGAAATTCACGTTTTTGCATCCCATAATGCAATGAGACAGGTTGCCCATTCTGCCTCTTCAAAGAGGGAAAGAAATGGAAGTTCGGGTACATTCAGGCCAAGATTTCAAGGCAGAAGCTAACACAATGCCGTGAGGAGCAAGTGTAGTAGGGCTGTTTCACTAAGATTTCCCAGTTTAAAAGTTCTTATTGAATTGGTGCTCAAAAACTCTTCTGCAACAACTGATCCATTCACTACATTCACACAAAAGAAAACATACAACACACATGTGCAGGCAGAGGAAATCAGAATGAGATGCTTGCAGATCTCCCTGTTCTTGTTTTCATAAGTATGATGCAGGTTATTCTATAGGGAGCAGAGGAAGAAATTCTGAATACAAATTGTTGGGCTCATTGGCATGTATTTTTATGCTCCACTGCCCCAAGCACTCCTCTTTCTGATGAGCCATTCCATTATTTACCATATTTACCATTGGAAATTACAAGTCCTTTTACACTCCTTGCTTCTAATAACTGTTCATAGAAGAAAAATATAAAGCAAAAAGGAGGTGTGCAAACTTGCCTAAGTCTAGAGGTTATCTCGCCGATCTGAGCTATATTCAGTTTATCAGAATATGGTTCCAAATCATTTGTGGTGCTACAGGACAATGACCTAAGAAAACAGAAACGGGATTAATACAAATGTCATACAGTTTAAGAAAGACCAGCTTTTCCTTCAGCCAGGCAAGATTCCAAGTCCACAATTAGGCATTCTGGCACGAAGCAACTCGGATCAGGAATGGGAAGCAGAATTTGGATGGAGTTGTTAGTAACTTTCATTGCATATCTGTAAATGTCCTGAACTCCCTCTCCTCTATGGAGATTACAGAGCAGTGGTTGACCCGCCTAACACAGCATGCATTTCAGTTCCAGCAGTAGATGAACAAGGCCATTCATGACCAGTTTTTGTACCAATATCCAAACTCCAAAAAACTACAGTTACCAGCAGGTCAAAATATTGGACCTAGGCAAACATCCCTTATATGTCGATACATACTTAGGTACTATTAATTAAATCTTAATTATATTTATCAAAAATAAGTCTAATGGAACATTTATTTGTCTGTGTCTCCGTCCTTCTTTCCTCTCCCATATCATATAAACATGACTAGGAAGAAAATGAAAAAAATACAATGTACAAAATAATATATCTATGCCCTCCCCCCAAAGAATCTAAAAAAGGGGGGAAAAACAGATGTATATATATGAGTTAACACATTACAATAGATATGTAATATACAAGGCAGCTGAATAAAGTTTACTTTTGAGTCTTACCTGATGAGATTGTTGCTCCCAGATGATGGCCGATTACTTCCAACATTTGTCTTGAAAGCGAAGTTGATTACATGTGTGTTGTATTTAGCAATGGCACAGTCGTGGTCCCTGCAATAAGAAGCAGACATGAGACGAGAACCTAGCCTCAGGCTTCTAATTAATAGAGTCATGAGTAGGCCACCCATCTCTTACATTCAAGGACTGAAGCCATAAACCTGTTGGAATATGAAATGAAAATCCTCTAGGTGAACATCCTTAGACTAAAAGAAAAAGCAAGTTTGACCAAAAGGCTCTTCTTTACCCCTATCGACAGTATGAAAAGAACCATGGCTTAAACCCACTTAATCATGTGAATGATTAACAATAGCACTTAGACTTATATACCACTTCATGGTGCTTTACAGCCCACTCTAAGTGGTTTACAGAATCAGCATATTGCCCCCAACAATCTAGGTCCTCATTTTACCGACCTCGGAAGGATGGAAGGCTGAGCTGGTCAGGATCAAACTCCTGGCAGTGGGCAGAGTCAGCCTGTAATACTTCCTTTTAACCACTGTACCATCATGGCTAAAGGTAATGTGAGAGGAACTCTTCTAACCAAACTACACAAGGCTGGGCCCGAGAGACAGCAAGGACTAAAGAATAGAATAGAACAGAACAGAACAGAACAGAACAGAACAGAACAGAACAGAATAGAAGAATAGAATAGAATAGAATAGAATAGAACAGAACAGAACAGAACAGAACAGAACAGAACAGAACAGAACAGAATAGAATTCTTTATTGGCCAAGTGTGATTGGACACACAAGGAATTTGTCTTTGGTGCATATGCTCTCAGTGTACATAAAGAAAACATAAAATATATTCGTCAAGAATCATAAGATACAACACTTAGTGATAGTCATAGGATACTAATAAACAATCAAATCATACTAGGAAACAATAAAAACAATATAAGTTGTGCAGATACAATAAATAATGAAGAAAACCCTGAAGGGATAATAAAACAAACGTGCTTCCAGTGTGTAACTGAAATATTGGGAGAAAAATATTTTCCTTGCTGTCCAGTCCATTCTAATTGTCCTCAGTGCCCTTTCTGTTATTTATACAGCAAGAAAGTAAGAGGCAAATATCTGGCTAAGAGTCCCTTTGCTGAGGTTGATCCCGGTTCTCATTCAGCTTAATCCCTCTTTTGAATTTGGAGAGGGAGGGGACATAATCCCGGCTTCAGTATATGGATCGTGGATCATACACACTAGAGAAACAAAAGAGCTGAATGTTGGAGTTGTGCTGTTGTGAGATGTCTGCATACATGGAGGGGGGAGCGGGGAGACAGAAGTGAGGTGTAAATTCTATGCATCAGGAAATGCTAGTACAGTGTTTCTCAACCTTGGTAGCTTGAAGATGGGTGGACTTCAACTCCCAGAATCCCCCATCCAGCAGCACTGGCTGGGGGATTTTGGGAGTTGAAGTCCACCCATCTTCAAGCTACCAAGGTTGAGAAACACTGGCCTAGTAGAACTAGGGGGGAAATTTCTTTATTTCCCCCCATCATCACTACAAAAGAAGTGGGAAATAACACCTTTCTTGCCCGTAAAGTTTGAAAGTATAATTTCTGGGGAATTTGAATCACAAGGAATTTGGAAGTTTTATATAGCCTGGTCCACAGGCTCTTGAGTTAAAAGATTTACAGCTTCTTTCTTTCTACAAAGACTGCAGACTTTAATTTATAGTTCGGCTTGCAATATTTTAGAACTTGTGAACAGGTTGTTAGACCTTCACTGTGAAGCATTTCATTTTCAAAAGTACCTGCCCTCCTGCAAAGCCTTTTGCTGCAAGCCAACCAGGAGTAGGCGAATCTCCTCTCTTACTAGTTCTTTCCGGTGGGGAGGAGCAGCCAGCAAGATGCAATTATCAGGTCTTTGCTCAAAATGGTCCAACTGCAGCTCTTGATAGAATTCCAAGAGAGTCTTTACCTGTAAAGAGGAAGGAAGCTTGACTGTGTGCATTGGACATACCCCAAAATATTTAGAGTTGCATGATACAAATCCCAAGAAGGTCACTTGTTAATCTTGCCATGCCCTTCCATCACGTGCCCAAATAATGAGAAATAGTTACACACCTGAAGACTAGTTGTAGCATTCCTGCTACATTCCAGATGCTTCTTTGTTCAAAGATTCATAAGCTAAATTGAGCAAGATAATAACATCATGCAGAAACTTCCTTTTCTTTGAAAGATTAAGTCATAATGTAGCCTGGATAATCTTCACAAATGAAGGCAAATATATGCATCCCAAGATAATGTTGCAAGATCAAATCTGGGTTGTGGTTCAGATTCAGTCTTGAATAATCTTCAATACAATGGTACAAACCTACGTGTTAGGTAGGCTGCAAAATTGATAAAAATGATTGTGGAGGTTCTGGAAATATCTGATACATTTCCAAAATGTCAAAATCAATCATTTATGTGATATCCTACTTTTTCTTCACAACCTCAAAGCAGTGCTCTCTCCTCCTATATTTCCCACAATAATCCAGTGAGGTTGGGTGGCCTAAAATGCAGTGATTGGTTCAAAGTCACCTAGGAACTTTTGTGGCTGATGATGGATTTAAATCCTAGGACCAGCTCAATGTCTTAATTAGCAAATAAAAGTGACTCAAAATTTTCCAGCAAGTTTCCTTAGTGTGCTATCACTTTGTACCACTCCTCTCTAAACGTGTACATCCAGCTACGTTTGGCCACAGCTCATGGTGGCTATCATTTGTCTCAAAATAATAACTGTTGCCCATCCTATCTTAGGAGATATCACAAAGGGGAAGACTGCAATAGGTATTTTATCTTGCTTGTCCTTCCCTATTATTTCTCTTTGTGTGAGCTACCTTCTATAATCATTGCTTCCTCACCTCATTTGTGCTACTCATCATCTCACTTGGCTATTTCTTGTATCTTTTCACCCTTCTTTTCTATATGCTCTCTCATATGCCCCCATACTCTACTTCCTTTACTTGTATCAATTTCAAAACACAGACACAGAAACAATTCATTTTCTATGAATCTTCTGAACTTCAAAAAAGAAAAACATCCTGCTCATAAAACAGAGATCTATGGATTGAAAACATATGCCAAGAAAAAAAATATCCCTTAAGATAGCAGCAGCATATGAAAAGAGGAAATTAATTTAAAAGAAAAATGTTTTAAAAAGCAAAAACTAAAGACAAAAGTGAGGGAACAAAAGCAGATGCAACTACAAGACTTAGCACACTTAGCACACCTCTGTGCATTGCATTTTTTGGCAGTTCCAGGCAGCAGGAATCACCGCTGCCAATCCCCACTGCCTGGAACCGCCCAAATATGCAATGTGCGGAGGCCAAAAACAGGGTGTACGGAGGCCAAAAATGCAACGCGCGGAGGCTGAAAATGCAATGCATGGAGGTGGCAATCGACGGCAATGTGCTGTGGCCATCCCTGCATTCTGGGACGGGTCTAAAATGGAGCATTCGGAGTGATGCATGGAGGCCAAAAACACAACGTATGGAGGCAGTGATGTGCTGTGGTGATCCACGCAGCCTGCAACAGGTCTAAAACATCATGCGGAGGCCAAAAACGCAACACGTGGAGGCCGAAAACAGCTGAAGGGTGGGGTCCAGTGGGTGGGCAGGGCTACATTCAGTGTATAAGATGCACCCAAAATTTCACCCGCTTTTGTGAGGGGGGGGAGTCTTATACTCCAAAAAGTACAATACTTTACTGAACAACTTCTCAGCTGTCCTGACTGGGGACAAAAGCAGAGCAGTGAAATTAGGTATTCTTTGACAGCTTGAAATTAAAAGGAAATAGAAAGGTAGGTAAGAAGCCTCAAAAGGGATGGTGAGTTATTATTACAATAGAAATTCTGATGCTTTGGAGTCATGGACCCCAGGAAGATATAGATGGAAAAGCATACCAGTAGGCAGGGAATTAGGTGCCTTTGAATCAGGCCAGATTTCTGATGGCTATCTGGAGTCTCTGGGGACAATCCACAGCACTTCCACAAACATTCCAGTAATATCTTTATTCTGTCCATATTATTTATTCTGCTTTCTTTATTTTTACATGCATAGTAGATTTTAACTAATCCATGCAGAGAGAAGTAAATCCATTAGCATGAGAAAGGATTTTGGAATGTTTATTGTTCTTTGCCCCAGGCTGAATAAAGAGTGTGAATGACTGGAGTAGAACAAAGAGCTTGAAATAGCAGGGATTAGGGACTCTAGCCAAGTGTTAGAAGCCAGCTGACATGAGTCAAAAGGGAAACTTGCAGATGAGAGAGAAGGCAATACATCAATTCACTCTTACAATTTGGCTTTCTCAGAGCAGATAAATTTCCCTTACAGGATCTAAACTAGACTTTGAAAGTAGTTGGGACATCCAGACTGAACTGGCCAAAAAAAGCAAAACCAAAAAACAACAGCAAACAGCAACACTTGAACAATAGAATAATGAATATATGCATGCTATTGCTTGAGACCAAAATTTGATCACTGGAGGGAGAAATAATTGAAGTCATAATCCTCCTATTTGGGCTACATCTAATGGAGAATATGATCTGCAGTTCTCAGATTATAACTGTGAACTTTTCCCAAAATGACTATATGTTTGTATTTCAAAAGCAGTGAAAAGAGAGCTGTTTTCTCCAGAACTCAACAGTCTACAGCAGGGGTGCACAGGCGAGATCCAGCCCGTGCTTAGAACTGGCTCATAAAGCTGACCTGGAAACAGCAAAGGACTGGCCCGCAGTGACTCTGCCAGCATAAACAGAGCTTGGGAGGGCAGCGCGCAGCTGCCCAGACTCCGTTTTCGGCTGCGACAACCTCCCTGCAGCTCTCTGCCAGTGAAAACGGAACTCAGGGGGGTCACGCACACCTCCCCCAAGCTCCATTTTTGCTGTCAGAGGGTTGCAGGAGGCCATCATGGCCGAAAATGGGGTCCAGGAGCCGGTTTTCGTGGCAGAGCACTCAGGACACCACAGCGCCCCTGATATGAGTGATGTCATGCTGGCCACACCCATCCCGGCCCGCCGAAGTCAAACACAACCCTGATGTGGCCCTCAATGAAATCGAATTTGACACCCCTGTTCTACAGTAACTTTGCACAGACTGCTGGAATGAAGTGTAGGGAATCACAAGTATAAAATATAATACTGGCAAAACATTATAGATACTTTAGCCAAATATATCAACGTTAATCAATTCACATTGCTAAATAGCATCCAGATGGCTCTGATTGACGAGATCTTTGTTCCATGTAGCATACACTAAATAACAAATGAAATGTCTAGTCTCCTCACCTTTTAAATTTTTTAAATTTTAAATTTTTATTTGTATTCCATCTCTTTTATGTTTACAGAAAACTCAAGGTGGCGAACATATCCAACAGACCTTTCTCCTACTATTTTCTCCACAACAACCCTGTGAGGTGATTTGGGCTGAGAGTGAGTGACTAGTCTAAAGTTACCCAGGCTGCTTTCATGCCTAAGGCAGGATTAGAACTAGTCTCCTGTTTTCTAGCCTGAGGCCTTAATTACTAGACCAAACTGGCTGGTGGGGTCCTACATGTCTATCTTTAGCACCTTTCCCCAACTTAGTCTTCCAAAAGTATTTGGATTACAGTTCCCATGTTAAAAAGTACCTCACATTAAAACAGCTCAATATACATAATACCAATGAAGTTTTTATTCAATTAAGCTCTTTGCCAAAAACTCAAGGGACCCTAATGTCACGGTACATGTAGTTAGACACCATCCACACCCATTCAAAATGCGGTGGTGATTTTTGCAGCCCCTCTATACATACTATTTCAATAGGAAAATGCATAAACCACACTTTTAGGCCATACAGTTGGCCTGAAGTTCCGCTTCCAAACCTCATTATGAAGCTCCAAGCTGTAGTCCACAAGATCAATTCCCAAAATAGTCTTCACTTCCAGTCTCTCGCTGGGTGCTAGCTGCTCTTCTATCATCCTCCAGAGCGATGGCATTGGCTTCAAGGGCTCCCAGGAGAAACTGGACAAGGGGAACATAGGGGCAGAGTCCAATTCCAAGATAACAATAGAAATTCCCAGGTCTAATGCATTAGAGGAAAGAAGGAGATATAAGGATTAAATAGCAGGTGACAGGCACCCAATGCAAGGGCACCTGGTAATTTATCTCCATTTCTTCACAAGCAGCTTTAACTAATACCTATTATTATTATTATTATTATTATTATTATTATTATTATTATTATTATTATTATTATTATTATTATTATTGACAGTTTACACAGCAAACAAGATGACCATGCTGGATTTCATATCCCAAATCACTAGTCGAACACTTCCCAAGCGTTTAGGACTGTGATGTATTATATTATTATTATTATTATTGTTGTTGTTGTTGTTGTTGTTGTTGTTGTTGTTGTTGTTATTTAATCTTTAGTGAGATTCACAGCCTTTGAGGCTGGTTAATAGCTCAGCAGCTCGAGTCCTAACCAAGGACCTAGGAACTCTTAAGGTATCGTCGGAGGATGTAAGCTGTTCCGAGTAAGGTGGTTTTTGTAGAGTCAAAATGTTCAAGTCCGGCAAATTTAGAATTTCTAAATAGCGGGGTAGCCCTTTGGGTATTGTTCCAAGGGATCCAATTACCATTATTATTATTATTATTATTATTATTATTATTATTATTATTATTATTATTATTATTATTATTATTATTATTACTATTATTATATTTAGGCTTAATGTTGCATTTTATGCTTTATTAAAATCTGCCTATCCCAAATCTTTGAGAAGCACTCAACAGGTTGATAAAAATTGCCAAATCTAATCTAATGTAATGGTGTAACCAGCCATAATAACAATCATTACTATGTATTTAACAAGGCAAGGTCACAGTCCCTGAACCCACTAAGCAAGACATCAAACTCATAATCACACAAATATTTAAGACGTAGTGATCCAGTGTTTCCCAAACCTGGGTAAATTACCTACATTTGATTAAAGTGGCGTTTTGTTTTGTTTTCTTTGAATAACAACAAACGAAGCCATTACTTTTAACCACAAGAACATTTAACCGTTTTACTTACATTCGGTAAAAAATATATATATTTTGGGGCAACGAAGGAAAAAGTTTGGGAAGACTTCCCTAACCCCTGCAGCCAACAAACCAGTGGTGGGTGGGTTTCAAAATTTTTTACTACGGGTTCTGTGGGCGTGGGCGTGGCATGGCTTGGTGGGCGTGGCAGGGGGAAGGATACTATAAAATCTCCATTCCCTCCCCAATCCAGGGAAAGGTTACTGCAAAATCCCCATTTCCTCCCGATCAGCTGGGACTTGGGAGGCAGAGAATAGATGAGGGTGGGGCCAGTCAGAGGTGATATTTACCGGTTCTCCGAACTAATCAAAATTTCCGCTACCGGTTCTCCAGAACTGGTCAGAACCTGCTGAAACCCACCTCTGCAACAAACCCACCTGTTCTCCATTATCCCCAGCTCCAACATGTTTAGCAGCTCATCCCGGAATCATTTGCCCGGCCAAATTAACCCCGCAAATCTCTCCTGCACTGGGCCCACCAGCTTCGATCGGGCTGCCAACTTAATTCCTCGCCCTTCTGGCTTTTGCCCGCAGACTGACCAACGCCCTCTGCACGCAGCTCCACGGGAAGGAGGAGGGGGCGCTCCCTCCACTCCCCCCCCCAATTCTTCACCTTCCCGCGCGAGCTCTCGGGAGCATCAACTCCTTGTCTCTATGGTAACACTCCCCCCCACCTCCTCGTTCGTCGGAAACCTCGCCTCTTAAAGGAGCCGCGTCCAGAAGGCCGAAACAGCCGCGAGCCCAGCGTGCAGACGAGCACCCTCGGAAACAGCCTTTGTGGCAAAAGGTGGAATGTATCCGATCCGGCCACTTGCTACATTTCTACCTCAGTTCGCGTCCCCAGAACCTTAAAGGGGCATCGAAGGAAAAGGCCGGCGCGGGGGCATCCGAGCCGGGAGGCAGCGCGATCCTTCGAGGTGCGAAGTTCGGAGGGTTTTTTGGGGGGAAGCGCGGGGGGCTGTGAAGGCGGGTTGGAGCGCGGGAGGCAAAGCAGGCAGGGGGGCAGGCAGGGGGGGCAATGCATCTGCCCCTCCCAGCTCCGAGGTTCCGCCCTCCCTTTTGGGGAAGGGGTGCTCGGGTTTCACTCCGGGGCAGGCGGCTGCACAAAGGGCAAAGGAGCGCAGGGCCGGCCAGGTTGCTTGTCAGCCGCGGGCTGGATCCTTTCGCCTGGAGAAAAGCGGGTTCGCGGGTTTTCTCCGCCGGCTTCTCTGCCGTTTCTCCGCTCTGCCCAGCCGCCCCTGGAGTTTGGCGATGCCCTTTCCTTTGCTGAGCCTGGCATTGCTGCTGGCTAGGGTGCCTCGGCCCGGGCTGGCGGGGCCAGTCAGCACTTGCGATGCCAACGGGAGCCTGTACTTCCCAGGGGAGTGGTATTCCCTGGATAGTGACCACTGCATCCAGTGTGAGTGCACGGCGGAAGGAGCAGCTTGTGCCCGCACGGACTGCGCCGCTCTGCCGCCTGCCTGCATTCACGTCAGCCACTATCCGGGCGACTGCTGTCCGCGCTGCGAACGCGTCGGCTGTGAGCACCGAGGACAGGTTTATGACTTGGGGCAGCATTTCCAGGTGAGGCAAGCAAACGAACCCGGGGTGTGGGTCAGTGGTGAAATCCAATTTTTTTTTACTACCGGTTCTGTGGGCGTGGCTTGGTGGGTATGGCAGGGGAAGGATACTGCAAAATCTCCATTCCCTCCCCACTCCAAGGGAAGGACACTGCAAAATCCCCATTCCCTCCCCACTCTGGGGCCAGCCAGAAGTGATATTTGTCAGTTCTCCGAACTACTCAAAATTTCCGCTACCGGTTCTCCAGAACTTGTCAGAACCTGCAACATTCGAGGCCAGGCAGGGATGGGTGGTGGCCGCTTCCCTGAGTGTGTGAACCTCCTTAACCAGGGCTAAAAGTGAAAGCTGCTAACAAACAAAGTAGTTGAGAAGTACCTCCGTCTATTGAAGATCCGAGTTGGGACATTAACAATATAGTCTTGACTTGTTCAGTCCAGAGGCAAGACCTGGTTTTCCTGGAGCATAGTTGGCTATGAAATGGAAACTGAATGACCACTTCGAGGATTGTCTTACGGTGTATTAGAAAGTGAGGTAGATGATAAGCACTAGATTAGAAATGGTATGAAGTGGTTTCTTAAAATCAAAATGTCTTGACAGCATGAAAGTAAAATAAGAACTTCAGTACTTATTTTAGGACTTTTCGCCTGTAGTACAATTGCTGTCTATTCAACTATCCTCTACAGTATTTCTCAGTCCAGACACTAAATCAGAGTTTGGTACCTTCTTTCTGGCAATTGCTAAAATTGTTTGCAATGTATTTTAAGAGGTGAGTTGTCAGGCCAAAGAACTTGCTGGCCAGGAGGAACTGGGCAATGAGGGAGAGGCAAAGATGGTTACCAATAGCTGAATAAACAGGTCTAGGCTAAGATGTTGCGGGTGGAAGATCAAAGCCTGTTCTACTCCTGGGCTCCCTGCGCCTGAGAATCACATGAATCATTCCCATGAAGTAAGGGCCAATCCTCATAACTGGGCAGTGAGCAGATAATGTCCGTGCTGTCAATTTTGCTGAGTGTTCTTAAGAGACATTTTGCAGTGAGCAGAAATAATTATTTCCCTTCCCATTAATTTTCCTTCCTCACTCCTTAATGAGTAAGACTCTGCGCACTTGAAAATGATTTGAGAGAAATGCCTTGGATCTCATGAGTAAGCACCTCCCGCTATTCATTAGAGCAGCCACAACCTTTTCATGCTTCTGTGCCAACAGAACTGTGTTAAATTCATTAAAGTTATTCACTTTAAAAAATGGCATCTTTTTTTCAGGCTTGCTGAAACAGGAGAGTGCTTCCTCCCATTGTTTGTGAGGCATGAACAGCCCTTTTAGAGAGGCCTAAACTTTGAAATTTGCCCAGAACTTTTGGGAGATGGGTACAAAATATTGCATGTTTGGTTTTTTAGTAAAAGTAACAAGGAAACTGTAACACCTTGCATTTGTATAAAAGTGAAATGTTGTTGGCAAAGAGCTTTTTAAAAAATGAGGTTAGCTGTAGTGATTATATTTAGTATTACAAGCAGCAAGACAATTTAGGAAGAAGGAAAAATTCTTTGCTCGTCTAGGGCAACATCTTGCCAAATCAGATCTGGAAAGCCTTTGGAGATTTTTAAGGAGCTGTGGAAAGCATCTTATATTAAAGAAAAGTCTTTTTTTCCCCCTTTGTTTTATGTTTCTGATCACGTCTTTTGGCAACAGGCATATAATATCCATGTGACCAACTAAAATTATTTCAACCGTTCAATAGAGGTGTGAGTTTATTTGCTGGTCCAATGGAGAAGGACTTTAATACAGAGAATAATAATATTAGGATTTTATCTTTAAGTAAATATGGTAGCTGGCAGGAAGGGCAGAAGGGGATTGAGAATAGGGTCAAGCTGATTGTTACTTATCGTATTTATATTTATTCATTATTGTTAGTTTGGCTTCCCTAACACTAGTGCTAGGCTTTGCTACTAGAGATATAATGAACTGGAACTAACAGTAACATCTTTGTTGAATATTTAAGTGCAGATCCTGTCATAAGATTCCTGGAGGGCATCACCTCCATTGTTGTAGATGTGTTTAGTATATCCTGATCTGAAATTCCATACCACAATCTTTACATGCATAATCAAAACAAAAAAAAAATTCCTACTATATAAAAGTGGTGGCTGGAGACTAATAGCTCAAGAGAGCCTATTGGAGGCTTGCATTTCTCCTAAAACTGAAGCCAAACTGAATGGATGGTGCCCTCTGATGGTGTCATCTTAGTATTGTGAAGTCTATGAAAATGTTTGCAAGTGCTACAAAATTGCAGAAAAATGTGGAAATACTTGCAAAATGTATCACTTATGGACAAGTAACTCTCTGCCAAATATTGTAAGCAGTAGCTCAGTGGCTAAGGCACTGAGCTTGTTGATCGAAAGGTCGGCAGTTCAGCAGTTTGAATCCCTAGTGCCGTGTAACAGGGTGCGCTCCTGTTACTTGTCCCAGCTTCTGCCAACATAGCAGTTCGAAAGCACGTAGAAAATGCAAGTAGAAAAATAGGGACTTTGGTGGGAAGGTAACAGCATTTTGTGCATCGTTGGCCTTTAGTCCATGCTAGCCACATGACCACAGAGACGTCTTCAGACAGCACTGGCTCTTCGGCTTTGAAACAGAGATGAACGCCGCCAACTAGAGTCAGGAATGACTAGCACATATGTGCGAGGGGAACCTTTACCTTTTATCCCACTTGCTTGGATAACACACTTGTCTTAACAAAAAAACCTGTTGCCATAGCACTATTATGGCAGATTTGGGCACAAATATGAGGTTCTTCAGCTGGGACGATCCCAGTAGCAACATGGCAGCATATTATTCTTAATGCTTTTTAGAAAAACTCTTTCTGGAAGAGACTTCAGCAGGACCTGAAAAGGGAAGTGTGAGTAAGGAGGAAGGAAGTTGCTTAACCATGAGATCAATACTGAAACCAGTCATTCTGTTTGTCTCTAAAAAGGCGACCTCTGTCAAATTTTTGTTTAACGGGGACTAATTATGTCTTGCAAATACTTACTATGTGACTGCAGTGATAGTGAACTGTTCGCACAGCACTAAGAGAGTCTTTGTTGTAAGAGAATGAAGAAAAAGAAGAGGCAGGCTTGCCCAGAAAGCATTTTCCAGAACCTTGCAGTATGACAATGTGACAGTGCAGAAATAACCTTCAAAATAAGTTTTGTGCCAGTCTGTAAGAATATGCACGTTGCAAAGTATTGCACAGGATAGGCACAGCTTGAGAATAAATTCTTCCAATGCTGTTGTACACATAGAGGAGTGATTGCAAATTGCCATGGCCCATTGATCAACCTTTGTCCCCCCCCCACCCTCGCAGCCTTCCGAATGCGAGCAGTGTACTTGTGACTTGGATGGAATTGCCCGCTGCCTGGTAGCAGACTGTGCCCCTCCACCATGTGTCAATCCCATCTATGAGAAAGGCCATTGCTGCCCCATCTGCAAGGAAGGTGAGTAATTAAGGGAAAGGCGTGCCACTCCCAAGTAACCACTGGGCTATGGCACTTGCTTTCCTCTTTGAGGGTGCCTGAACGAAAATATAAAGAATGAGTTAGATTTCTGCGGCTAATATAAGTACTATAAAGTTATACTCTTGCTTATGTTCCAAAATCTGGGAATGCAGGCAGTCCTCACAATTGTTCAGTTATGACAAACTCATTCTCAAACGTATGACTGCTGCACACGTACACACTGTGGTCAAATGATCATATTTTGGGTGCTTGACAACTGGCTTATATTGATAACTGGTTGCAGCATCCTGTGATTGTTTAATTGCTATTTGCTTTTTTTTTTTTTTTTTTTTTTTTGGCAGTTTGTGGGTTTTTTCCTGGTTTCTGGCAAAAAAATGTCCACTACAGGCAAATGGATTTGCTTAATGACCATGTGATTTGCATAATGGCTGTGGTGATTCATTTTGTGAGCATCATAAAAATCGAACAAGGTCACATGGTGATCTGCTTAATGACCTCAACTTACCCACCATAATTCCAGGCTCATTTGTGGCCATTAAGTGAGGACTACCTGCATTTGCCTTTCTATGCCACACCCACATAGAAAACCCATTTTGTTTCTGATAACTCATGCAAGCTACATTTAGAGGGTCAATGGCCAAGTGACAGCAGACTGATGGCCTCTGTTGTTTTCTCTTATCTTCATGGTAAATCTTGGTGAAACATTGAGAAAATACTTTTATTCCCACAGGACCAAACTGTTATGTAGATGGGAGCCAACACAACATTATTCCTGCTGGAGATAGCGTCTGGGTCGGTCCCTGTATTCGCTGCCGCTGTCACGATGGCCAAGACGCTGGCTACTGGGAAGGAAACCGCTTAGCTAAATGTGAGCAGCTGGCAGGATGCCGAGTACCAAATAGGCACCATTCCTAACCCCTTGAAATATTAAGTGGTCCCTTTAACCACATCTCATAATCTCTTTAAGGGCTAAATTACAAAGAAACCCCACCAGATGCTCTTCTGCCAACTCCAAACTACAATTACCTATCCTAGACCCTGGTCAGAGTCCAGTTCCCTACTCCTCCTATCTAGACCTTCTATAAAAGATCCTTCAGTTGCTGCTGCACTACAATTCCCATCATCCCTTGCCAATGGCACTCCTGCCTGGGGTTGCTGGGTGATATACTTTTGCAACAGCTGCAAGGCAACAACTTTCCCATCCCTGCTCCCCAAACACGTTGCCAATAGCAATCTCCGATATATTTTATATAAGATTTGACTTTCCTATCTTCCCCTCCCAGAATTCCAGTTAATTTCACTCAAAAGACAGCTCTTTTGTACAGTGTTATACTGAATAGCTTCATCGGCATGTACGCCTTGACTATGTGACAATAAAGGATCCTTATAAAACAGCTTCTCTTTCCTCTACAACTATACGCATAATTTCCTGGGCCAATTACTCATGTTTCTACCCCCTAAAATCAAGTTAGTGTGATAATCTCCAATGCATTTTGGAAATGTCTTAAATTTGGGCTTTCTAAGAAGAATAAAGGAAAGGAAACCACAGATGAAGAATGTCCAATTTGGTGTCTTCCACAAACTTCAACAAGCAACATTGTCAGCCAGGATAGTCAAAGGCTGAGAATTCTGAATACTGAAGTCCTGGCATGTCTGGAGAGTACTAGATTAATAAAGGCAATGGTATGGGCTGTCCCAACCCAATGTCTCCTACAGAATTCTAGACACAAGGAGTTTCCAAGTTTTGAAACTTTACTGAATACAAAAGTCCGATCATAGTGACCAGTGTTGCATTCACCATAGGCTTGAAAAGGGATCAAAACATTCAAATGTACAAAAGTCACCAACACCCGGGCTATTTGACATGCTGGTGCCTGGCTTCCAGCCTGGCCCAGTTGTCACCCCAAAGTGGACAGATGCAGGTGATTCTACTTGCCAGGCACCATAACCAGAATGAAGGAACACCAGCAGCTTCCTAGCTCCAAGTACTAGGTGTAGGACTGCCACCAAGATACCATCAGGGCTGTGACCGAGGGTAGTTTGATAAAAAAAATAAAATAAAAGAATGAGTGATTAAGGGCAGGATGCCTGACAGAAACTGTAGGGCTGCTAGAATTGCTTGAGGAATGGAAGTTGGGATGGTAGTGGATCAAGGGAAAACAGGCTGAAATCTATCTTCACGTTAATTCCATTCTATAACAATGGCTATAGGTTCTGCGTGCTTATGAAAGTGAGGAGCAAGCCCACTTTAGGGTATGTCAAGCCATACATCCATCTATCCACCCTACTAAAAGGTACAACCTCACTACCCATCCAATCTGCTCCACTGAAAGGAAGAAGAGAAATCACAGCTAAGAAGAAAGTCCTGTTGTACCATGCCAGACAGGCTACACATACATTAACCCAGGAAGCACTCAAGTATTCTAATGAGGATTTGTATAAAACACCCCTGTGTACTGGAGTCAGAAAAAAAGCATCCAGGATCCAGCAGGGGACAGCACCAAGCCATGAATGGAGGTGGGCAGTGGGCCAGACCCATTAGAGCTTTTACTGGCGATGGAGCTCTCCGCAATTGTGAACCATCTCTACACCTTGGTAGCTGGCAGTCATTGTGAGACCAGACTATGCCTGGAAGAAAGGCTCAAAAGGCAGTAGTCCTTCAGTCTGTGAGAAGAAGAAGCAAAGAGCAGCCACCGTACCCTTGGAATCTTTCAGGGACACAGCCTTGCAAAAAGTTCAGGGAGAGGATGGACTCTGCCAGAGACAGAGGGAAGGTCAAAGGCCTACACAAGGCTTCTCTGCTCTCAGGGCCTTCTTAAGCCATCAAAGCTTGGCTCTGCCCAAAATTGAAACACCAGACCAAGCATGTAACACACATTCATTCTCCAATCTGAAGGGCACTGCGGAGAACTGACTAGTGTTAAGGAGCTGGTCTTCAGCCAAAGGCAAGGACAAGACAAAGGTGTGTCCTGAGCCTTTCCCCTTTTCCCATGAAGGAGGCAGACAGGTCATCCAAGTCAGGACACAGTCCTCTGAACCAGTCAGGGCTGAGATCCATGTTGCTCCTCATGCATGGGACTGTGGGCAGGGCCAAGCAGCAGAGTCAACCCCGAGATGGGCGTGGCGGCGGTCGGCCAATATCCACAGTTACGTTGGTGTACATGGGACGGCGAAACATCTCCACGAGGCGGTACTGCAGTGAACCAATGCCATCGCGTTTCATGGTCACCTTGGTATTCTGAATTTTGGTGAACCTGCCACAAGAACAAAACAGAACCTCATATTTCACCTATATTTTACAGTTAACTTTGGCACAGACTACAACAACAACCCCTCAAATGAGTGGAACAAAAGATTAAATAGAACATTACATCATTTGGTGGGATTCTGATCAGTGCATAACATAACATA
Source organism: Pantherophis guttatus (assembly GCF_059756535.1). Lineage (NCBI taxonomy): Eukaryota > Metazoa > Chordata > Lepidosauria > Squamata > Colubridae > Pantherophis > Pantherophis guttatus. The sequence goes on along the minus strand of NC_142065.1, from coordinate 56,660,074 downwards.
ACATTACATAAATTAATGAATGATGCAGTGGTCTCTGTAGTTTCCACCATAATGTGTTTATTATCCCGTAAATTCTATACAGGGCTGCCAAAACTAAATTATATAATCTGAACACACGGGGACAGAGTCGCTATCCAACTCTCCATGGAGCCCACAACTTTCAGGAAGAGGTTATACAAGAATCTTCCTCAAATTACATACCCTGATTGGAATTCAAAGTGAAATGGCTGGCAAGAGAACAGTGAAAACTGATTATAATTAAAAATTAAGGTTGACAGAAATTCAATCCTGGCTCACTTATCAGATAAACAAAGAGAAACCTATGTAAATCAATATCAAATATATACCATGCTAGTTATTTCACATTGCCTACATTTTCTACATCAGTGGTCCCCAACCTTTCTGGCTCCATGGACCGACGGCAGTGGTGGTGTGATGGGAGGGGATGGTTTTACACGTGCAACCTAATCATGCAGATGCTCAAATGAAGCTTCGCGTCTTTGCCCATCACTTGCACAGCCCGGTTCCCAACGGGCCACAGATCAGTACTGGGCTACGGACCGGGACTGGAGACCCCTGCTCTATATAGTAAATGCTAAGGCAGTCATTCAAACACTTCTATCCTTTCCTGCATTAGTAGACCATAGTTTTAATCTAATCATTGATACATGTACATATATAGGAGTGAGAGGCAAATGAGAGTAGAATGGGAAAGAGAAGACTAGACGGCATAAAATTCCCCTCAGAGACACGTTACAGCAGGGAAGTACAATCTAAGACTCAAGGATATAACTTCGTACCTCCTTCCAAAGTTTTCAGCAAATTCTATTTTTCAATGTTGATAGAAGGGGGAACTATTAAATATAAGAGGGTTAAATATTGGTTTTGTTTATTTAATTATTTAATCAAATTCCTTTCCCTTTTCCCACCCACTTCTTTATCTTAGTTTCCTTAATTTTAAAATTGTGGCTTCAGCTTTCTTTTCAAAGGCTATGGTCTTTACCCTCTTCTCACAAAATAGTCTGTACTCCTCTGCTACAAGGAGAAACATAAAAATGTGTACAGCGTATAATTTACTTCCCTTTGATAAAGAGAAGATCATTGAAAGATTAGTCTCACAACCTTCCAATAGATGTCTGGAAGGTTACTTATGCAACAGAAAATTGATTTGCAGTCTGTGGATTGAGAGTATGATGAAAGTTATGAGGATTAGATAGAAAGTTAACACAGATACATTCTTACCGCTGGGGATTTGGTTCATTGTGCCGATCACGCTCATGCTTGATCATGCGATAGCGCCCAATGCGAGCATCAGGACGTGATACTTTCATGCCGTTAAGTGAGATCCTGTGCAAAGAACAGTATAGGACGGAGGTTAGCAAAACAGTGAGTTTCAAACAAGCCTTTAAAATAATCAAATTATTTAACAATAATTCCTTCCCCACCACATTCCTGGCTTTCATGAATTGATTAAGGATAAAAATGTAATTACAAAAAATTCAGTACATATAACTGTAGAACCATCTCACCTAGCAAAAGAATCAGTCCAAATATTCCCTGTACATCAGGAGTCCAAAACCCCCAGTCCATGGCCCTGTGCTGGGCTGCAGCCCATTCAGAACTGAGCTGCAAAAGGGTGGGCGAGTGCACATGCGTGCGCACGCATACATGAAGCTGAATGTGTAAAAGCGGTGCACGCATGAAGCTATCCCCCTCTTCCATCTCATCCCACCACCACCTCCACCAATCCGAGCCAGAAAGGTTGGCGATCCCTGCTGTAGACGCTATATCAGTGATGGCTAACCCTTTCCGGACTGAGTGCCCAAAGCACCTGCGCACACATGCGAATGCGTGCCCGAACCCTTAAAATGCAATGTGTGCGTAGCCCCCGCACATGCACCCCACCCCCTGCACAAGTGTGCCCTACCCCCTGCATGTGCCCCACCCCCCGCGCATGCACAACAGAGACCCGAAGACCAGCTTGCCGGCGGGAGGCACGTGTGCATGCACAGCAGAACTGAATCGGGGTGACAGCTCGCATGCCATCAGGGCCATTATATGGAAAAATGAATTACACAGTTCATGCCACCAACCCATAGAACAAGTACTAGATGGGCATAGCCCAACTGAAGTCTCTCACATACCTGTTAAATATGTCATCATCTTCTCCACCCCAGCCCCAATACTCATTAGGGAAGCCATTAATCTTCAGAAACTGTGTCTTGCTTAGGCCAGAGACTCCTCCAAAGTAGCCAGAGTATGGTAACCTGTAGGGGACAAGCAAGAGAGATGAGGATCAACTGAACTAGAAACAAGTTCCGAAGCATAGATCTAGATAGTCTAGGGCAGTGATGGCTAACCTTTTCTGGACCGAGTGCCCAAAGTGTGTGTATGCGCGTGCCCGAACCCTCAAAATGCAATGCATGCCGGGCCCTCATGCATGCGCCCATGCGCATATGCGCATGCACGTGTGAGGGGCCCTGCATGCCCATGCCCCCTGCATGCGCAGCAGAGACCCGAAGACCAGCTTGCTGGTGGGAGGTGCACACGCATGCACAGTGGAGCTGAACTGGGGCGATGGCTCACATGCCTACAGAGAGGGCGCTACGTGCCACTTCTGGCACACGTGCCATAGGTTCCCCATCACGGGTCTAGGGAAAGCCTGTTGTAGATTAAGCCCCGATTTCTAAACCATATATGTGATGTGATCTATGTCACTTATTGTTCCCACAATATCATCTCTACATGCTGTCCAATTTCTCATCATATTACTCCACAGATTCTGTCTGATACATCCAGGATCATATCCTTTTTTCTTGCTTATTTGCAATGTTCTGGAAACACTTGATAATAAGGCTTACAATATGAAATATTCATAAGGCATTGCAGCCTAAGTTTTTACATCACTAGTACATAGCTTTTGCATGTATCCATGCCTGATAACAGAATTTTCAGAAAGGGACAGTTTTAGGTTCAGTGTGAATGTAAGCTATATTTTATATATGTGCATTTATTAAACAAAAACAAATCCAGATTCTGCTTCTTCCTTTACTCGACTCTAAAAATTTCGAAGAGCCACTCAGGAATAACCAGAGTGCAAAGCTCCAGTACATATATCTGCAAGCTCCAGTTAAGAATTTCATCTGAATGAAATCCCAAAGAGCTGGTTTTGAAATGTATTAAGAAACAGATGGGAAGTTATGAGTATGTTATACTATACTGTGCCAATAGCATAGTGAAATTCCAATCCTCATCAAACTTTGAGTCCATTTGGCAAGGAAATTCCCAATCCATTTACTCACCGGAAACCAAATTTATCCATGGCAACAGCAAAGTGCCGAGGCTGGTCATAACAGTGATAAAGATTCCGGTCATCCATGGGCACAAGATCAACATCACTGAATATGAAGCAGTCATAGCTCTCATTATCTCTTAAGGCTTCCAGGAAGCCCACATTCAACAGCTTGGCTCGGTTAAACGTGTCTTCACCAAACTGTTTGGAAACATCATGAATGACAGGGTAACCCCAAGCAACATATCCCTATGATAGGTACATTATAGTTTTGGCCTGAACTTAATTATTTTCTGCATTGTAAAGAAATTTACAATTATTGAATTTCTGTGTATGATTCTAAATCCTCACCAGTCATCATATCAGACAACAGCTTTAACCTGGCTTTCCATACTTGATTATAAATAAAACATTATGACTGTCCCTAATTCATAGTGTGAATTGCTTTCCCAGTATGTTGGAAGCTGTTACTTCATCACTGGGAAAATCTTTCTAGTCCCACTCCCTTGAAGCCACATGTCAGTGAGGGCCAGAAATAATCACAACCACCCCTTCTTCTTTTTGACATTCATTTTTGGACTTTCCCTCTCTCAGCTCCTCCATAAATTGAGGAAAGTACCAGGGTAAATGACTCTTTCCAGAGGTCATGTGTGTGGGGTGTGGGTGTGTGGGTGTGAAATTAAATCAAGGCTATTAGCCTTACTAAACAGACCAGACAGGAAACACAGTCAGATAAACTAATTCCACTTTATCGTAAGGTTACATTAACAAAATGTTTCAAGTCTGAAAGTACTTTTTTCACCCATTCATTTTACAGCCCAAAAAACTAAGGAGGATCTCTTTTGAGCCTCTTGCCCTGCCCATATTCCTGACGCAAGCTAAACTGCCTTTTATCTGACCATTCCCTTGGCTGTATCTCATTGCCCTGACTCCCAAGGTCATACTCACATACTATTCCAAGGCTGCAAACTGCCAAAGACCAGCAAGTCCTCTCTATTGCTGGTTAAGATAGAAAGGCTATTTCGATCAAGGCCAAATTTCATAATCAGGTTTTTCCTCATTTGACACCACTCTATTCTATCTGTCTCAGACTGCTACAACAGGGCTATATTTTACCCTACATTTACCTGATTAATAATGTAGATTCCATAGGACACCTTCTGACGTCGTAGGATTGGATGCAAGTAGTGGAGCCAGTATTTGAGGTGATGCTCGCGGTGGCGGAAAGGTATGAGGATGGCCACTTTCTGTCGAGGCACACAGTCTAGGGGTGAATACTTGCCACCCTCCTGAACATCTGGGTTCTCTCGCTGTACTCTCTCCATGCTCATGGGAGAGCCAAATTCAATAAGGAGTCGGCCCACTGAAGAAGAAGGAGAAGGAGAAGGAGAAGGAGAAGGAGAAGGAGAAGGAGAAGGAGAAGGAGAAGGAGAAGGAGAAGGAAGGATTCTGTTAGAAATACTTCAGTTAGCCAACTCCAGTTAGCCAATATGAACTTGCCACTTCCGTTAATCAAGATGAGAGGCTACTGTCCTGAAAAGCTCAGCAAAGGAACTTAAAATCCAAACATATAATGCACTAAGGCATGTAGTTCAAGCCACTGACATAATACGCACCCATCATTTAATCACACACAAATGACACTGATTGCAGAATTTGCATCAGTTATGTCTAATTTAAATTGTGTAATTTGCGTGATCATGTCACGATGCATACAATGCTACTTGATGCGCATATACATTCTGCAAATTTCCCTTATGTATAATTGGGGCATCAAACTGTCAAGAACTCAATTAACCCACTTGCCCAAATATGTCTTGGTATCTATACATTTATCTAGGTGACCCAACTCCCAATATAGGGCGTGTCAAATTTTTCAGCTTTCAATTTCCAAACATTAAATGGTCCTCAAAAGTTGTGACATGCCTTGGGGATTGTAAAGATATTTTGGTTACTTTAATATAATTTGGATGTGCTTGGTCAGTAACTACAAAAATATCATAACTTTTTGACATTTTGTTCGTTTCATTTAGCAATGACTCAGAGCTGCCCTGCAAACCGGGCAGGATTATCAATGAAAGCAGCAATAGGCGTGAATAAGTACAGTCACTTCCATCTAGATAATGTGAAGAAAAACATTTTTCCCCTTATCTTCTCCCAAGAGGATCCAGCTGGGGTGATCAGAATAGTGGAAACTACCATACTTCTATCCTTCTCCATTATGCCAGAATTATAACAAATTCTAGTTTAGTATCTTTTCTGAATAATCTCCTGAATGGTTCTGGTATCCTTGAGAGAAAGTTCAGTTAACAAATTTGAGATTACAGATGGGTGGTAATCTCATTTTAGAGGAACACTAGCAATTTGATAAAGGCACACCCATTTAGCGATGATAAATACAGTACAAGCACTGGCTACTAACTGCAGCTGAAAATGTGAAATGCTATGGCCTCCCAAACAATGTACTTTTGAGCAGAGGATCAGCAACCACTATTACAGTACTTTTGCAATCTGCACAGATGCTAAAACATCTCCCTAATTAATTTGCAATCCATACACAGAGATCCTTACAGCAGGCAGTAGAAAATACCTCAGTTTTATCATCAAAGTTACAACCGGTCTGCTGAATTTTATTAGTCTGACTTATTAGAATGGCTTTTGAGTCTTATTTGAAAATATGGCAAGCTCTTGGAAGAAAAGACCCACTAAGATAACTCTGTACTTGCTGTCTACTTTGAGTTCCTAGAAGGATGGGGAGAATATCACAAACCCTGCAATGAGAAAGATTACATTCAAGAGAAAAAACATCTAAAAGAATGAAATGAAATTAATTCAGTTGGTTTGTATCTTGTTTGGCTGGTTTGTATCTTGTACATTCGGTTGGTTTGTATCTTGTACAATGCAATTTTACCACTGCATTGTACATTTTTAATATACTTTGGCAAAGATTAAAGCGAATAAAATTTTATGGAAGGGGGACAGCCAGAAAATGTAGGCAGGCAAGAATTTAGAGCTATGCTAAAATGGGGAACAGGAGGGTGTCCAAGGTAAAAATAAAATCACTTTTTGGTTTAACTCACATATTTTCCATTGCATCCTAATGACAGGATTGGATTATTTATCCAATTCCATTTGCAACACTGGGCAGATTCTATTTTATAGTTAACTTCCTGCATCTGAAGTCAAATATCACTTTTCAGCAAGAAGGGATGCCGAGGTTCAAGAAAAACAGGGGTTAAGCAGAACAATGATATGCTCAACCCCGTAATGCTGGATCCTCACTACAGGCTTTCATTCAAGACAAGATACAAACCAGGCAGGGTTCATTTGTAATCTCACCAAGACCAGGCGGCATCTCTGGGCAGGGTGGTAAGGGCTTCTCAGTGATGGTGTTGTTGGTCCCAACAGGCTTGACACTTGGAGCCAGGAGCTCAGAGCCCAGAGGCCCAGCAGTACCATTAGGCCGAGAGACATTGGCATAGGGCAGAGAGCGGGAAGAGTTGCGTACGTTGAAGCGGCTGAAAAAGTCCAAGCGCTGGGCATAGACGTCAAAATAGAGAATCATGATGATAAGGAAGTGCAGTAAACATAGGAGAAGTACAGCTTTGCAAATCCTCTCGAGGGTCACTCCCACCAACAATCTGCTCATCTTCTGGACACAGGCTGTTCAGCATCAGGAGAGCACAGCATCGGCAACTCAGGTCCAAACACCAAGCCTGTTGGGGAAGAGAAAAAGAAGTGAGGAAGGATACCTTTCTCACCAACCACATAAAACTACTTCTTTTTTTTTTTATGTTTGATAAAATTAAGAACACGCTGTCTCTCGCCCAACCATTATGAATGCATTTTTATCTCAAAAGCTAGTTGACTACTCGTGTCTTGCAGAATGACCATGCATGCTTATGCTATGCATCTTGGTTCTAACCTACCCACATAAGCTCTTCCAATTTACTCGGCATCTCCCTCTATAGACAATATAGGCAGTTGGGCAGAAACAAGCCCAGCTGAAAGTGCAAAAATAAAAGGCTGCAAGATTGGCTTTTAGCTAGAAGACATATCCAAGGAGTCATTGGTAAAATAAGAGATAGTTTCCCACTTACCACAATTAATATCTCAATTATTCTCTCCTTAATAGCATACATGAAAGAAGGAGAAAGCTATTTTGAACACTGAAAAGGACAAGCTTAAGAATCCCCTGAGGAAATACAGAAATATGGACATTGTGGCTCTTTCTCTGGAAGTAGAATTTCCCTGCCTCTCGAGTGACAATTGAGATATAAATTACATTCATATCCTACCACTTCAAAGCTCCCACAATAAGGCCTCCTAACCCTTTTCTTTTTGTGGTCTATCAAAGAGCCCTTTGCGCTTTCAAAGATCTGAATCACACAAAAATGCATAGAAGACAACCCAGAGCAGTCAAGCCTATCTATATCCTTCGACAACAAAAAAAAAGTATCTATAGCATTTGGATTTGGAAGGAAACAATTTGCAACAGGAGTCTGATTTAAGAGGAACTGTTCCATTCTCATTGCCTAGATTTCAATGTCCTGAGCTGCAAGTCTTTCATTTTTACAGAGGGAGAAAAAGAAAAGGATAAGCTGAAACCGAGGCACAATTGAACATGCCTGAATCCGGTCTCCTGCTTTCTAACTTGGTGCTTTAACCACTAGACAAAATTATCTCTTATTACATTTTCTTTTCTCTTTCATTTAATTTGCAAGATAATAGTAAAAAAGCAGAGAGAACGAACATAAGATACAGGCTCCATTTTTTCAGCGATGAGTCAGATGCTTCTATCCATATTGTATTGGTTGTTACTGTTGCTCAATTTTCAATTCTCATTCAATTTATTTGATGGGAGTTTTTATGTACAAATCTAATTTTAAAATGAAATAATTAATTTAATAATGGGTAGGAGGTTTGCTTCAGGATTATAACTTGCAATTTGGGTCAAGTATCACTCTCTAAATAATGTACTTCTCTGTCCTTCTTTGTCTTCTGATTATAGTAGGAGGCATGAAGCAGGTCTGCTTATTCTGAGATTAAGAAAGAAGTCTCCATAACAGTCAAGTGCATTCAATAACAAAATTCTAGTGGATTTACAATTATAGTGAAAAAAGAATGGAATTTTAACGTATAACCCCACTGATACTGATTTGAAACCACTTAAGGCAAAATAAAACAGCCTCTAATTTCAAGCTAAGCATACAGTTAAGTTAAACCAAATGGCTGCCTGTGTGCCAAGCAAATGCTCAGCCTCCGGAGTTAAAAGCCAGTCTATAACACTCTTTTCCCTCTTTTTTTGAGTTTATTCTGTGGGAATAAGAGCAGAAAACATCTCCTACAACTGAGCAGGAGGACCATATGGTTGAGGTCTTATTAGCACCAGGATTTTCACCTTCAAAGGGAGTAAGATTCTCAAAGTGGTTGGAAGCTAACTTCTAACAGGAAAAAAGACAATCAAGTGTAGAGAGGAATAAAGGAGTACAATTAAAAGGCTACGTCAGAATCCCACAGGACAAGAAAGCCAAGAAACAACATGTTATTGTTAAAAGCAACGCACAGCAGTTAATGGACTGACTGGAAAAAAGTGAGAGAGAAAAAGAAGAAGAGAAAGACGAAGTGGACAAATTGATCAGATTCAGAACAGAATATATTTTCCCCCCTCCAGGAGTGGAGGTGAGAAGAGAGCCCAGCTGTTGGGGATCCTGTCAACAATGTGGCAAGGCTGGCTGAGAAAGAAGCAGGAGGGGACCAAGAGGGAGCATTGCAGCAGCTGTGATGTGGAGCTCACCCTGATGAAGGAATGTCATAATTAATTCATGATAATAATAATATCCTCCCACCAAATACAAGAACATCAGCCTCACTCTTAGCATTCAGAAAGCTTTTCAAAATGGGGCTTTTAAAATATGCATTTAGAACGAAGGTGAGGATGAGATATGCCTGAGTTGAGATGAATCTGGCTGTTTGGTGTCAGGTTATATATTATTATTATTACCACACTGAATCTAAATTGACAGCATTATTATTATTATCTATTAGTCTAATAGTTTTGATATGTTTTGTCTGGTATGTTAGGTTGTAAGCAGGGTGGATTTGATTTAAATCGAGTTGATTTAAATCACAATTTAAATCATGATTTAAATCACTAGTAAAAAGGCTTGATTTAAATCAACTCAATTTAAATCATAATTTTTAAAGAGCAATTGTCATCTCTGCTACTCCTTTGACCCACTGTTGACTCACCGATAGTCCCAGTGTTGCAGAATATACAGCCTCATGCTACATAACTAAGCTCCATTTTATGCTGAATAAACTAAATTATTTATGTATCGTAAATAGAAAACTATCTTACGATAGATTTTTACCCCAAAAGTTTTTTATTAAAATAAATTCGATAAAAATCAAAAAAATCTGATTTAAATCAAAAAAATCTGATTTTTTTGATTTTTTTAAAAAAAATCATTGATTTTTATCCACCCTGGTTGTAAGATACTTATATAATATGATTGAAGCATTATAGTCAAAATAATCATAAAAATTAGTAATATAAAGTACCTACATTTCTTCTCCTAGACTTCTCATACTGTTTATCCAGTGTGCTGTGTTTTTTGAAAGTAACAGGAAACCTTGTCGTCATTTGAGGATGCTTGGTTTGGCCAATAAAGGAGGGGGGAGGGAAGCTGGTGTGAGAAGGCTGCTTTCCGGTAGAAGCGGAAGGACTACAAATAGGTCCTCTTATTCATAACTGGGATCTGAAAATCCACTTCAAAGCTTTGCAGATCTATTCATCTTCAGAAAGTACAAGAGGGTGGAAGAATTGTGCCAGATAGGATGGTCAACTATGCAGGCTATAAAAGAGGCTGTACAGTTGAAGAAAGGCTCTCCATTGCCCAAGGTGGAATATTTAAGCTTGTGATAGAATGGAGCAATTTCCAAGCAACCTGAGAAAAGGGATGTTCTACTGAATGCCCACATGGCCTTTGAAACACAGAAACAGCCATTATTCTAAACCGGGAGTGTCAAACTCGATTTCATTGAGGTCCGCATCAAGGTTGTGTTTGACCTCGGGATGAGGGGGGGCAGGGTGTGTGTGGCCAGCTCGATGTCACTCATATCAGGGGTGCCTGTGGTGGCCCAAATGCTCTGCCAGCAAAAATGGGCTCCCGAGCTCCATTTTTAGCTGCAACAGTCTCCTGCAACCCACTGCCAGCAAAAATAGAGCTCAGGAAAGCCACCTACAGCCCTCCTGAGCTCCATTTCTACTGGCAGAGGCACCACAAGCCAGTCCTTCACTGTTTCCAGGGCAGCCCGGTGGGCCAGATCTAAGCACCTCTAAGTTTCACACCCCTGCTCTAAACATTATTACTCCTCAGTGGCTTCTCATTGGTTTTCTAAGAAGCTCTAGAAAAGGAAGTGGATGAAGAAAGTTCTAGAATGAAACTTGTGAAAGATGAGAAGCAAACAAGACTGGGCATGGGCATGAGATCAGGAAGGAATTACATCTCCAAATTTACTACATTTATAGAAGAACGTCACCAAGGCGTTATCCTAAAATGGTTCCATCCATCCTGAGTAGGCTTCAGTTGACCAATATAGGAGAAGTGGGGGAAGTTAGGTTCCTGGGTGCTACTCAAGACTTGATCCTCTTCCCCATTCTGTTGAACATGTATATAAAACAGCTGGGAAAGGTCACCTCCCAATTCAGGAGAAGATTTCATCAGTATGTATAATATATCCAGGAACATATTCATACATACTCACCCTTGGCTCAAATATCTTCAAGACCACTATCTTGTATAGATTTTTGCCTACCCAATCTGAAACCACCATGAATGGCTACTGAAAGAAGCGAGTGTTAAGTGATGCAAATGGAGGAAACTGAAGGCAGGGATTTTTTGTGAGGGGTTTCCTTATCTGAAATAAAGTAACTCTCACAGTCTTGGCTTTCCAGAAGCTTGTAAAAATCTGGCTGTTCTGGCAGGCCTTTGGGATTTGTGTCTCATAGAGCTTCTGGTGCCAGAAATATTATATTAAATGTTTTAATATAATTATATATTGCATTTCTGCAATTGAACTTCTTGTCACTATTGCATTGACTGTGGCAGTGGCTTTTATATACAGCTGAAGTACCTTACTGAAGTGGCTTATAAATGAATTAATAATCAAAATAAATAATCAACCCGTAATTCAGGCAAAAATTGGCTAATTTCAAAGCATTTAATTAATCAATCAAGAAGGTTCCTGTGCAGTATACTTAATTACCACCACTCCACTTCCCATTTCACAATATTTTTAAAAATATTTCTGAGTAATATTAGACAGCATTTGTTTTCCTGCTAAAAAAGAGTGAGATTAAAACCTCATTAATTCTTAGGATTTTTACAAGTGTTTTGGCAGTGATTTCTGTGAGCCTTAAAAAAGGTTCCAGATATCACATTTCATAACTAAAAAAAACCCCGACCATGTACATGATTATGATTACAATGAAAGAACTGATAGAAATGTATCTTATGCCTTTGGTATCACAAGCACCTTCCTAACATCACTTCCAGTGTCAGATTTCCTTCAGATCCAGACTTAATGAAACACACCCAAGGAAGAAGAGGAAAGTATCAACTTCAAGGAGCAGTGAAGCATCCGGCATCAATAACCAGTCAACTGTCTTACCCACCAATATATTTCACTCAACTAAGAACTGTTCAAGAACAAAAAGCAACCATATCTTGATGCAATGGAGGATGGGAAGAGAGAGCCTTCTGTAAATTTTCAGCTTTTTAATATTAGATGCTGTTGCCTTAATGTTCATCAATTCAACCACTCTCTTGCACTATATGTACAAAGGGCTGCACTCTAAGAAGAAGCAGACCACTGAGAACATCATATCAGCATCATGACCAAATAGCTACTGTAAGCTATTGGACCAATGTTTACCCACAATGCAAACTGAAAACTCCAAGCTCAAAAGTAGTTGTTTTTCAGTTTGCCAGTTTGCACTTTATCCCCTCTAGAGGAATACACCGGTTTCTCAGCCATTAAATGACACATCCAGAAAGGCAAATTTTACAAAAATCCTTGAGGAAGCTATTTATACAAGCAGGGCCATTTTAACCTCCACTGTTAGATGAAAATCTCTTAAATTAGTTGAAATAGTGAATAAAGATGCATCTAGATGTTTCCTCCTCTGTTTTTATTTTCCTAATTAATTATGTAATTATATGTTCCAATATTAAAATGAAGCAAAGACAAGTTGTGAAAACACAACACTGTCTTTGAAGGGTGTTTTTGTGGGTATTTTTTTTTTTTTTGCATCGTTAACAATCCACTAATGGAATTGCACTGTTACTTGGCTGCTCCTGGGTTCTGAATAATTTAGCTGGAAACTCAGCTTTCTCTTCTGTACAATGATCAACAGAAGAAAGGCTCCAATAACTAGATGACATACAGAAATATTCAGGTTGACTATGAAGCCAAAACCCGTTATGAGTCAATGATGTTCCTTGAAAACTGACCTGACGTTTGTGCTCCAAGTTACCAAGTTGGGAATGGTACCTTTTGAAAGCAGATACTTGTAACAGTAAGAAAATAAGCCATTATATACAGGAAGATGTAAAAAGTCACAAATAGTGCAGGGCTCTCTGATTTTCAAACACCTGCTTTTCTAGGCTAAGACTACAGCACTCTTAAGGAAATCTATTCAGACTTGGCGCTCCAGTCCTGTAACCCTTTTTCCACACAAGCTCTCAAAATAATTTGGCTTCGGAGAAACCCAGAATCACGTGGCAACACAGAGAAAGATAAACTGCTACCAGTCAAGTGCTTAAAGTACATTGATTCACGTTCCAACACCAAGGCCACTCTATATACAACAGGCAACCTGGTAAACAGAGCCATGCTGTATGATTCCCCCCCCCCTTATCTTCACTAGTAAAAACCTCTGCTCTTTGTCTTTTTCTTTTTTTGTTTAAACAGACAGGCTAGTTAGTTTATCCAGGAAATCAGAGGCAGAACCTGGGAATCCTCTGATTATCAGGTACCCATAAGGAAAAGGATCCCAAAAGGACTCCTGCCAGAGAGGGGAAAGAGGGAAGGAAAGATGCTTGCCTTATGAGTACCAAAGCCCATCCAGGGACAGCCCAGACACAACTCCTCCAGCCATCCTTGATTACAAGAATCAACTTGGGGGCTTGTGCAGAAGCCATCTTGGGGGAGGAGGGGGGGGAAACCAGGCTGGTTGGGGGAGGGGCTCAACTCTGAGCATCCTAGAGATACGCACTTACAGATACAAGCACACCTTTTTTTTACACTCTTTCCCAAGCGCCCACACACACACGTTTCTCTGCCTGTAAACATACCTCTGGGCAGAGGTAGGTACCCCAGCTTCTCCCATCTACATTGCAAGAACTTGCACCCACCTACGCCCTACAAGACACCTACGCATAAAAAAATTAAAGGAAAAAAAAAACAACCCCAAGTCCTCACACAGCGGCCGCTGCACTCAACTGAGGATCACAAGAGAGCCTACTAAAATAAAAAATAAAAAAAACACCGCCCGGGCACGGATGGTGTGCCAGCCTGGGATGCGCTTCAGAATGGCAAAGAGGAATCCATGCAACCGTTCGATATTGGGGGGGGGGGAGAGACAGACATGATAGAAGGAACACACCCAATCCCCCGCCTCGACGACAACAAAAGAAGGGTGCCGGACCAGAAAGAAAAGGGCAAGGTCTCCGCCCCACTCCTCCTCCTCCTCCCGCCGGGGTTTCCTCTGTTTTCCCCTGGATTTTCCCCATTCCCCTTCCAACAGCGCGGGGGACTCGGGTTCTTCCCTGGCCCCGTTCGCTCCCGCTCACCGCCTGCTCGTTCCTGGCCGTGCTGTCCGTTCTCGATGCCGGCTGTCTCTCGGCGCCCCGGGCCGGGCGGCTCAGGGGACGGCGCGGCGATTCCCCCCGGCCCCAGCCCAGCCCGGCCCGGCCTCACGCCGAGCGGTTTCTCAGCCACCAGTAAGGGCGACCCCTGCGCGCCATGGCGGGCAGCACAAGCGGAGCTAAGGCGGGAGACCCGACTGATGGCCAGACGAGTTGCGGGATCAGGCCTGCTTGGGCGCGCCGGCAGCTCCGCCTCTTGGCCCGCTCAGCACCGCCCCTGCCAGCCCCCGCCAGCCGTTCTAGGGAGCCTGCTCTTTTCATCAGCCCCATTTAGTTCAGCCGACGGGGAGGAGGAGGAGGAGGAGGGGGTGGTGGTGGGGCTGAGGCGCTTCTCCGAGGAGTCACGTGATGGAAGATGGTGGAGCATCTCCGAGGCTTGGTGGGAGTCTGGACTCTGAGAGGACCGGAATTCCCGGTCACAGGAGTATCGCCCATCAAGCAGGAAAAGATTTGTGAGAGACTCCGTACCCTTCTGCTTCCCTTACCCTTCTGGTATTCATATACATATGGCGAGCTTTTTTTTTTCCCCGTGTAAAGAGAATTCAGCTCTTTTCAATCAGAATAGAGCTAGAAGGGACCTTGGAGGTCTTCTAGCCCAACCCCCTGATCAAGAGGAGACCCTACCATTTCAGATGGGTGGCTGTCCAGTCTTTTCATCCAGTGATGAAGCGACCCTGAGCCTTGGTGGCGCAGCGGACTAAAGTGCTGTTAAGTAGCACTTAGCTGCCAGCTGCCTGTAATTACTGCAAGTTCAAATCTCACCAGGCTCAAGGTTGACTCAGTCTTCCATCCTTCCGAGGTAGGTAAAATGAGGACCCGGATTGTGGGGGCAATAAATTGACTTTGTATAAAAAGAACATCGCTTGGGGGGGGAGGGGCGAAAGCCCTACTAAGCAGGTATATACAAAAGTATGAAGGCTATTGCTTAAAAGCATTGTAAGCCGCCCTGAGTCTCCGGAGAAGGGCGGCATATAAATTGAACCAATAAATAAATAAAATAAATAACCCACAACTTCTGAAGGCAAGCTGTTCTACTGGTTAAGTGTCCTCACTGTTAGGAAGTTTCTCCTTAATTGCTTCTCTCCTTGATTAGTTTCCATCCATTGTTTCTTGTTTTGCCTACAGGTGCTTTGGAAAATAAATTGAACCCCCCCCCTTCTTTGTGGCAGTTCCTCAAATACTGGAATACTGCTATCATGTCACCTCTAGTCCTTCTTTTCTCTAGACTGGCCATACCCAATTCCTGCGACCGTTCTTCATATGTTTTTGTTTCCAAGCCTTTAACCATCTTAGTCTTCTTTGTACTTTTTCCAAACTCTCAACATCTCAACAACCCTACATGAAACTATAGAACTTCACAGCATATCAAAAAGCAATCCAGGATGAATTTAGCTTCAGGGAAAAGTGCATTTTCTGTATTTCAGAATAGCCTCAACTCTTCAGTCAATTAAAAGGAAAGAATTCTCTTTTTTCACAGTGCAACCATAAACCTTCCAAAAATGAACATATATATATCTAACAAATCTACTGAAGCACTCTTTAGACATTCAGTTGGCGATGGCAAGTCATGGGCCCATATTTATGGAGAGAGAAACAAGGTAGCTAAAGCTACAATGATGTTGCCAAATTAAAAACAGAGGGAGATTTAGTGTGGTATTCTGAAATCAGTGATCTTTCAGATATAGGTAGAGACATACTGAATTAATATTTCACTTGAAATAGTGTTCAATTTTTTTCTCCCTGATGTGTACAATCTTTGTAGCCTGGACCATCTGTCATAGTTACTTTCTGGCTCAAAAGAGCTCTGGTGTTTTGGCCCATGACAACTTATATTAGCATTCATCACTATTCTTTTTACACTGATAATGCATCCTACTAACTTGTTCCAGCTAGCATATTTTAACTTGAAAGTGGTGTTAACAAGCCAATAGAAAGTTTGGGGCTATTTGGTGAAATAACAGTAAAGAGAAGACTTTGAGTCTTCCAACCTGGAGTTTGGAAGAATTAAAAAGACTTTAGAAGGAAGATAAAAGAAGCTATCTATACCCTTGTTCCTTCTTACAGGAAAGTGAAGAAAAAAAAACAAGATGTTCTAATATAAGTACTAGCAATGTTCAGCTTTTAAAGAACCAGATTGGTATAGAGGCTAAATTGATGGACATAAAACCAGAGAGACCAAGTTCAAATCTATGATTAGATATGAAAGATCACTGGGTCTGGATGACTGGGCAAGAAGTTTGCTTTCAATTCAACCTATCCCGTAAAACATTGAGGAGAGAGTGCTATATAAGCCATTTTAACTTCCTGGAGATATAAATCTAACAAATGAAATAACCATGATCTTGCCTGGGCTTCCTATATCCTTGGCTAGGTAAGATAATGGAGAAAAGTTCACTACATCTGGTGCCATGTTAATATGCATATGGTATTCAGAGGAAATGAATATGCAAGGACCTTTCTTGCTATTTATTCCAGGGACATACGAAAATTAAAATTACAATCTAGATTAGAAAAAAATCACTGAAGTTACCTTTGTTGAATATAAAAACAAAAACAAAAACACAAACAGAAACTGCATACTGCAACAGCTATATTAATATATCTGGTGCACTAGCCCAGATCAGATCAGAAAATGGTGTGCAAGGTTTTGAGTTCAATAAATCTTAATTAGTAAAATTAGAGAATAATTACACCACTGAGGAATATTTGCTTCCTAGCCCCAACTTCCCTATGCATGACACATTAAGTGAACTATAGCCTACTCAGTGAACTCAAATTAATCTCTTGGGTTGGGTTGGCACAAAATGATAGGGTAAAATATGGTTAGATGCTGTCATGTAAATCCAACCTAAATAAAGGGATGTTTGGGCTAACAGAACTAAATCTGTGGGTTTCTGAATTCAAACATTACATTTAGCACATTTGGTATTTCAGCCCCTGCTAAAATAACAAAGGGGAGCATATCTCTGTTATCAAAGTAGTGGCATTTTTCAGTTGCCATCAAAGTAATCTCATCTTGGTATCCTCAGGAATTTTATTTATTAGCTTGTATTCGCTGCCTGACTGAGTTACCCTTAATGTCATCAATGCAATCAATGTGCTTCAGCTTTCTGTAACATTTAAACAGATAAATGTCCTGGGCTGAGAAGTCCCTGAAACACCTAACCTTACATAGTTCTTGTCCCTGTTTGCACTGCAGCTTCTCTCCTGCAACTTTGATATAAATGGATGAACACACTAGCTCTAAGCACTTAGCAGACTATGCTAATATTCCTGCCCAAACACATTTGAGACCGACTGCAATATTTGAGGGCTCGTGGATTTATTATTTTCTCTTTCCCTATATTGTCAGGCTTCTCAGCACTTTTTCCCCCAGTTTCTCTTGCTAATCCAATGATTCAGCCCAACTGCCTTAATTCTAATACCTCCTGCAGTTTGCAGGGAGTGCAGATATAGACTTTTAGAATCCTTGATTCTACCCTAATACCCACCCACCATCTTGGCATGATTCGTTTTGCCAGTACATTAGGCTGATGAGCCAGCTTGGCTCCTTATGTTGGGTGCTTAGTAAACATCTCAAGTGAATAAATTTGCTGCATTTTACAAGGAGTTTGCAGGGATGTAGCCAAATCAATCAAGAAGCAAACAGTAAGCCAGGAAAACATCACCGTTGCTCCCTAAGAGATGAAAAATTGGGAGGACTGTGCAGGGCTGCTGGAGGTTCAAGACCATGCTTATGACTTCATAGCTCATCTATGTGGTAGACCTGCTGTCAAGAATCAAGCTGGAAGGGAATGTTTTTCTAAGGAAGCAATATCCTAGCATATGAAGAGCCAGTATGGTATAAAGGTTAAGATGCTGACTTAGAAACCAGGGGACTGTTGAGTTCTAGGCTTTCCACTAGGCATGAAAGCCAGTTGGATGACTTTGGGCATAGTCACTCTTTTTCAGCCCAACCCACCTTACAAGATTTTGACATGGGAGAAATAGGAGGCAGGAGTATTAGGTATGTTTGTTGCCATGAGTTACATATAAAACAGCGGATTAAACATCTAAAATAATAGAATCAGTTTGGTGTAGTGCCTAGAAACCTAGAAGGTTAAGGTGCTGCCCAGAAACCAAGAAATTGTGAGTTCTAGTCCCACTTTAGGCATGAAAGATGGGTGTATGACTTTCAGCCAATCACTCACTCTCAACCCAACCCACCTCACAGGGTTGCGGTGGGACAAAATACGAGGAGTATTAGGAGTATTAGGTTTGCTGCCTTCAGCTACTTATAAAGTAATAAAGGTGGAATAAAAGTCAAATAAATAATAAACATCTAGCGCACCACTTGCACACCATCAGGATTGACAAAATTGCCATCAATCAATTCCAAAAACAAGATTTACTTGGAACAGCTTACATCTGCGACAAAACACCATCAAACAACATCTGCCTATTCCAGGTCTTGGGAAAGATTCAATAGGTGGATAAAAATGCCAAATCCAGTCTAAGCATCTGGCTGACTATGCAACCAACCGTAATAATAAGGACAATAACATTTCTAAGGGGACCATTTTTGGGCAAAGTAAAGTAGCAGTCTTTGAAATCATGCACAAATAAAATATGAGATTAGGCGGAGGGAACCAAGGAAAAGGGCTGCTGGGATATTAAATCCCTCCCTTTCCTTTCCACAAGGTACTTGGGATGCCTTTATTGTCAATAGAGGGCTTTCCCCCTTAGTCCATTTCAAAGCTAATTGAAATAGCTTTTATTATATTTTAATATCTTGTCTCAGCAGGTCCTACTCCCTCCCCACTTTATAAGATCCTGGAAGTTAAGCAGACTTGATTCAAGAATGGGGCTGTAGGTGTCATTGGGAAATTGAAAAAAATAGCCTAGAGAAGGGCAGTGGCAAATCTTTTCTCTGTTATTACCAAGAAACTACATACATGTGTCAATGAATTATTTTTTGTAATAAATCAATTTTATTACTGTGAGTGACAGTTCTAGAATAAACGTTTGACAAATAAACAAATTCTGCAGTTAGACCAGATGTGATCATCTGGAACAGCTGGGCCTATAAACTTTTGGGATGGCAATGAGCTTGCTTGTGCATCATGCCACTATAGGTTATAACTCCCTTAGGCCAGTAGTTCCAACATTTTTTGATTGGTAGTTGTAAAGTATGCTTCCTTCCCCAACAGCAAGCTATGGAGAACCCTCAAAAATTGCCAGAATATTTTTATAATAATAAAATCAGACTAGTTTATTGAATGGAAATAGTGCCATGATTATGAAAATCTCATATATGAAAATAGGATATAGATTATCTAGTCAAACAAGATTACATTTTTAATGATAACCATCATCCAACATGTATATGAATAAATAGAATGAAACAAATCCTGGAGAGGCTAATAGGAATGATCCTGTGAAAATCAAATCTTATCTTGTGTAGCACTTCAGAGTTGAAGGCAAAAGGGTACTTGGGAACACAGATTTGTGATCAGATTTGAGACTAAATTTGGATAAGCTTACTGATATTATTAATCTCCAATAATTAAAATAAGTATAGGGTTAAAGGTAAAGCTAATGGTTCCCCTCGCACATATGTGCTAGTCGTTCCCGACTCTAGGGGGCGGTGCTCATCTCCGTTTCAAAGCCAAAGAGCCAACACTGTCCGAAGACGTCTCTGTAGTCATGTGGCCGGCATGACTAAATGCCAAAGGTGCACAGAACGCTATTACCTTCCCACCAAAGGTGGTCCCTATTTTTCTATTTTCATTTTTTAACATGCTTTTGAACTGCTAGGTTGGCAGAAGCTGGAACAAGGAACGGGAGCTCAGCGTTACGTGGCACTAAGGATTCGAACCACTGAACTGTCAACCTTTCGATCAACCAGCTCAGCATCTTAGCTTCTGAGCCACCGCGTCTCTCACAAGTATAGGGTTAGGGTTTACTAAAATAAATTTACTAAAGTACTAAAGAGCTATGGTGGCACAGTGCTTAGAATGCAGTATTTGCAGGCTAACTTTGCCCACTGCCAGTTGTTCGATCCTGACTGGTTGACTCTGCCTTCCATCCTTCCGAGGTCAGTAAAATGAGGGCCCAGATTGTTGAGAGTAATATGCTGACTCTGTAAACTGCTTTAAGAGGGCCTTTCCATTCTTCCTTTATCAATATTATTGTCGTTCAATTAGTTACACAAACAAAGAAGTAATAAATCAATTTTAGTCAGCTTCAGAGAGAGCAGTATCAGATTGCGCCAACATAAAAATTAAGTTGATTAGCATTTGATGTCTTCTATATCTGTAACTTGACACTTAGCTCCGTTAGTAGCTTGACAACTAAATCATCAAGAAGTGGGATTAAAAGCCAATCCTATCTGGTAGTCCTCTAGGTTAAATGGATTAAATCTTTCTCCAGAATCAGTATATTGGGTGACCAGTTTATGCCTTTGAAAGATGGCCAAAAATCCTTAAATGCTATTTTCTTTCTCTTTTAGAATAAACAGAAGCATAAGACTTTTAAGTATTTTTGCTCACAAACTTGGAAGAGGTTCTCTCTACAGTTTCAAATGTTTCAAGAAATCTTGAGCCTGGACGCTGTGCAATCAGGAAGCTAAGAGGCAGCATAAACAGCCTAGTGCACTTTCTGTGGAATGTAAATATTGCTCTTTTTTCAAAATTGCTGAATCCAGCAGAGCTTTCCAAGTTTTCTAATGGGAAGTAAAGAACAGCATGGTTTCTTTTCTATAGTCTAAACAAATTCTTTAATACATAGGATTACTATTGGTAGGAAAGGGTTCAACCTACCAGATCTTTCCTCCCGTGCATTTTTATCTCCTTTGGCAATAGCTGGTTTCTAGGGCTTTATTTTTTTAGGGCTTTTTTACTGCATGTAGATGGGGGTGTGTGTGTGTAGGTGTATTCATGTGTAAAATGCTTTTGACCTTAAGATCAGAAAGTGAAGTACATAACCGACAATAGTTCCTGAAGTTGTGAAAGGTGGCAGGTTTAACTCTTGTGTTCTGGGACAGCTTGGGATTCCATGACCTCCATAGCAATCATGGGCTTGCTAGTTGATCTTGGCCCCAGCTCCCAAGAATGGGCACACACTGAACCCAATTTTTACTTTAGAAACGGTGAGATGTGATCTGGATAAGGAAGATGTTATCATTTAACCTCTACTACAGCGAGATAATTTTCTTATCAATTTGCAGGTTGTGAGGGCAATAAATCTATTATAAGGGCACTTGTAAAATTTCCTGACATTTGATGGACAGCTCCGCCTCGAGTGAGACCAACATTTTTGGACAAGAGGATCCCTGTGCCGCCTCTTTTCAGTTGTGAATTCTGACTCGCAACCTGGTTCCCAGGGGACTATAGGAACTAGTGAAGACGCCCTAGCGATGGCTTCATAAGATCAAAAGTAAATGCAACCGAGCACAGGTATGATTCCATATTTGGACCTAATGGTGGTGATATGATAGTGACATATGTATATTTTTTTGTATTTAATGCATTTTCAGATTCCTACCCAGTAGCCTTGTTCAGGATGAGCTAATCCCTTTTGGAAAAAGGATGGGAAGGACAAAACATCTGCAGGGGCTATGATGTTTTTACAGATTCCTTTGCAGGTAAAATCATATACATTCACTTAAGATAAAATGAGTTGGGAAACATCTTGCAGTGTTACTTGGAATTCTTTGTACCTGTAGAACCTAAATGGCTGGGTTTAGATTATTCACGCTTCTTTGAAGCAGGGAGTACTGCCTATGTCGAGAAGGGTACAATTCACCCTCTCTTGAAAAAAGCCATCACTCAATCAAACTCTATTGGGCAACTTCCATCCTGTCTGCACCATTCTGTTTTTGGAAAGTTGATGGAGGAGGAATTAGCTAGAGATATTAGAAAAGGCAGGTTATTTGAGCCTTTTTCCGTCAAACCTAGCAAGAGGAAGGGAAACAACATTGTCATTCTGATGGGTGCACTTTTGTTAGGATCTGGATGAGTGTGCATGTGTATGTGAAGTTTCCGAAAGATACCCTAATTAATTCATGAGCCATGAGCCAAACTTCAAAAGAAATACAGTCATTTATTAGGAGCACCATTTCGGCAATATTCGGATGCAGTTAGAACTAATCCCACGTAGATTTACGTTCCCCTATGACCCTGTCTCTCCCCTCCTCCCTGGCCTTGTCATAAATCACATTCTTCAATTACCCACTCTGGCTGGCTGTGAAATCCAACACCCTTCTTCTAATTGCGGAAAGAAAGCATGTATGGAATGTAGCTTCCATTAGGGAAATCAATTAGCTCTATCAGTTCTCCCTCCCTCCTGCTCATGGCAACTTGAAAGCTTTGCAAGTTGGAGTGTGCAGCACTCGTTTTATTCCATCTCTCAGCAGTATTGTTGACCTTAATATCTTACTGCTGGTGGCACTTTTTTTTATAGTAGATCCATTCTTATTGGATAAAGAGCTTAGGAGAAAGAGCAACCAAACCTTCAGATGCTTCATGTTTTGGGATGCCACAGGGTTTGGTCTTGTACCTCAGATGAATGGGACAAGATCATTAATAACTATACAGAGTGATGTCAATGGTATATCGCCAATTCAGGCCAAGTCAGATGTGTTGTAGAAGACTTACTACTGCAAATGGAGATACAAAAATGGGCTAAACCTTATCACAGTGATGGTTAACCTTTTTTGGTGCCAAGTGCCCAAAGTGTGAATGCACATGCACATACCAGAACCCCCAAAATGCAATGCCAGTGCCCCCCACGCATGCGCCCCGTTTTGGGCCTGGAAAGCTTCCTGCACCAATCTGGAAGCCAAAACAGGGCACAGGGGCACCGTGTGAGCCCCCCCACATCCTGTTTTGGGCATGGAAAGCCTCCCGCACCAACCTGCACCCTCTCATGCATGCACCCCATCCCCCGCGCATGCGTCCCTACATAACCCTGCCCCCCCGCATGCGCGGCAGAGACCCAAAGACCAGCTGGCCAGCAGGAGGTGCATGCGCATGCGCGGTGGAGCTGGGCTGGAGTGATGGCTGGCGTGCCCGCAGAAAGGGCTCTGCGTGCCACCTGTGGCACGTGTGCCATAGGTTCGCCATCACAGCCCTATCAGGTTAAAATGGCTGAATATCCATAAAAATTCAGCTTCCAAGAAATTTAAGTTTCAAGTTTTGTTCTAAATAAATCCATGTTGCCTCTGAAGGAATTCTATGAGTTGCTGGTCCTCCCTGACTCACAGTTCCTATTTGAACAGCAGGGGGAGGCTCCAGCTAGGAGGCTTTTCCCAGCACCAGCTGATGTGCCAGTAATGCCCTGATCTGGAACAGGAGGCGTTGGTGACAATGAGTGTCACCACTTGATTGGATTACAGTACAGCAATACATTCTACACGAGCCTCCCTTAGAAGCTATAATGATGCAAAATGCTGTAGCTGTAGCTATTAAAGCCTGCTGCTGCAAAAACAAACACTGATTCTATGGTTGCTGCATTACCAGGTGTCCAGCGTTGGCACTGAGTGAGATCAATTATTGCTTCCTCCAAAGAATCTGCTTGCCCTGTCAGATCAAGAAAAGGCCTGCTGGGGGTTCTCGTCTTCCCTCCTCCCTCCCCCATCTTGAGAGATAGGAGGTACATGGCAAAAAGGCAGGCGTTCTTCATAGAGGCTCCGATATAACCCAAAAAAAATGCTGCATCCAGAGACGTGCTTGGCTCTTTTCTGCTGGCTTCCAGAAAAAGCTTTCCAAGCCTTTCTTTTCTTCAGGACTTTGAAGTACAGTCTAGATATATGCTCCCATCCTTTTGCATTTATAACATTGATGGGTTGTTTTATTGGTGGTCTGAGTGGATGTGGGTTTTTTAAAATGATTACTGATACATACTGTCCAGAGTCTGGAAATTGTGGTAGTTTAGAACCTTTTAAAAATAAAATGAGCTAAGTAAATAAAATAAGATGTAATATAGTGCCAAGCATCTTAGAAAACAATTTTCTTCTGAAAAATCAAATCAGTTTTGCTTTTTCTGCAGGGTTTGAAACTACTGTTGATGTAGTACAGATCTTTCACCAACCATAGTTCAAGCAAAACATTTAATACTTACTATTAACCACAATACAATATACTTTCATCATCATTGATTTTAATAACCAATCATTTATGGTTCAGAAAATCACATTGTTCGTTTCTTGTGTCCCTTCACATGGAGGTGTGTGTAGAAGGGGCACTATCCACAGTCTCCAAAGCCAAGAGCTCAAGCCAGTGCCACCATTATTCAGGGGGAATAAAAATCAGCCATCAAAGCCAGGATAATAATTGGGGCACAGCAGCAGGGAGCACACAAGAAGGGCATCTACTTGGGACAAGAACAATTTTCTTTCATAGAACACTGTATTATAATTGGCAGTGATTGCCACAGAGAGTGCAAAAGGCTAGAACACCTAAGGCTCTTTCCAGCAAGGCATCCAGCCCCTTCCTTCTGGAAAAAAAAAAAAAACAGAGCAGGAAAAAGGCAGGGGGAAGAGAAGGATAAATTCTCACAAACACACATCAATTATTCAGTTTTGTCCATGGCCCAGTAGGTGAAGATCACAAGAAGAACTTTATACATCAAGCTCCTAGGCCACCAGGAGACATTAAATAAATATATACAGGATCTGCAGTTGGCAAAAGAGTTTAGTCACCCATGTTCACTCTAGTTGTCTGCAAAATACAAGAAAAGCAAAAGATCAGGAAAATCCTATACTTTATGAATTACATATTGCTAAATCAGTTTTGTGTAATGGTTGGACTAAGAACAAGGAAGTCTGAGCACCAGTCCTCCCATGAGCTTGAAGCCAGCTGGTGATTTTGAACTAGTCACTCTCTTCTCAGTCTAAGAAAAACGGTATCGGTAAATTATTTCTGAAAATGCTACTAAGAAACTTTATTTAGTCAGCAGAAATCAGAGTTGACTCAAAGGACCATAAATAGCAACATTCTCTCTAAATCTATTCCTTAAACATGATTCCAAAATTCATTAAATTGGGGGTGGGGAGTGGGGGCAGCTTTCCTCAGCCCCCCTTACTTATGTCCTGAGTGATCAATGTCTCAATGCCAGCCATGACAGTTATGACTATCAAATTTCCTCACATATCATCAAGTAACAGATTTGTTTATGTGCAGTAATGTGGGCTTTTTAAAAACAAATATTACAAATCTATCTGTTTGCGATAATGAGAAAACACAACAGTCTTGGATGAGAGTAAGGAGCACTAGAAAAAAAGCCCAGGAGGATGAAATGAAAAATTCAGATCAGTGCTCTGATGTAAATGGAAGACTTTCCCTGGAGAAAATGGGTTGAAGCCATACAATCTTATTAAAACATACTGAAAAGTTGATTTCTTGCCTCTTTCCAACTTCTGGAAGTTGGGGTGGCTGTAGGTGCCCCTAAATTCACAGAAATATTGGGAACTGCTCTTTATTGTATTAATATAACTGCCTGGGAAACTGGGACTGTAGGAAAACTTAGGAAAACGGGGATTGTAAATGTATTAGGGCTTTGTTGAAAAATAACTTTTTGCTTCTATACGAGAGTTGAAAATCTGAAAAGTTATAATGAGCAGACTATCTCATATGGAGAAAAGTAAGAGTGGCTTACCTGCAGGATTGCTACAATGACTCCAAAGAGTCCAATGGCACTGCCAAAGATTTCCACAATTAGGATCTTGACAAAGAGGCTGGGATTCTGGGCATCTGCTAGTGCAGCACCACTTCCCACAATGCCCACACATACACCACAGCAGAGATTGCAAAATCCTACGGTCAAACCTGCCCCAAACATGCAGAAACCTACATAGAGAAAATGGCATTAGGAATGGGCAGTATCCAATGGCATTTTCAAATTGTCAAGCTTTCAGGACTTTTCCTTGAGAACAGTGGAGTAAAAACATGATCTGAATGTCCAGTTCATATATGAAAACATATATGAAAAGTTCATATATGCCTTTGAGGTTTGCCATAAGAACATTACTGCTATTATGGTGGTTTTGAACCATACAGATACAGCACACATATTATTCTGATCTCTTCAATGGTAATCTGATAAACCATGGTGACGCAGTGGCTAGAATTTAGTGTTGCAGCCTAACTCATTGCTCATTCCAAGAATTCGATCCTGAACAGCTCAAGGTTGACTTAGCCTTCCATCCTTCCAAGGTCGGTAAAATGAGGACCCAGATTGTTGGGGGCAATATGCTAACTCTGTAAATCTCTTAGAGAGGGCTGAAAAGCACTGTGATGCAGTATATAAGTGCTATTGCTATAAGTGCCCACTCCAAGGAGACAGTCAGCACATTAGAAATTGCTAGTACAGCATGGAATAACAAGAAAGTCAGAAAAGGGGAAAGTCAACTTGTAGAATCCACATGCTCCTTACTGGTTACATACATATTGTTTGATAGTTTAGCAGGATAAAACTTCTGCAATGTTTATGTAAAGACATAAATCCAACTAAAAAAGGGGCAGAATTTGGTGATAAAAGTCATGCTTTTTGGTGGGTTTTTCCAGATTCAATCCCTTATAAGGCTGGGAAAGATTTGAAATCCTGAAGGCTAACATAGACCAGAATGAGAAAATGTGATGGACTTATAAACTCCTTTGATTAGATTCCCACAAGTAAAAAGAAAAACTAGTTAAGATATGGGTTGTCACAGTTATAGTTAATGCATTAATCATAGGGCACTATACTTCCTATACTTATACAGATAATAGCATGACTTGGAAATGGCATTTCTTAAGTAACTAGGAATCCATGATCCTCCTACAAAGGTAAGAGCAGTTTTTCCTACCCCCCCCCAACCCCACCCCCACCTACAAATATAGCCTACCTGCATGATAGTTCCGGGGACCAATTTGCTCAGGGGTTCTACCACTAAATTGCTGCAAGGAAAAAAAGCATTCTATGAAACAAAAACATTTTTCCAAACAGATTAGAAAAATATCTCCTGCCAGAAGGATTAGATATAGCAATTATAGCCAACCCCACGAGACAAAAACCAGGTCTAATATGTGCCCCTGCTCCCACCCCCAGTGGGGTGGGCCTTCAAAAAGCTGGCTCAGATCTATGGTTGCTATGGTGGCTATGAATTTCGCAACCGCTTCCAAATTTTCACATAGGGAAGGCAGATTAAATTCTACCAGCTCCTTAAATCTGAAAAACCAATCCAGACATAGCATCAAGCATCACAGGTAGGGAAGCTGCTACATAGCAGGAAGGCTGGTAGAGTGGCAGGAACCCCAACTGATGCTCAAGGCCCAAATCACAAATAGGGTACGAGCCCTGGCATTAGGATTTACCAAAACTAATTTCTTTTAAAAAATGGGGCAACTGCAGACCGTTTAGGATAGGTTATCTCTTAATAATGGAGAACTTTTGGACCAGTGTTGATAACTTTTGATAGGTAGTTTTGATAGTTAATAACTTTTGGATTAATATTTACTTGGAACCATCTATGGAGTTTTACTTGGGACAAATGAAAGAGAGTCTGCTCATAAAAATAACATGTTTGTAATATTATAATATTTTGCAATATTATTTTTATTACCAGATTCTCTTTCATTTGCAATGGAGATCACTAATCTTGGCAACACTGTCTAATGCTTTAAAAGCATCTGGCCAAGCTTTTATACTCACTGATGATTAGAGAGGTTACCTTAAGGGCGGCATATAAATCGAACCAATAAATAAATAAAATAAATAAAAGCTTGAACCATGTTTGCTATTTGCTATCTGTTATCTGCAATTATTCACTATTTAGCACAACACTAGAAATCTATTGATTGACTTGATCCGTATTATGGTTTGGAATACTATAATCTACTTTGCTTTCTTCTCAGGAAACAAATGGATGAGGTTAACATCAAACCAGACATATCTGAAAAATGGTACAGTCAATTTAGCTGAGAAATATATCCCTCTTATACAAAACAGTTAATACCTCGGCCATGTTGGTAATCACAATAGCCATGATGATTCCATAGATGGCCACAGCTTCACAAAAGATTATACTGCAAGGAGAAAGAAGAGTTTATCAGTTGAAGTGGGGCAAAAAAAATGGCTATCTTCCCCAGATTATAGAAGGAAGGAAGGAAGGAAGGAAGGAAGGAAGGAAGGAAGGAAGGAAGGAAGGAAGGAAGGAAGGAAGGAAGGAAGGAAGGAAGGAAGGGCTTTTATGCCCAATGCTAAGGTTCTATCCTAGATGCCATGGTGACAATAGGATATACTGTACTGCTGGATTTTGTGCCACAAAAAAGCCTATTACCAGCTTCATTCTGTGTATGCTTACACCATGATTTTGGGGTAGGGTTTGGGGAGTGGGGTGTCACTGAAAAAAACATTTTTCCTTTAAAGAGCTTTGTTCCAGTAAGTGCCCCGAAGATTTAATTACACTGCTATCTGGAGAATAACATTGTCCAGTGATCGGATGTCCTGGTGACCTTTGTAGTTTTTAATATGTCTGTAATACAAATGGAGAAAAGAGCTTTTCTCACCTGACCAAATTTTTGGTTTTGATCCTAGGTGCTTTGACACCACCTCCAATGATGCTGGATCCAGTGATGTAAATCCCCCTAAAAACAGAATGATTAGATGGACAGCCTTCACCATGTTGCACAGATAATTTGGAATGTGCCAGTAGATGGCAAATAGTTTCTTCAATTATGTCTGTGGTAAATTATTTATTCATATAATGCTCTATGCCGATCTGTATTTGCCTTTCCATTATGCAAGACAAAGTATCTTACATGGGGCCCTCAATTGTTTCCAGGCAAAAATTAACTGGGTTTGAGGCTACTTAGTTTCATGTACCATTTTAATATCAGTAAGTGAACTCAAAAGCAGAGGTCAGCTGCACTTGCCAGCTAGCAACAAGAAGAGAAGAGAGATATGAAGAAAAAAGATACTCACCATGCCGCTCCCACCACTGACAATGAAATGGATAACCCAATACCCAGGTTAGACCACATATATGGAGAAGTCTCTGTCAGGAACCTATATACAGAAGAATATCTTAAAATACGCCGTGCCCCACCCATTATGGTATATGAAATCACTGTTCTCACAAAAGAAGAAAAGGAGGAATCCTAGTTAAAAACACTGAGAAAAGACTTTATAGTTGTAGCTTGGCTATAACAATTAGTCTATTATTCCATGTCAATGCACAAAAATATATCTTTTCACTCATGCAAACAGGCAGTAATACCATATTAAGAAAAAAATTATTTCTGAATGAGACAGAAAAAAACTATAAGAAAGTTGTGCTGAAGGTAAGTGTAGCTAAACTGGCATAGTAATAGATAAAAGCTCATGAAATGCAGCAAGCAGTGAACTTGTTTGATCCATCACCTAACAGGACACCTGCAAATCAGCTCCAGAATTATATTCTGTTTCCCACTTTTGCTAATTCTGGAACTGACTGGCAGACTTATATTCTAAGACTTCTTCTGGATTCTTAATTCTATCCATCCTGGATTGATGAGCATGCATGGACAATTCAGTCAATAAATGTTAGAGTAATAAAAGCTTAGGAGCCGAAAGAGTCAGAAGCTGTAAATAAATTGAAATATATTCACTTCTATTATAATAATACATCTGTAGCTATTTGTTTTGGTCAAAAGTTTTTAATGAAATCAAGAAAATTATATGGCAATTCACCCTGTAGCTAGTTTATTTCTGCATTTTCAAACATAAATTTATGTAGAATAGAATAGAGTAGAACAGCTTTATTGACAACTGTGATTAGATACACAAGGAATTTGTCTTTGATGTATACGTTCTCAGTATACATGCAAAAAAACAAAGTAATAATAATCACAATAACAAAGGATAATAATCATAATAATGATACCAATAGAGAAGGTAGTGGAACAGATGAGAAGGATAAAAATGATACAGCCATACTATATGGATAATATACTTAGACATAAGATAGAACTGTGGAAATTAAGTATTCAGCAGAGTGATGGCAAAGAAAAAAACTATCTCTGTCTCTAGTTGTTTTGGCATGCAATGCTCTGTAGCAGCATCTCAAGGGGAAGAGTTGAAACACTTTATGTCCAGGATGCACTATAAGAGATTAATTCAATTTCTATTACCTGCCAGTTTTGCCATTGCAAAAAACTTGGTAAACTAAAATATATCTTTCTTTGAATCAGTAGTATATAAAAATGAGATAAACTGCATTGACTGAAGTTAACAGCAAAGGTCATTTTATTCTTTTCTAACCTGCATTTCTTAGTGGTAATAATATTTTTTCATGATAGTTTACCTTTTTTTATTCAAGTAAGTTTTGGAGAGGAAATACTAAATGTGTATTTTAAATTTTTCTCCTTAGGTTTACCCATTCATGTATATGGTCTCCCAATGCCCTTTTTTACTTTAATTCCCCCTTTTCCTGATTATATTAATATAATTATATTATAATTAAGAATTATTAAAATTTTCATTATTAAAACATTACCAAAGAGGAATGCAAATCCTACTATTCTGTAATATTCTTTTCTGATCTTTGGTGAATTTAATAAAATTGTTTTGGGACAAGAAGTAAAAGTTTACCCATAAAAATAGGGCACCAACACTGAATGGTTTGTAAACCTTACCTAGCCAAGCATAAGGACAAGCTATTCATAAATAATAATAAAAAAGGTTAGGGTGCCAATTGACGAGTTGGCAAAATGATGCTATTAGCAGAACTGATTAGTAAAAGTGAACAGTGCCATTAATATTGCTGTCAAGAACTGCAGTGTGGATGCAAACAGGCTAAGCTTTGCTTACTCATCTTTGGGGTGCAGCACTGCCAGATCTTCAGGAATCCATAATCCAAGAATTTGTGAGATACACTGGCCAATTACTCTTAATCTCCATAGCACCTTTCCTGAGCCATCATGAAGAATATCCATAAGCCATTTCCCCCCCTACTACTTCAATCCCCGTTTGGGAAGAAAGGGACAACTTACCACGCTACATCGAAGCGAAAGCCCAGGTCAAATATTGTATAGCAGATTCCTGAAAAACAAAAGCAAAGTTGAATGTTTCGACTTTGAAAGCTGAAGTTAGTCCCTACTTCTCAACGCCTGAAACTGTGATGGTACCAGTATTGAAACCATCATTCTCAGAACAGGCAAATAATATCAAGTCTCCACAGGGAAAAAAAGAAAAATATGTAGGTTTCTTGTGTAATTTCTTCATCTAATTTACACCATAAATCTTCATAAGGCCAAATTACTTTTCAGGATAAAACTTTCTACTTATAAATGGGTGGGATGAGCATAGACCAATTATTGAAGACCAAATATGCCAAATATCATACACTATAGCTAGGGGGGAAAAGTCATATATGAAGCTCAGAGTGGAATTTTCAGAAAAATGAACACTTCGCAAAATTAGTTAATGACACACTTATGGGAAATATGTATCAGCATATACTAACAGAATATGACAACATAGTCACAGGATACAAGTATTCCATCTCATTTGTGAATAGTCCCAAGCACACTTTTCCACAAAGAATCTAAGAATTTGAGAAGAAAGAAAGAAAAGTTAAGGGAGGGCTTAACAAGATTCCCTATAATATCAAGGAGAAATAAGATCTTGAATCAGGAGAGCAAGCTTACGTTGGTTTCTACAATTAATTACTTAAGAAAGAAAGCAGTAGATGGCATTTTGATCTAAAGAAACAGAAAGAAAACAGAGATAGCATTACAAAATATGTATGCATTAATTCATACTTTAATCTTTCTACTCAGAGTCTATTGGGGTGGCTATAGTTATCAAGTCAATTCACAAGAGTTTGCATAGTTCCCATTCCTGGATATTTAAACCACAATCTAACCACCAAGAACATGAATCTAGAAATATCCCTTTATATGTTGAAAAGAGAGTGAGGAAGTAAGTCATGAATCTGGAAATAACAACCAGTAATTTAGAGTTTATTCAGAAACACCTTGAGTCTCTGTGCAGGATAGGGTCCCGGTTATATTACTATAAACAAAACCTCCTTTAAAAATACATAACTTCTCCCAAGTGACAGTCTTAGCTTCAAGCCATGCAAACTCCATATCCTTTACCCATCTAAATTTAAAATATACCTTAACACGTATTTATTTGTCAGGAAAACAAAGGTCAACATTTTTTTCTTTCAAGTATCGGTAGCTTGCAATTATAGGTAAAAATTAGAGGCTACTAGGTATAGGCATAGCTTTTGCACCTGATGCTTAACTAATATAAATAGAGACTCTTTTGTAGTTACTAAAAATGTAGATTTTGGGCAGAAATATGGAACAGTGTTTCCCTACTTCCAATTATGTCATTAACACTTCAGTGAACTCACAAGCTGTATCCCTACCTGTTTATGTTGTTGGCAGTTTAAGAAATGGCCAGTCCTACCACATATTGTGCTAAAGCCTTCTCTTTCAATTATCAGATTTAAATTACTAAATATCATTAGCAATCAGGTATTTTATACATCTGAAGTACCATGAAAAGTTCTGGAATTTTCAAACTAAAAACTGCTATTCGGTTTGGACAAAGGAGCCCTGAATTAAATTTCTCTTTAACCAAAAAAAACCCGGACAAGTTTCTATGTCTAGTTTCTGAAGCAAGTAATTTCTCTCACAGTCTAATCTTCCTGATCAGATGTATTTATAATATCTAATTTGCATTATGCATTATTTCCCAAATTTGCAACAGCCCCTACACCAATTAAGTCAACAATGGATACATCAATATTTCTTTGAAGATTTTTTGTAAGATTTTTGCATTCTCTCTAATATATCACTAAACTAGCAAGACAGAATTCTACTCCAGAGCCTTCTATTTACATATTTCATACATGCTCATGGTTCATATTTTTGCTTAACTATCATTTCTTTGAATACAGCACATATTTCGGCTAAAATGTAAATTATCTCTGACGATGCCCAAGAAATTATATGAGCCTTTTTAACTCCCAAAGAAGCTTACTAAAATAATACACCTAATACATCTAATACATGTAATACATCTAAAGACTTAATAGGAGAGAAAAACGTCCCTATCATTAATCACAAAAAAGACATTATTCAGAAAACACATGCATTTTAAACTGGCAAAATAAACTTCTCATAAAAAAAAACACAGGGATGAAACAAGAATGCATACATGGCAGAATTGCACAATGGCTTTCTGATATTTATGTATCACATGAGACCCTGTGGATAAATATGAACACTGGAGAACACTATTTCTCTTCTGTTATTAAGAAAGAATGGAGCAAATTGCAAAAAGAAGTTTCCAACCATGTGTAGATGTTGGGAGCTTTTAAAAATTCTTTTCTTGCTGAGTGCTAGATGAAAACTTTTCTCTTAAGCCACCCAAACTAACTGTACTGGTAGGCTCAAATAATCAAAAAGTAATTTGGTGTCAGCAGTTACACTGATCTCCAGGAAGTACCAAATGACTGATTCTGACAGCTTAAGGGATGGAATACTATGTATGCAATTCTTATAGAGCTTGGTAATTGTTGAAACTGTCAATATGAAAAAGGGAGGAAATTACATGGCACATTTAAGGATGCCACTCCCAAAGACTAGCTATATTTTTCCTTCATGATTAAGAGATTGTAACCAAGTATTCTATAGCAACAGTTGCCCAATTCTTATACATAATACCAAGAGAATAGCTAGAATTATGAATAAATTTTACTGAATATACTATAGCATGGGTGTCAAACCCGCGATGTCATGTTGCCGTCGTATGATGTTTCGCGACACTTTTTCGCTTCTCGGACCTGGGGTATGCCTAGCCTGCGTGTGACGCATCCGGCCTGCGGGCCGCCAGTTTGACACCCCTGGTACAGTGTTTATTTGCTACAGTTGCATTCTATGCCTTCTGAACAATCCCCTATGTTTCTACGTTCTACTTTAATAGAGAAGTATTGAAAAGTTTAAAGATTTTTCATATTTCTCCCTTTGCAAACCACATACACTATAGAAAGGATTTCTATATTTGGATCCTATAGTTTCTCAAACAAAGAACAGAATTTAATTTTATGACTACCACATCCCTTCCTTATCAATTGTCCAGTTTGGTGAACAGGATTTAGCTCAGGGGCATGGATTTTCTAAAACAATTTCAGAATATGAATTCAAGATTCACTGGCAAGAAGATAGGAAGCCACTATAAGACAAAAGTTTAACTGAAAAAGGAAGAAGCTAACTTCCCCTTTGATATGGAGTGGA
This sequence comes from Pantherophis guttatus, assembly GCF_059756535.1. Lineage (NCBI taxonomy): Eukaryota > Metazoa > Chordata > Lepidosauria > Squamata > Colubridae > Pantherophis > Pantherophis guttatus. Next base: position 56,625,596 of record NC_142065.1, on the reverse strand, counting down.
AATCATACTAAAAATGATTATTCCTAAAGCACCAAAATCATCTAAATGAGAAAACAGAACTAAGAGTTTCCCTTGCCCGCTAAGAAGCCAGAGAAATGCATGCAGGAGAGGAAATCTTGGCGGCAAACATCTACAAGGACAGAAATGGAGCAAGGTTAAGCAGAAGAGGATGTTATGTGTGGGTGATGTTCCCAGCAAAAGCCAGTAAGAAATTTTGATTTCCAAAATAAGTTGTGCCGACTTGCTAAAGTGACCTTAAAGGAATACGGAGTTGAGTTAGAAGGTCAAACTTGAGTTTATGGTTTATCATTTCTTAATCCTGACTGAACAAGTCTGAACCACATCAACCGAACTAATGCAGCTGAAGATCCCAGGTTCATTGCAGGCTCATCATTCTTACTAGGTGAGCTGTTCCAAAGACCGTTGACAAAACAAACTAAATGAAGTTTACTATGTACACTTTGCATAGGATTACAGCAGTGATAGAAATAGAGACTTTTCATCATCTAGCAATGCTATTATTAATAGATCCCAAGAAATCACAGGTACACAGCAGAACATATATACCATTCAGTTACACAGCAGCTTTCCAATAATGTGTTTGATAATCACCTGCAGAAGTGTGGAAGTTAAGGTTTAAGTTAAAGCCTGGAGACATGCAAGAGGTTTCTCTGGCAAGGGCAAAATACTTAAAAGTTCTTCATTTTGAATCTCTTATCAGTGATAAATCTGGCACAACTCAAAAGAGGAGGGTATTTAAAAAAAATAAACGTTTAAAAACCATTCAATTATACAAGCATTCGCCACATATATTTTGTCTTATTGATAATGGGAGCATATGATACTGATTCCAGTTGTATCTGTATATGCCTTGCTATTGCCTCTATTTTATATATCATTTGAATTATGTTCTAATAATAACTTTTAACACAAACTTGCTAAGAATGTTCATTAATACAAATCTTTGAATACTAAAGTGCTGGGGACAAATGGCAATCTCTCCAGCCTAATGAAGAGCCATTTTTAGGTATTTCCTAATCATACTTTTGTTTTCGCATGGCTAATACCACATAATAGTTTTGTCCAGCATAACACACGTAGACTTACAGTAAATGCTGTTGAAACCTTTCCATTTTATGAATTTTAGTTCTCATGTTGCTTCTGATTTTATTACATGTACACTTCAATGAACTAGTTTTTAACTACTAATGTATTCTTGTGAATCAGATTTTGAGCACGTGAAAAGTTAAGGCTGAGACAATGAATGGGCTTCTACCAGCTGACTGCTGTAGCATTCAGAGAGATACGGATAACATTAACAGGGTCTGGCAGATGGAGAGATGGTGAGCAGGCTCTAATCATGAAGACGATGAGCTGTGATCGACCACCAGGTAGATTTCAATGTTCAATCAGAGGAGTGGATCATATTTAGAATCATTTGTATAGAGCTCATTTTGATGACAATGATCAAAAATCAAATTTTGGCAATGAATTCAAAGCAAAGAGCACATATGCCAGGAAAACTACAAGCAAAGTAACTAACTGAACATTATATTCCATTAAATAGGAAATTTCTGAAAAGTTTCTTCAGGTTCAGCAATGCAGCAGCTACCCATTACATATGGACATCCACACAACTGAGACTGTGGGTTATCTAAGAGAGATACATAGCAGTATAAGATTTTTTTAAAAAATGATATAGCAGCATGACATTTCTCATTATAGATACTTCATTGTACATACTCAAAAAAAGAAAAAAAATCTTGTATCACTAAAATGTAATGTGGCATGTAGGATCTAGTCTAGCCTTAAAAACAGAAAAGCTCAGAGGGTTGCTACATGGAAGTTAGGTTGTGCCTTATATAAATGCAAATGTTTGTTTAATTAGAAATAGTATCTAATTAAAATATAATGATTTATAACCTGAATATTAAATATATAAGATAAATACATGGATATATTTTTATCTGAAATGCAAGCTTGAAACCTCCCTGAACATATATCTTTGTGCCTTATCTCAACCAAAAGATTAAAGATCAACCATCCTTGTTTATACGTAAACAATACTTATACTGCTAGTGGACATTCCATATTAATTTTATACCAAAGGTAACTAGGATGAAGCAGTTAAATGTTTTACCATTAAACATCTTATCCGTGGTTATTCTCCTCTAGAAATACCGTGTTTCCCCAAAAATAAGACCCTGTTTTATATATATTTTTTAACTCCAAAATAAGCGCTTGGCCTTATTTTCGGGGAGGTCTTATTATTTTGGGGTGCATGGAGGAAACCAGAGGAAATGGAGGGGACCGGCTGCGCATGCGTTTAAATACACTGCTCAAAAAAATAAAGGGAACACAAGCAGAAGACATCCGAGATCTGAATGAATGAAATAGCCTTATTAAATACTTTGTTCGTTACATACAGTAGTTTTGTGTTCCCTTTAGTTGTTTGAGCAGTGTATAAACTATTGTATGTAAAGAACAAAATATTTAATAAGGCTATTCTGCTATACCCTTTGGCACCCAGAGATATTCATTCAGAATCATTTCATTGTCAAGACCTCAAAGCCACTAAGAAAACTCTCTTGTCTCTCACTTAACCAGAAATGAATTGGGATTATTAGACACGGAAACATCTTTTAGGTGTCTTATTTTTTGCAATCTCCCCCCAGCAGTTTCTAAAATGGGGAGGATGGCATGAGATGGAAAGGCAAAAAAAAGCACTTCCTATCGACAAAAAGAGAAGCGTTAAAAGAGAACCAAACCACGTTCGGGTCCGGACACGGGTTCAAATATTCCTTTCGGCCAGAGGAGGCTATATTCGCATATATACCCAGCCCCCTACACCCCGCGCTGCAGAACCACAGCTTTTCCTCACTCGGGCATTTTAAGAGGCGACTGGGATGCCAGGTTAGCCTCTCCTGCGATCTACTTGCCCCCGATCCAGGATCAGCGACCTCACACTAACTCGCATATAAAGAAAGGGGAAGTAAGAATCCGGCAAGGAGAGCGGGCGTCCCCCAAACAGCAACCTTGGAGCCTCTCGCTTCAATCACTAACCGATGCCGGCGATGGCGGCGGCCGCGCTCAGCCCCAGTCCCGAATACAGCAACCCGAGTCCGGACATGGCGGAGACAAACCCTGTACGCGGACCGGAGCCGACCAGGAATCAGCCGACCCTGTGACTGACTGACTAACTGACAGACGGACCCCGCACCACGTGACCGGATTCAAGGAGCTACGTGAGTCTCTTGGGATCGTGGGATTGGTTACTTTGTCAAGAGGACGAAACTACAATCCCCACAGTGCTTCTGTCTAGCATTTTCGCTTTTCCGGCGACTTTTCTATATCGGGATTTGCTGTTGGATGAAAAATTCCCCTACTGGTGCAAAGGGGTACCGTGGCGTTCTACAGGATAATGATCATTGGTGGTTGCGGTTGGCATCCGGAAGAAAGCGGATAACATGATCCATGTGGCTGGTGTTGGGGGGTATTTCCCCCCTCCCCCCCTCCGCTAGTTAAGGAATATTGGAGTATTGCTGATATATTGTAGCTGCTCTTTGGAAACGCCAGTTGGTAAGTCACTCTACCAGTTTGCGAAAACCATGCATTTTCATGATCAGTTCCTTGCTGAGCCATATCAAAGATGAGAATCAGGGTACTGTACACGGTATTATAGATATTATAGAATTCAAAATCATTCTCAATTTGTATATACAATCTTAAAAGCCGAGGTGGCGCAGTAGTTAGGGTGCAGTACTGCAGCTACTTCAGCTGACTGCTAGTTCAGCAGATCAGCGGATCGGCTCAAGGTTGACTCAGCCTTCCATCCTTCTGAGGTGGGTAAAATGAGGACCCAGATTGTTAGGGGGCAATATGCTATTTAGTATACTGTCTTTGGTGTAAGTCGCCCAGAGTCCTCGGAGAGTGGGCGGCATAGAAATATGACTAATAAAATAAATAAATAAAATAAATGTATGCAATTTGTATCAGTCTTATGGAGCCAAAATTGGGTTATCCTTGTGGTTGAACATAATTTGACTTTCTGGCTTTTGGATTTAGATCATCATGGCAACGGCATTCAACAGCGATGAAGCTGAGGTGATTCAGCGGACTCTGATTCCTACAGAAGTAGGTGGTCGTCCCCCAGATTTGGGGATAGAGGAATTTTACGAACTGGAGAGAGCAGCTGCTTTTGTATCTGACAATGGCTTCACCAAGGTGAGCTTATTTTGTGACCTGACATAAAGATGCCAGTTCTCCTCTGGAATTGGGTGTATTCTGTTGCATCTTACAAAAAAGACAATGCAATTATAATACAATACTGATAGAAATTGATGGGAGAGTAAATAGATGCGTGTTTATTTTGTTTGACCTATGTATAGTAGAAATATTTTGAGTAAATTTGGTATCTTGCCATAGATTGCTCTTCAGTTTCCTGATAAACTTTTGCCAGATTCAGCAGATGTTGCTGCAAGGATGGAAACAACAACTGGTGCCAAGATGTATGTCCTGGGAGACACATCATATGGCAGGTAAGGTCAAAGGAAGATCCACCTATTTTAAAGCATGAAGTTTTCAATGGGAATTTTATATGCACTTAATTATGATTAGACTTCAATGAACACAGGAAATTAAAATTAAGTATAGATGGGCAAGTTTGCATTGACATTGACATTTTTATTCCTTCCAATGCATGTTAAAATGAAAAGAGGTCAGAACTCTGACCATCAACCAGTAGGCTCCTATGGGGAAAAGCAGCTGAGCAGGGGCTTGTAATGTTAGAAAGTGTTTGATTCTATGCCTTCTCCATTTTCCTGTTCTAGTCACATGATCTAGATTGTCACATATGTAACTGTTCTGCCTTCTAGGTATATAGATGTATACCAATACAGAGATATGCATGATGGGGTGTAGAGTAGAAACATATACATACTGTCAGGTGTGCTTCCTTCAAAGTTCAGGAAAGAATGACCCAAACTCCATGTTTTATAGAGAAAGGTACTTTTACTAGAAATGAAGTGAACGCAATCACGGCTAAGCTGAAATTAAAGCAATAGGTGCAAAAAGTGCATATAGAAAGCATCCCCTCCCACTGTTCATCGTAAATCATCCAATCCAAAGGTCTCCCAGGGTCAGGTGGAAGCACGTCTGGCAGTGTCATCAATCAGGAATGCCACAACGGTTGACCCGATAGCCACTTCAAGGATTCAGTTTCGTTTCTTCTGAAGCCACGCCCCTCCTCCAGCACGCTTACCCCCCAAGCTCCCAGCTCTCCCCCCTCCGGGTTCCTATGGCAGCCAAAGCAGCAAAAGCGGAGGCTGACACATACACACTTCTTTATATAGAGGATGTACAGAAGTCTCCTTGAATATTGTATCTGGTTCTTGGTGCTTATTTTAGGTAGAATAGCAACATACTGGTTCATACCAGAGAAGAGCTATGAAGATGATGAGAAAGTTGGAAGGAAACATTTAAGGTGAAAGATTGGAGGTGTCAAGTATGCTTAACATGGAGAGGATAATATTTCAGGGATATGTACTAGTATCTGAAGGGCCACCACATAGAAGACAAGACAGAAGTTTTTAGAGTTGGACCAGACAAGACTAAGTTTGATGTGCTTCAACCACAAAGATTTAGGTTAAACATCAGGAACAAATCCTATTGACATGAGCTGTACAATAGTGGAACAGGTGGTTTCAGAAGTGGCAGATGTTTAAACAGAGACTAGATGACCATCTGTCTCTTATACTGAAGTAATGAATCCTGTATTGGGTAGGGCAGATGCTACCGAGCTCTTACGATATCTGCCAAGCCTGGCCAAAAGGGAAAATCTCTTTGCTAAAATCAGTAAAACTGTAGTTCTGAACCTATAATTCTGGCTAAGAAGAAATATAAATCTCAGAAATCTTAAGTACTGTGATGATAGATGGGTGATTTTGTTGTTGAGCAATATTAGGAAATTATAAGTTTCTCATTTACATTTCCTAGAAATGGAGTGAAAGGTTTTATGGGGTTATAAATTCCAGTATTTTATTATTGACCATGCTTCCAGGGTTGATTCTAATGGGAGTCTAGTATCTAGGAGGCCACTTTCAGTACAAAAAAAGTAATTTTCTGTATGCTGGGACTGGCTGTTGTTTAATGAAAAATGTCCTTGGATTTCTATACCTAATCCTGGTTTTTTTTTTTCCTTTAGCTGTTGTGTAGATGAAGTGGCAGCAGAGCATGTGGGTGCAGAGGCGATAGTGCACTATGGCCCTGCCTGCTTGAGTCCTTGCCGCAAATTGCCAGTATTACACATATTTGGCCAGGAACAGTTAGATGTGATGCGATGTGTGGAAGTCTTCCAGGAGTTGTACCCTGATCATCAAACCTATGTGGTTGTACTGAGTGAATCTGCATATTTTCATGCCATTGGTAAGTCTAGGAAGATTGTTGTGTGGACACAAATACACTGCAGAGGTCTGTTGGAGGGGAAACATAAGTAGAAAAGAGATATTTCAGGCCAGGATGGAGAAGTTCCCATAGAAATAGCATATTCATTTCTAGTCTTAAAATCTGCCGTTCTGCCAATTCTGACTTTGTGCTCTAGGATACTAGAATTAACTATTAAGTCAAAGCCATGCAACATGCATTACTGTTATTGCTGTTTAAAGTTTTGCAATTTGAATCAAGCCAGGGACAAAATTAGGAAGACTTGAAAATTCCTGCCAAGAACGTTTACTAATTTCTGAAAAGAACAGTATGAAAAATCAAATAATTTAAAATGAAATAGTACAATGAGTAATCCAGTGTTAGTTATAGTATATCTTTAAAGAACATCTTTGATCATATTTGCCTCATAACTCTCATTAATCTTAATGTATCTCAGCCAACCCAGCTTTTACCTTTTTTTTCAGTCTCTAGACCAGTAATGGCTAACCTTTTTGCCGTTGTGTGCCAAAAGCAGGGGGAGCATGGGGGGTCATGCACGTGCGTGCCCACACCCATAATTCAATGTGCCCCGACCCCCATGTGACCCCACTTTTGGCACGCGATGGCATGGTGAGCCTGGTGGGCCCGTTTTTCGCCCTCCCCAGGCTCCAGAGGCTTTCTTGGAGCCTGGGGAGGATGAAAACGGGCTTCCCCACCCCCCTGGAGGCTGGAAGCAGCCTGTTTCCCGGTTTTTAGTGGGCCCGGAAGGCCCGAAAATCAGCTGGCTGGCGCATGCATGCACACCGGAGCTATGCTAGGGCAACGCTTGTGTGCCCACTGATATGGCTCCGTGTGCCACCTGTGGCACGCATGCCATAGGTTCAGCATCACGGCCCTAGACTGATTTAAGGATTTTTCTCTGTTGATACAGGAGGATTGCCAAATATTGGGAACACTGTAAATATGTATTTGCTCAAATATTACTTTTTCTCTGTACCTCCTCTTCTTAGATGACGTGGCCTCTAAGCTGCAACCAATTTATCCCCATGTGGTTTTTGCTCAGTTGGATAGCAAAAAAAATCTTGATTCAAGCCAGCCAATTTCTGGAATGATACAGCAGTTTGGACGGCGCTTTATAATAGATGAACATCATGGTCTTGAAAACTACAGTATGTTCTATATAGGTTCTGAAGGACCAGAACTTACAAACTTCATGCTGAGTTGGAACCAGTGTCCCTTTAGTTCTTTTGATCCTAGGACAGGACAAGGCCGATGCGAAACATTGGATGTGAACCGGGCTCTGCGGCGACGCCTTTATCTAGTGGAACGGGCACGTGATGCTCAAGTAGTGGGTATTGTGGTGGGTACTCTTGGAGTAGAAGATTACTTGTCTGTTCTGGATCATCTTCGCCAAATCATTCACCGTGCTGGAAAACGTGCCTACACGCTGGCTGTGGGTAAACCTAATCCTGCAAAACTGGCAAACTTTCTAGAGGTGGATATCTTTGTTTTAGTAGCCTGCCCACAGAACTCCTTGCTTAACTCCACTGATTTTTATCGACCCCTGATCACGCCCTATGAGCTGGAAATAGCATGCAATCCAGCACGGACTTGGACAGGCCGCTATGTTACCGATTTTCGCCACCTTCTACCAGGTAACGCCAGATGCCCCGATTCAGAAAATGAGCATGGTTACATAACAGTTGTTGCTTTGTGTTCATTTTCAAGAGACCTTTGATTCCTTTGATTTCTGACTGATGAAAAAGTTGCTTAGTTGCATACTTTTAAGCTTTCCTCTGGAAGAACAGGGGTGCTTTATTATAAATACAGGGAACTTTTGATGGTTTGGGGCATAAAACTTTGAGGAGAGATTGTAATACCACAAAGCATGATGTTACAAAGTTAATATAGTTGCCATCTTTTCCAAGTTGAATGTTGATTTTGTGTGTGTCTGTATGGCATGGGGAAGTAGATAGGGAGGTGTTTTTTCGACAGCATTAATTCTATTTTAGAAATTACTCTGATTTCTATGTATTTTCATCCTCAAAATCACTAGAAGCCATGGTGCTGTTTTGGAGGGTAAATATGGTCAGCCATGAGCTTCTATTGCCATAAAAAAGGAGGTTAGGAATCCTATGCAGACCTGGGAACCAAGAGTATTCATTGTTCCTTTTAAGATACAGACATTTGCATGATAAGGAAGTTCAAAGGTATGAAATTTAGAGAATTCCATAAGATTTTTGGTCCTGTTCTGCTCTTGGTCAGCTACAGCCAGAGTAACCCACAAATTCTTTATTGCCATTAGTATCCTCAAACTCAATTAGGAAAGACTCTAATCAGGGTCTGCATGCTTGATATAATAGAGTATCATTTTGTAAGTAATGAAACTTAGTTACTACTGTACTTGTTTCCTCTTATCTCCAGGAGCTTGTGACCATGTCCTTTTCCCAGAAAAGACAAACAATGAACCCAGCATTTCACTGATTACTGGACAGCTGCGCTCAATTGATCCCTTTATGGTACCAGATGCAGAGCCAAATTCTGTCACAGCTGTGAGGTGCCGCAACCATGTACAGACCATGTCTCAGATTAGCCCAGCAGGTATGTGGCTTGGAATGATGCTCTTTAAGTTGCAAAGAATCTCCTCACTTACCGGTAGTACTTTTCTTTTGATTAATCAATAATTTAAGATATAGTTATTATGGAATTTCAAAAATTGAGGCTGATAAAATAACTGCTTCTTGCATCGCTACTTGAATCTATTCATAGTTGCTAATAGGCAATTAATGGAGGTAGAGCTAGCATTAATAGCCTAACCAATGTCCTCCCACACAATATTTTTGATTCATAATGTAAATATGGTAATGCCCTATCAATATAATCAGTTTTTCAAATATAATGCCCTACCAATATACTTGGTTTTTATGATTTCTAGTTTTTTGTGGGCTTTGGAATAAAGTTGGGGAAATGTTTTTTGTATCTTAGCCTCATTCTTGGAGTCCCGCAGCTGGCGGGGACTGGAGCAACAGCTGGGCCAAACAGAAGTAAAGAAAGCTATTGTGGGACGACGGGGAATTGCCATTGCCTATGAAGATGAGCCTTGTGGATGACCAATCAGGAATATAAAAGACATTGGCCAGATAACAAACTGCATTCTTTGCTGGATTTGGATGGGTTAATGGAACATGGGTCTTTTTGAACTGGTTGACAATCTTATTTGTACAGGGCATAAGTGGGCTAAATTTCTTGCAGTATGTTGGTGGACAGCTCAACAGATTAAGTAGAGTGCTATATTATTTTAACAGGAATAATTTTTTTAAAAAGAAGAGTGTTGATCTCTGCTGAAAAAGTGTGTTGAAGTTGTTTATTCAATGATGAGATAAATGTTAATCCACACTAGTGGCCAATGTATAAATATCCACGTTGTTTAAACTAATCCTCAGTTGTAATTTCTGTTGACTAGAGTTAGACTATACTGAACAGTAGGGTGAGCATTATTGATCACAAGCTGAAGTCAGCAGTGACGTAATTGCTAAAAAAGAAAACGAAACAAAAACACCTAATGTAATTCTCAGACTGAATTAATAGAAGCATAGTCTCCAAGTAACAAGTAGCCATAGTTCCATTTTATTCCAAAGCACTGTGTCCTTTTCTGGAGATCACACTTAAATATGTTGACAAAGAGAAATTAGCTAAAAGGGTCACAAGAATGAATATACTGTATAAAAAATATTCTATAAAGGTTGAAGGAACCGCATTGCATGGGTCTCTTTAATGGATAACAGAAATGCTATGCTTATGTAAGGTTTTAAGTATTTCTTCCAAATCATCTTTGAAGCATGCATAACCCTAATCTTGATCTTTGTAACCCCCAAGGAACCAAATTAAAGTTCTTTACAGAAGAATAAATGTTGGGCAAATATTAAAGATCATTGATCATTGAGTCTAGAAGAGCAGATTAACAATAGAATTATCTAGATGGATGGTGGACTACTTGTTATTGGAAATCTCAAATTTAAATCTTACAGACTTTAATTGGTCTGAATGCAACAAAACTATTGCCAAGCCCCAGCTTTCTTCATCCAACTGGAATGCTTCTGTTCAGGCATCTAGGTAGCCATTTCTTCCTCTAGGATTTTCACCTCCTTCCATTTTCTTTTTCAACTAATGTTCAGTTTAATGATGCTCAGTCTTCATTGGATATTGAAATGGTTGCCTGTAGGAAACTTACAGAGGGATTTGAAAATCATAAGCATGCCAAACTATCTCTTATTTTTAATAGCCCTGTTTTGGCCATAATTGTACTGGCACACAAAAGTTTTCTATTAAACGGAGCAATTGTGTTTATGCATAAATGTTCCTTCATAAGGAAACATGAAATTACACAAGCACCAGTACACATGCACTTTTGTCATCCAGCACATGGATTTTTCTACTTCTTTTCACAAATAAAATTGTTTCTCTATTACATCCTTAATGTGAAGTCAAACCAATTAGCTTCCACAAGATGGCATGAAGTCAATTCAAGTTACATTGATGTATTCCCATTATGCAAGGTATCTCAAAACTTTTGAGGTCAGTAGGCATATTTGAAATTTACAGTCAGACACTCCAAAAATGTCCACTGTAGTAAATCTGGAAAGTCACAAAATACCCACTTCCTAGGGAGCCAAACTGAAGTTCCTTCGTCACCACTACTTCAGCTTATTTTTCTCCTTTGGTTTTGATCAGGTAGGCATTCTTCCAAACAAAGTGCAGGCAAATAATCCAGAATGCCTCTCAGAGATGTCTTGCTTGATGGAAGTATGTCCCTTTACCTCGAGTTGGTGAAGCATCTCATGGAGCTTTGTTGTTCTGACTTGATGAAGACTCCAGATATGATCTCAACTGATTTTACTAAGGTTGCTATTGTATTTCTGCTGTGCACTGAGCCTGTTATTACTGAATGAAGCTTCAAAAGACTGTTTCCATTAAAATCTTCAGAAAGCAAAACACTTTCTAAATATTGTATAACCTTATAGCCATTGTGGATTCTGAAGTCTACATGAGGCCAAGAGGCACTATTGGAAATCTAGATTGTACTTGAGACTGATGTTTTGTTTAATGGCATATTAGGACTTCATTTTTAAAATTGGGAGAAAAAACCAGGCAGAGAAGGAAGTTTGGCAAGCACCAAGAGAGGTATCCACCAGGCCATTAGCACTAAAGAAGAATCATCCTGAGCAGAAGCATTACTTTGCCATCAGTGTTTCATAAGATCCTGTGTCTACTATGCCACTTTCTGTATCTGAACACGAGTGTCATTGAAGTGGGGAGGCAATATTGAAGAATGCTAATGCGCAATAACAGTTATTTGGTGTAAGGGACTCTTAGAGAAGTAATACAGCAGAGTTTTTCAGCAGAAAAAACAGTGAAAATTATAGAATTACAAACTGGTATAAAATATTCCAAGAAAATAAATTCCAGGGAAACAAGATAGAAATACTTTTGGTACATGGCAAAGAAATACAAGAAATTTGCCTACTTTTGCTGGAAGTGATTCACTATTACTAAACTTTAGCCACATGGATCTATTCTCTTAACAGATTTTTGCTCATTTCTTACAGTTGGAGGATGGAACATTTCTAGTGTACAGATCAACTGCCTTCAGAAGAATCCTAGCAAACTCGTATAATTTCATGATAACTCACCTAGTACCCAGCTGTGGCTATTTCTTCTAGACTGTTTTGTTGGAGTGATTGGTGATACTCTTATGTAGACAGGCCTTGGAAATAACCATATAAGCTATTTTTCATGATTACCCATTGTGAAAATGGGAGATACAAAATGATGACACCACCTCCTCTAAACCTCTCACATGGTCTAGAAGGTAAGGCAAAATACTAATCAAATAGAATAGCTTAAGGCTGGTTCTGTTCAAGGTAGATTTCAATGTGTGTTCTGTGCTTCTCAATTTTTCAGGCACCTGTTCAATGTCTCATGTTCATCTAGGATCATAAAATTTCTTTATGTTGTAGTCTGAAAGGCTGACATAGATAAGAAAGCAACAATGCTGAACAACCAGGTAGGCTATAGTCTATAAACCCCACCACAAGGCACACAGTATAGCTGTTGTGAAGCTAAGTTTGGATATGGAAATGTAATTCATCATTTGTTCACCAAGTCTTCTTCCTCAAAAATCTTTTTTTTCTCCATGTTTAGAAATGAATCATTCTTTGTAGTATATTACTTATCTATAGTCATGCCATGCCAGAGGGAGAAAAAAAAGACCACAAGGATTCATTCTTCCTCCCCTTGAAAGCAGAAATTACTTGCAGAGAGTTTGTACTTTGCTTTCAAGACTCAGAGTAAAAACATCTGATTACATTAGAACAATTCTTTCACTGAAGAACTGTAATAGAAGTTAGAACGTCCTATGTCCTATTTTCAAGATATGATGTAGAAGAATGTATTAGAGAACAATCCTTTTTTAAAGAAGTGGGGAGGGAATTAAATAGTATGATTCCTCACTTCCAAAGTCCTGTTACCTCAAATGCAACCAAGAGAGGAAGTGGTTTCCCTGCTGCACACATTTTTGCTCTAATGAACCATTTTAAAGATGAATGGTTCCAATAGGCAGAAAAATACTTCCATTGGTTAGAGGAAGAACTTTGGGTTAGATGAGTCCAAGATTAGTCAGATACCACCAAAACACTGTAATTTAGCTCCTGTCAGTAATAAAAAGATTCTCCTAAAAATTATGGTCTTTCCACAAGTGTGATTTCTGTTCCAGAATGAGTTCTTCAATCTCCCCCTACTTCACAGCATAGTTGGTATATCATGGTGTGTAGAATTACTCTGTTACCATGCTTATTTTATATAAGAACTTAGATATTCAATTAATTTCCTTTTACATTATCCCAGAATAGCTTTTCTTTCCCAAAACATGTGCTTCTTGTGCTTTTATGCAGAAACTTCTGCCAAGTCTACATAAATTCCTTGTACTTCTCTCACTGATATTCAGATATTGTTCTTTAGGTAATAGGTGATAAATGTTTTTAAGTTTCATTAATGGAGCAAAGATAATTTCGTGTGAATTAACTTCAACCTACCCAGTCCTGGGCAAAGGAAAAGGGTCAGCAGCAAACCTGAGTTAGGAGTCTGTAGGAAATCTGGTTAAACTACTCCTATAGAAGAGTTGTTGCATTAATATATTGCCACTGAAAAAGGTCTAGGTTGTAAAGAGGCTTTTAGCTTATTAATGAATCCCCAATCTTTATGTTGTCAAGAATTTCCTGTGTGACAAAAATGCTTCTGTCTTCATTCCAGCTTTACCAAACTCTTTGTCACAACCCAGATCCATTGTCAGCAGCAGAGATAACGCAAAGGGTTTTCAAACCATTCATGAAGGCAGCTGCAACTCTTTCTTTGCAGCAGACCTAGACACTCACATTCACATATTCATATCTCTGAAGAGACTAATGTAATATAAGAAGATGCTCTGCAGAATGTGCAGAGGTAGCAGCAGCAGCAGGAACTTTTCAAGAGGTAATGTAGCATATTTGCCAGCATTCCGAGGAATGTCACAGCCCCAAAAAAGATGGTGTTGCCTCTTCGTGATACCTTGTTGGACTCTTAGTATTATTTATTGCACCAATCAGGCTAGGGCAGATCATATTCTTGTAACTGCCTCTGCTACAGCTGTACTCCATCCCTGCCCATATTGCCCCTAAAGTATGCCGCTTCCCCAGCAGACCAACCACAGGAGCTTAGAAGTAGCCTTAATGTAATTCAAGGCAGGAGGACCTTCACTTCAATCAGACACAAGCTTCCTCATGCAAGTAAAAGGTAGACTCTTTAGAAATAGACAATATCACAGACACTTCTACAGGAGCGTGCCAAGGGGGAAAAGTGGCAATTGGTACACTAGTCCTATGGTTGGCAGGGGACTGTCCAGCTCTGCTCCAACCTCTGCTCGAAGTCCTTGAGCCTGTTAGCTCTGAATATGCAGAAGGGATTTGGAAGCAGCTTGTTCTTGAGAGGAGCAACCAGGGTAGGTTAATTGTAAAGTTATCATTCTATCAGCTGATTTGGTAGCAGCTTCAGGCGATGGCATAAAACCGGATCTGTTCATGCTGCAGTCTTCTGCCACACCAATCTCCTCAGTAGTCTGCTGTGTATTCAGTACCATGCAGTCCTCGACAAAGTAATGTGAACTCCTTTACCATCTCCTTCACACGTCGTTTGTTCACACGTTCTCTGCTAAGACAAAGGAGGGATGATGGAAGATCAACATGGAATACTAAAAGGTGATAGACTGTAAAAAGTTCAGGACTTGCCAATAAAGAATCAACACACGGAGCAGTCCATTTAGACACGCTCCAAACAGTTATTCTTGTTGCCCTACTCACTGGAACTTTTTTTATTTACAAATGTGGACTAAAAAGTGTCGAGAACAAATTGTATGTGCTAGTCTATTCCACTGATTTGTCATGTGTGCTGGCTTCTATTCTTTCAATTCCAGACCCAAACAGACATAGAGTAGGGAGATCTCGAAGCAAGTTCTATTTGAAAGATCTGGGTCGGTCACCAGGACCAGAGATTTAGTCTTCTGAGCTTTTGGACTCATGTTGGAGCCCATCCTCAGGGAACGTCTTTCTACCAGAATGTGCACATTCCAGTAAAGAGAAGTTCCCTGCGGATGGGCTCCAGCACAAATCCAAAGCTCAGAAGACTAAACCTTTGGTCCTGGTGACCGAACTAGATTTGGATCTTGCAACATTATCCTGGGACACATATATTTGCCTTCATTCACAAGTTTTATATGCATTCATATAAGTGCAAATAATATTTGTAGCCACAGATCCTGATAAAGCAGAATCTATAATGTCTGACAAATATTTATATTCAAGCAAAGGCATACATAATGTCTTTCAGAGTTCTCTTCTTAAGTGGGTAGAATCAAAGAGACAGTAAAAAGGGCCAACATATGGAACCCCAATCTCCTATAGCCTTCCAGCAAATACTTGAGGGAACATCTCCTTCTACCAAGCAGCAATGAAAATTAGACTGAAGAATTGAAGCCTTCTGCTCTTGGACACAAAATATTATCAGCAAGCTCTGTTAAAATGCAAGCCACCGTTCTAATGATGTCATCTGGCTCCAGAGCAGTCACATTTGCAGGGATATTGTGTAAAGTATAAACAGGAACACTTATGCTGGATCACTTCAAAGGGGTTTGTCTGATCTTAGCTAACCAGTAGCTTTTCACTTTGGAAAATTGGTTGGATACACCAAAGATGATGATGATGATGATGATAATCATCATCATCATCATCATCATCATCCAGTAGCTGACAAACTACTGGAAGAAAAACCCAAAAAGTGAAAAATCTGGACTAGGGATGAAAAAAATCTCTATTATGGAAGTTTACTATCAGTCTGAGCCAGCAAAACGTGGATTTCAAAGTTGTCCCGATTGTAATTGGAGCCCTTGGAGCAATACCCAAAGGGCTACTTCACTATTTAGAAATTCTAAATTTACCGGACTTGAACATTTTGACTCTACAAAAAACCACTTTACTAGGAACAGCTTACATCCTCCGACGATACCTTAACAGTTCCTATGTCCTTGGTTAGGACTCGAGTTGCTGAGTTATTAACCAGCCTCAAAGGCTGTGAATCACACGAAAGATTAACCAATAATAATAATAATAAATAATAGGCACTCCAGCTGGTTTGCCTACAAGTGCAGCACCATGCTATAGAAGACAGAAAAAGGAGAAAATATACTTTCTGTGTACCATTTTTTCTATTGAACTCTATACAAATAACTTGTACATATTTAATATATTTAATGAATATACTATAACTTATTTCTTTTATAAAATACTAATTAAATGAATTATTCTTCAGAGATTTAGCTGTATAGGGCTAATTAAGACTTTTACCATCTGCACTTCAATTGAACAATTAACTAAAAGAAAAATTAGGAATTTAGAACTAAGCACTTGATACATTACATGGAATAATATTTATAGAGTTTATTCAGTTTAATTATTCCACAATTCTGTCTCTCTGAAAATATGCCGAGAAACTCACCTGAGAATTTGTTGGCTGAAAATGTCCTTTTGCTCAGGGCTGACACGGGTCGATGGGAAGCCATCCTGCTGCATCACTTCCTTGATCCACACACTCAGGTAACTGAAGCAATGCTTGTTGAGAGCAAAAAGAATCTCAGCAAAATGATCCATTAAATTTCGTGAAGCTTGGCCACCTATACCCTGCAAAGATGGAGCACATCCAGTCAAATCTTGTAAACTGTACTGCAGGGTGAACTTTACATTATGTCTTATGAAGATGCCAGTAGATTATACCAAGGGCCAGGTTGAGTGCTTCAGAATATTTAAGGCCCCAGCCTTAAACAGATTCCAATCCTATGCACACATACTTGGAAAATAAGCTCCACTTTAATGGAATTTATGTGAATGTAAACATGGACAGAAACATGCTGCAGAGAATCCTGTAAATATTCTGATAACAAGGAAACTGAATTAATAAAACAAATTGGAGTAAATTCAGCATATGTGTGAGCAGAGCGCTTCCCAATTATCCTTTTTCACTGATCCCAGATTATGAAAGACACGCTGCTTACCTCAATTACAGCTTGTAATAGCATTTTGCCATTCTCATGTACCACTTGTCCCACAGGTGCAATCTCCCCACAGCGTGGCAGCAATTCAGTCTATAACAAGTGGGAGAAAAGGTCTAAGTGGACAAAATATCAAGAACTTTTGATCAAAATGTCAAGAACACAAATTTCAAACTGGAAATATCCCGCTCCTGTAGACAGAATTTAAATAAATATTAAATTCTGGGGAGATTGTCATTTTATTTCCAAGTCTTAATACAAACATTAAGTACATAAAAAGAGGTATCCCCAAGAAGTAATAATGAAAGTGAGCCCTTTCATTCAGTCTGGGAGAGCCTCTCACGCATCGGTTTGGGTGTTTTGTTAGTCTGTCCCAGAAAGCTTTTCATATTAAGATTCTATAATATCACTAGCTAATGACAGATCTACTCTACCAAAGACAAATACTCACAAAAAAGCCACAGGCAGCTTTGACAGTTGGTGATTCAGGAAACTTCAGAGAGATCACAGCTAGAAGGAAGCAATAATTTGGTATTCAGCATGTGTAATTACAGGTTTTTTTGGCGAGTTGAAAAAAAAAGTAAGCTTTCCTTCCTAAAATCTCTTTACAATGGGTTTTGTTTAATTTTGCGGACATTTCCATATCAAGAACTTTTCTCCACAACTTGTAAGGGTTGTTACCCATTTGTCTAAGTCATTTCCCACAGTGATTTTAAAGCTATTCAGTCTATGGCACTTGTCTACTCACCACAATGGAATACTGCTTTGACATCCAGGCTGCTACACAGGAACAAATCAGGTTTCCGTTTGAGTGCCTGCAAGGTACACATATATACACAGACAATAAACACAGCTCTGGCAAGCCTTGGACAAGCAATTGCCGCACAGGAACCCTTGGCAAAGGCTTGCATGTGCAACTTACCTGGCCATCAGCTATAAAACACAGTAAGCCAGGTATGGGAAAAAGGGAAATGATTATAAGATGAATGTGTCTTTACAATTCAAGAGCATAGGGGTCCAGGTAAGGAGGAGCCTCTGAAGAAACATGAAATTGAATTATTATCTGGAAAACAGCTTCCTAGTATTCCTAATTTGTTACAAATAATGCTATACCCCAGGTATAGGAATTCCACTCTAGAGTATCAGAATAAGGATTAATTGGATACTTAGCCTTCAAGTTTACTTTTTTATATCTACATCTGCCTAGAAACATATTACAATACCACATAAAGTAGAAACAATAACAATACATACTTAGTCTATCAGCAGTATGGATTGCAATTCCCAGTTCCTATACTTTTGTTCTGAAGTATGAGTTATCACGACATTCCTAAGTACAAAGCTTTAGCCAAACAGCAAATTCTGTATCGTCTAATCAAATTTTACACAACTGAAGTATAGTGATCACTAAAATATTACAAATAGTAGGTCTCTTCTATGATGCAGAGCAACTGGATTTTCAAGATACCTTTAACAGCAACAAATCTTTCAGCACCATGGACAACAGCTCCAACTCCTGTGCCTGATTAACTATGGCATTTCTGTGTACTCTGTTCTATTTACAAAGGATCCCTGTTGTCTAACCACATTATTACACATGTTTTCTATTATTAAAATACAAATCTTGTTACATAATGAGTAGGAATTGGATTTTCTAAGAATATTTTTAACTGCAATAACTCATTTCTATATCTTTGTGTTCTATTTTCCTTGCTCTCTTTGTTTCACTTACAAACAAAAGCAATCAGATTAGTTGTGTTCCTTTTCCTGATGAAAGATACAAACTATATTTTACTTTCATTTGTTTTAAGACTACTGTTTTAACCTTGTTGGAGTTAATTTATAGACTTTATATCATTTTTATATTGCTAAAACTATCTTAAATGTTTTATTAATTTCAATAGTATATTTTGCCATTATTTTACCAGAAAAAGTCTATTTTCTTGCCATATTCACACAACTTTTGATTTAGATAAGTATCTTACAGTGACCTTAAATGAAAAGCAAGTATGTTGAATCATATTTGGCCCTTACAATATAGAAAGCAAAGAGAATTGTGGTGTAATTATATTCTAAGAGAGTTGGAATATAGCTGCTGTAGTTCAGAGCAGCGTGGTGGTCTAGAGATGGAGGTCTTGTGAGATGTGCGTTTGATCCTAGGTAGCGGCAGATATTTCTCTCTCTGGGGGCAAAGAGAAAATATCTGCCATGAGCTTCACATAGGCATCAGGAAGAGCATCCAACCAGTAAATGCACAGTTCCATTCAGTCACCCTGATTCCACTCCGATGCAAGGGATTACAAGATTGTTTAAAAAAAACAGTATTCTAGTTCAGGTGCTTGGGGAGGTAATAAAATTGGTTCATCAATCTCTTTATTCTAGACAATTCTGCTAGGTGTAAGCATCTCAATCTCCCAATAATGGCTTCTAATGAAATTCACACCAGAAATTTCACTGCAAATAGATCAAATATTCTCCTGGGCTAGTAAGGCAATCTACCCAGGACATTTTTTAACTTTGTGACTTAAGACAACATGCTTGAAAAGGGGCCACTAATAATGTAGTGTAAAAAACAGCATCTGTTAAGTTAGGTGTTTTGTCCATAAACAGACTATAAAAAGTGTAAGCAGAGTTTAACAGTATATTATAACAGTATATTCTTGCCTTTTAAGAGAGTCATCAAATTCCAGGAAATGCTTTTTTAAATTAAACCATTCTTAAAAATCTCATCTATAATCCAAAAACATAGATGATTAATACTGATTCAGAATTTTCTATAATATACTTAGATTGATAATAAATACATAAATAAAATAAGCAACACTTTTTTTCATATTTCTCCAGTATGTTTCATTTACATCACCAATTGAAGCCCTGCTTCATGTGATGCAAATATAAAACATAGGTCATTCCTAGATATCTGCAGTGTTCTTTCATTTATGTCATATATCCTTTGGTGTTTTCACTGGGCAATTGGCCAGATTCCATTGATACATTTAAGTTTGTGATCCAAACAATTTTTATCAAAGTGCTTGGAAGATGGAGATTTTTTATCTACTGCCTAGTAAATGTATTTTATTTATTGTCCTTTTGAACTAACATGTAGATCTGCCAGATCAGAAGACAAAACATGAAGTTAATAAGTTACTTGCTTTGTTTTCTTCAAGAAATTATCATAAAAAGTGTATGGAGAGTTACAGGAATGTATGTTGTCTCATGTTGCACTAAATGAGAATCTGGTCTCACATTCATTTCTACTATAACATAAAATTATTGGAACAATATTGAAATATTGCTTTTGTTTGTATGCAGAAATGAAGTTTTGCAAGCAAACACAGGCATCTCATGAGACTTTAATTTGGTTTCTTCAAGGGCACAATCAAAACCAACTATGCAGACATAAAAAGAATCTATTCTACATGCATTTTTAAAGGATTCTTGAAGAATCCTGATATGCTGTTTAATAACTTCCCAGTCTTTGAAGGAATCTGGTTTTTTTTTTTTTGTTAGAATCATACTGATGTCTTACGACTTATTCAAAATGAAATGTCTATTCTGCAGATTGATTGATATCCTATGAAGTTAAATCTGGGATTCTAGAATAATGTTTTATAGGCATGTAAATTGAATCAATCAGCAAAAGAACAGCTGATATGCAATCAATTCTGCTAAAGAGTTTTCTCTCAGAACAGACAGCAAATTAAAGCTATCATGAAATGTTGCTAACTAGGATGAGAGAGGAGCCCTATAATATGCTTTGTTCTTTTTTCCTTTTTGATACCAATAAATGTTGCCCTGGAAGAGATATAAATGATCTCTACTGGAGAAGTTCAGGATCTTCTATACTATAGCAGGCCATGATATATAATCTAGGAGAAAATACATATAATGACTTATATCAACCAAATATTTGATTACTGGTACTGATTTAATGCTCTACAGCAGAATTCCCCAACCTTTCTGGGCTTTGTGGACTGGTGGGGGGGGCTGGAGGGAAGAGGGGATGGTTCTGTGTGAGCAACTGGCAAGCACACGTAGCCCCGTTTGTGAGAGTGGTGTGCCTGTCCCTCAAGCATTGGAGTGCGCGTGCACAAGCTCAACTGCTGCTTGCATAAGTGGGAATGCAGGTGCACATGCCATTTCCACGGCCCGATTACAAATAGCTCACAGCTCACTAGTGGGCCATGGACCAGAGGTCGGAGACCCCTGCTCTACATCTTCTTGGGAAAAGTGGATTCTTGAAAAATTGCCAGAACAGACAGAAACACAGAATTTCAAAAAGCATGGTCATAATGTATCAGAGCTGAAGCAAATTAGCTCCCAAAAGTTCTGTATAAAATTATTGATAAATATTGTCTGGACACTCACTGAGTTCTTTTATGCATTATTTAATATCAGGACAACAAGCACATGACTAAAGAAATTGTTTATTTCTGCTAAGAAAAGCATCTCTATAAGAGACATAAACTCACCTAACAAATGTCTCACTTAGCTAGAAATTTTGGGCTCAACTGTGGTCATAGGTTGAGGACTATCTGTATTTTTAATTAGTGTTGAAACAAACTAATGAGCAATGGTAGGCAGTACTATAGTAACTATGTCAACAAATCCCAATCTTTTTCTTATGTCAGAGTCTCATAAATTTTCTAAGAGTAGACAATACCTCCTCAGGTGAAGAAAAAGCATTTTTAAGAAGGTGATACCCTGATTCTTAAAATATTGTTAACATTCCATATTTTTCTGAGATTTCTTTAGTTTTACGGAAGAAAAAAATGTGAGATGTATTTGCATTTGACCCGGATTGTGGGGGCAATAAGATGACTTTGTATTAAAAAAAAAAAGAACACTGTTTGGGGGGTGCGAAAGCCCTACTAAGCAGGTATATACAAAAGTATGAAGGCTATTGCTTAACATATTGTAAGCCGCCCTGAGTCTCCGGAGAAGGGCAGCATATAAATCGAACCAATAAATAAATAAATAAATAAATAAATAATGGTTGCAAGGTTTAAAATCTGTCACAAGGGGGGGCTAGGTGCTAAAACACTTTCCACATCACAGCCTACAAAAAAGCTTATCAAGCAACAATAAATCAGAGCCAAGAGGAGAGCATCTTGCTGTAGTCAGGAGAACCAGATGATATCAAAGATCATATCCTTCCCTGCTTCATTAATTCATAATCCTGCATCTGATTTCCAGTACAGATATTGCTCATCCAACCCAAAAGCAGTTCACGGTCCACTTATTCCCAAGATGAACTATCCGAGCAGTACCTCACTGCGCATTGTACATTACATCATTACAACAACATTTGACACAAGACGGCATGAAAATTCATGATCTGGAAAAAAAACCCAACCCAGGAAATCTCAACAAGAGTGAAGAAGGATGGAGCACCAAAAGACTTTGAAAGCACTTAAACAAATCAAGTTGTTGTTTCCTGTTACTCACATTAGATCAGGTTTCTCTCCTAGAAGTTTAGATATAACCCACTAGATCACTGACTTCTACCCAACAACTAGAGACTCTGGATTTGTTAAGAGCTCAGAATCATTAGAGCCAAACATGCAAAACATTTACAATATGGATTTTTAAAGTTTTTGAACTGCATTCGCCATTTTCCAAAGGTTCTTCCTGTTACAGGTCACAGCCTGAACCAAATCCAATCTAGAGGTCTTGTTCCATTTCTATGTAGAGAAGAAGGGATAAACTTATACCTAAGAAAAGGGATAATGTTTTGTTTTCAACTTCCACAGAAACAGATGAGAAACTCGATATTCAACTAAAAGGAAAAACGTTGTCAACAGAAAGCTAAAATAGGTTTAAATTGAATTAAAAAAGAGAAAGAGAGAGAACAGAAAGTGAATGAATAAGAAACTAAAACACACCTGTGCCAGGAGTTGCATAAATGAATCAACAATATCAGGATGATCCCTGGGCCCTAAAAATATAATAAAGATGTAACTGAAGAGAAAAATCATACAAACAGCAACTTAACATCATATAGTTATGTGATACAGAAAGAATTTACAAGTGAAAACAGGAGTAAGGGAAGGGTGGGGGGGAGGGTGCAACAGGGTGGGCTGAAGAGGGCAGGCACATGAGCAGCTTGAAGCAAGTTAAAGAAACAAAACATACAAAAATCATGGAGCTTGGAAACCCAAGAACAGAAAGAAAGTGCAAAGGAATAGGCATATTGCCCAGATTCCCCTGCCAAGCACCAGGAATAAGAAGGGGGAACTGACTGTACCCTAGCAGGGAAGGAAAAGAAAAGCAGGAACTAACTGGACATCAATTTCTTTTAGAGAACTAGCATATTTGCACTGGATACTTATCTTAAAATACTTGGTCCCTGAAGATAATTCTAGAGTCTATTGACAAATCCAATATTGATGTGAGTGAATAAAAGTTCTAAAATCCATTTGAACTCTAATGGCCATCCCAACACACTATGCTCCTTTCACTCTTGTCAAAATGTTCACTTGACTGGGAAGTATATAACTTTGCAACATTTTTAATAGGGAAAGACCAGCATGACTGCTGATAACCACTCTTCGTTTCAGCATCATGCACCATGAGACTCATCTTCCTCTGTGTTGATGCCATAGCTCTGCCTAATGAAACCAGGCATTGACAGGGTATCACTCAAGTACTGATTCCAAGTTCCAAGTTCCAACCAGCCATCTGGGGATGGGACCAGATACCCTAATACCATGCTATTGCATATTGATTTTATTTACATACTTTAAGCTTATCCCCTCAATTACGGACACCTTAATGGCAGTATGGCAGTTCCGCAGAAGCAAAAGGCAAACCCAAACACTTGCTAGGAAATCAGCAGAGCTCTGAGAGAAAACCTGTAAGCAGAAGGACAGGGGAGTTGTGGTGCAGAACCTTCAGAACAAACTGGGCCACAGGACCAGATAGATGTGAGTGACAACACACTGTTTTGGTTATGCTGTATTAAATAGCAACACACTCCCTACCGGTAGTAGGTCTTATTCAAAGCCAACCATTATGCGAACAAGACTACTAACTCTACTTTCTATTAAAACTGAGAATCTGACAACCAAAGGGCACAGTTTCAATTTTAACAAACCGGAACGAGGGGAGAGGAGAACATGATAGCACTATTGCCCTCTCAAATAACGATTGATATTCAGGGAGAAACAAGCTAAAAAATTTGGTTCTTGTTACTCAGGATATAATTTCTAAACTCCATTGGAGCTCATTCAATGCCTATTATCTGAACAAGGGAACGGTGACTATCTGTAATCCTACAGGCGAATCTGAACGTCTTACAATTAGAAAGAACTGTTACCAATGCAAGTGCTTCATAAGAGTGAGGGTCTCAAGAAATACATACCTTGCTGAAAGAGTGTTAATGTAACTGATGTGACAAGCAGAAAGAGCGCCCTGATCGGTGGGAAGTGGGCAGGCTCATGGGCAAAAATGTGAACCAGCTGAGGATGTAAGAGAACACAGAAAACAAATAGTTATGATATTTTCCATTCTATTTCACATTCCTAAACCTACTTTTTACCAACTTCCTCCCCTTACTCATATTTGGGCCAATGAATTGTCTCTGCTATTAAGCATCAGTGAAAGCTTTCGTCTTAAGATACCAAAGGAGGCAAGAGGTTAGATGATTCAAGGATATTGCAGTTTTTCATTTGTTTTTGCCCATACAGACACAAACCATCCATTTACATGCGCTAACAGAGGAAAAAAATATTTCATTTTTGTAAAATTATTGTATCAAAGGAAAAGCCAAGAGCACCAGATGGCAGAAAAACTGCTCAACAAGTATTAGTTTCCTTTCTGAATTTAGTATTTACCAGAGATTAATGTTCTAAAAAAAAACCCTTACCTGCCTGGTGAGGTCAATAGCAGATGCCTGAGGAATAGTGCTATACATCTGTCCCAGCATCTCACACAGTTGAGGCACCATGGGTGCAAAATCATCTAGAAGAGTCTTCACAGATTTTTCAAAAATGGAGCACACAGACTGTGGGGAAAAGAGGCTGTGTCAAGGGAAAACTGGGTCCATGGAATAATTTTTTCCCTCAACTAAGGAGTTACTTGTTTTGTATTCTATTCTTCCTTGAAGAAATTTGAGGCAGCATATTTTTTTTGTATTTTATCCTTTGAGATAGGGTAGACTGAGCAAGACTTGTTTGTGATCATCCAGCGAAGATTCATGATTAAAGAAAGAGTAATCTTTGGCTCCCCATTTTTTTAAAAAATAATGTTCTACCTGGCTCACATCAGCCACTATTACAATATTATGGTCTTTTCATTTTTACAATTCTCCTGCTGTTTCAAAAGTTGGTTTTCTTGAATGGAAGTGAAAATATTTTTCAGTTGGGACATTGTGATATGCATATAACACCAAAGGATGTACTGTAGGAAAGCCTGCTATTCTCCAAACAATTTAAACACTTTCTATTTATCCATGGAGATTCTCAATCATCTAGGTCATGGTTGTCCCAAAGGTGCTTTTTCATGAGGGAACTGGACTTTCTGTTTTTCTTTGAAAACATTTCGCTTTTCATCCAAGAAACTTCTTCAGCTCTGACTAGATGGTGGGGAATGGAAGGATTTATACTCCTTGCAGACAGACGGTAATTTGCATCTATGTCAAAACTGAACAGCCGTCTCTCAACAGAGGGGGAGACATCATCTATCTGCAGTCTACAACACAGTCCTTTCAACAGTTCCAAGAAGGCTCCACACCCATTTGCACTACTCAGGTGACCATGACGACACAGATAAACCTCTAGGTGGCTTCAACGACTCACTAAAAGAATGCAAATGACTAGCTGTGTGCAAGGTATATAAATCCTTCCATTCCCCCACCATCCAGTCAGAGCTGAAGAAGCTTCTTGGATGAGAAGCGGAAAGTCTTCAAAGAAAAAGCAGCCTCTTGAAAAATCACCTTTGGGACACTTTCTATTTATTACTCATGAAATCTCTTATTACAACATCATTATGTGTCACATTATTTTCTCAGGCAGCCATATCTACAGAATAAATAGCTTAAATATTCAGGCCTTTGGTCTTCTTAAGTTGTTTTCAGCCCAACATTTATTTGTGCATAAACTGCATTGTAGTTTGGTATGAAAATTTCCATCTCAAGCATATTGCAAGTGAATGGCTACGAAAGTGGTGGTAACAGGAAAGATTTAGTTTCTGGTATCCATGGTTTGAGTTATGTACATGGCAGACTTCTTCCACAAGATGGTATGCACCTTGTAAGATCACATTTGGACAGCTATATAAATAACACTAAACAAACAAACAAAAGGCCTGATGAAACAATTTGGCCAAAATATTATAAATTTGGTTATAGGGATTCATAATGAATCTCATGTGGACTAAAATCCTGAAGTAAAAATCATTGATAAATACTTTTTGCTATAAAAAACTGTAAGAGGCATTGGAGGACTGAATGAAAATCAAAAAGATCATTGGTTCATAAAGTTTATGGCCTCTTTTGTCAATACACTAATTTTTAGATGTGACATAAACAAGATGAACAAACTATTAAAATAGGAAAGCAAATAAGATTTAATCGGTATGATAAAGACATGGTGGAAGAATGCCATGAATGAAATCTAGCAGTTGAAATATAAAATCTGTTCAATGGGAATAGAAGCAATAGAAAAAAGGCACTATATATGTTAAAAGTAATCACTCCTGTTCAGAAACCCAGGTGAATGCATTTTAAAGAGCATCTGTGGTAAAATAATCAGAGGAACAAATAAAAGGCACACTGGGGTTGATTTTTTCCTATCACAAGTCTCATCATGGAAATTATGTGAATAATATCTTCCAAAAACAAATTGCAAATCTGTGCAAATTGCACAGACATGACACAGTAATTATAGGGTTATATAGTAGTTATATAACAGTAGTTATATTACCTAACATCTGTTTGGAAAATTTCACCAAGCCTAAGTATTTCAGGAATACTTTTTTTTTGACAATGTTCTCCTTGAGATATAGGGGAAGGCATAGAGGCCACCCTTGACATGATACACTTTTTTCATTTAGAAAACAAAAGAAACTGAATTCCAAGGTAAAGGAAGAAAAATACATAGCTTGGTAGCTGTGCTTGCAGGGAAATAAAAATAGTAGTTGACTTCAATGTCAATATAAGTCAATAACATTATATCACTGCAAATAAACAAAAAAGGTCAAATGTACTTTTTAGGCTGCATCAACAGAAGCGATGTTTCCAAATCAATAGAAGGATTGTTAGCAATTATTTTGCACTGGCCAAATCTTACTTTGTTTTATTATGTCTAATTCTGGCCTGCACATATTTAGAAAGATTCAATTAAATTGGAATTTAGTTGAATTCAGAAAAAGACAATGAAAATTATTATAAGAATATTCTTGAGTAGAGAAGACTAAGGATTAAATGATAGCACTCTTTGTATTTTTCAAATAACTTACTGACTTTTACAAAAGTCAGTAAGAGCAGTTCAACACTGAGACCAACAGAATAATCATGCTTCCCTTCATTGGATGTCTACAATGATAGGTGAGAAACTTCTTTTTCAGAAATACTTATTTCACAGTGTTACACTGGATAAGTGATTGAAGTTAATACAATTTTTAAAGTTCTATATTCAAGCACTGTTAAAGAACCTCATTCATATTAAGGCAAAACTAGAGATATAATTTCATTAGGGAAATGGTTGAGAATTTAATGTTAACAGCTTTTGATTTGTCCTGCAGATATATCAAACAGAAATTTTAGCCATATGAAAGCTTGTTTTCAAGTTTGTACTGATTGTACTTATTTTACTTTTTAAATAAGCATGTAAACCTAAGCAAAAGATAAAGCAAGAAAACAAAACATAACCAGAAATGAATTTAAAGAATTTCCAGCACTCATTTGTCTCATATTAAATAATACTACAAAGGAATAGCCTTAGGCACATGGATATAGCAGCTGGTTGCTAATCTCCTGTTACAAATTGTATAGTTTATTTTTTTTTCCTTTCTTTCATGGTATTTGTTACAAAAATTCCTAACTCTTCACAGGCTGGATGTACTTCTCAGTTCTCTAGGTGAAATACACATAGATCAATTGTTGCATTCCCTTTCAATTGGCTACTTTTATCCACTGGTTTTAAGTGAGCTGTCTAAAAAAGATATTGCAACTATTTACAACAACATAAAATTATATTTTACATGTTATATAAAATGTAGCAATATTCTATATAAGATAAAGTAACAAAGAAAACAAGAGGAAATGAGGAGTGAGGGAGAAATTATCATAGCACTTTCACTGGGAGAGA
The DNA here is from genome assembly GCF_059756535.1 of Pantherophis guttatus. Classification (NCBI taxonomy): domain Eukaryota; kingdom Metazoa; phylum Chordata; class Lepidosauria; order Squamata; family Colubridae; genus Pantherophis; species Pantherophis guttatus. The sequence goes on along the minus strand of NC_142065.1, from coordinate 56,597,237 downwards.
AGAGATCACAATGACTGTTGCTTTCCCATTAATGAGGGTCAACCAAAGAATGACACACCAAGGCTCATTTAAACTGCAGCAAACATTACCACAATATTATCTGAACAACAACAAAGCTAGTGAGATGACAGTATTCCAGCTGAGCTATTCAAAATCTTGAAAGACGATGCAGTAAAAGTGCTACACTCAATTTACCAGCAAATTTGGAAAACTCAACAGTGGCCACAGGATTGGAAAAGGTCAGTTTACATTCCAATTCCAAAGAAGGGCAATGCCAAAGAATGTTCAAACTACCACACCATTGCACTCATTTCACATGCTAACAAAGTTAAATCCTACAAGCTAGGCTCCAGCAGTATGTGGACCGAGAACTACCAGAAGTGCAGGCAGGATTTCGAAGAGGCAGAGGAACTAGAGATCAAATTGCCAACATACGCTGAATCATAGAGAAAGCTAGGGAATTCCAGGAAAACATCTACTTCTGCTTCATTGACTATGCTAAAGCCTTTGATTGTGTGAATCACAATTATGGCAAGTTCTTAAAGAGATGGGAGTACCAAACCATCTTATGTGTCTTTTGAGAAACCTATATGCGGGTTAAGAAGCAACAGTGAGAACTGGACACGGAATCACTGATTGGTTAAAAATTGAGAAAGGAGTTTGGCAAGGCTGTATACTGTCACCCTGCCTACTTAACTTATATGCAGAGCATATCATGAGAAAGGCGGGGTTAGATGAATCACAAGTTGGAATTAAGATTGCTGGGAGAAATATCAATAACCTCAGATATGCAGATGATACCACTCTAATGGCAGACAGTGAAGAGGAACTAAAGAGCCTCTTGATGAGGGTGAAGGAGGAGAGTGCAAAAGTTGGCTTGAAATTCAACATTAAGAAAACTAAGATTATGGCATCCGGCCCTCTCAATTCCTGGCAAATAAAGGGGGAAGAAATGGAGATAGTGACAGATTTTATTTTCCTGGGCTCCAAGATCACCGCAGATGGGGGCCACAGCCAAGAAATTAAAAGACGCTTGGTCCTGGGGAGGAAAGCTATGGCAAATCTAGACAGCATACTAAAAAGCAGAGACATCACCCTGCCAACAAAAGTGTGTATAGTCAAACTGGTTTTCCCAGTTGCAATGTATGGCTGTGAAAGTTGGACCATAAGAAAGGCTGAGCACCAAAGAATTGGGGCCTTTGAACTATGGTGCTGGAGGAGACTCCTGCGAGTCCCTTGGACTGCAAGGCGATCAAACCGGTCAGTCCTAGAAGAGATCAACCCTGACTGCTCTTTAGAAGGCCAGATCTGAAGGTGAAACTCAAATACTTTGGCCACCTAATGAGAAGGAAGGATTCACTGGATAAGAGCCTAATGCTGGGAATGATTGAGGGCAAAAGAAGAAAGGGACGAGAGAGAATGAGGTGGCTGGATGGAGTCACTGAAGCAGTCGGCATGAGCTTAAATGGACTCCAGAGGATGGTAGAGGACTGGAAGGCCTGGAGGAATGTTGTCCATGGGGTCGGGGTCGTGATGGGTCGGACACAACTTCGCGACTAACAACAACAACACAAAATATTACCACAGGACAGCAAACTCTTTTAATCTCAATGTTCCTTTCTTGCATATATCTGCATGAGCACAGCTGGATATCTGTTTTCTCCCAACCATTCTCCCTCTCTCTCTTTCTTTTTTTTAACAGCAGCAATCATTTCAAGATGTTTTAAGCTGTATTACCAAGTCATCAGAGGAAAAATTGAACTGGACCGAAATGAACTGAACCAATTCAGCCCTTTCCAAATTAAGGGAATTACTTGAGATGATCTTCTAGAATCCCCAGCCAGGAAGCACTTATCTTTCTGATCCAGAGGACACAATGTAAAATGCATAGGTTAATTACACTAAACAATTAACAATGTAGGATATAATAAAAGTTATACCATTTTGCTAAAAGCAAATCAGATTGGTATTAGATTAACGGCAAATATTTTTGAGGTTTTAAATACTTTCATAATTGTGAATTTTTTAAAAAATAGCAACTAAATCGATTTTAACTTATTGTAAGGCAAGAATGCCAAGTTGTTATTCATACAGTTCATACGTATATTGCACTTGGTTACATATATAGATAAAAAATTACAAAATTGCAGTGTGATAAAAATACAGTGAATAATTCAAATGACACTACTGCTACATAGATGATAATCATGCTTCTTAAGTATATATGCTTGACTCAATTCATATGTGCCATAACTTACCTTAGAAAGGGGATGGCATGATAATTTCCTGCTATTTAAGAAGAAATAGAGCAGATCTAATGCTAAGAAACAAAGCAGACTAACCCAGATGAGTATACTACAGCAGTATGTCAAGTACCTAACACAGATCAAATATTTTTACAGCACCACAGGATAAATCTGGGTTTTTCCTCCTAGCAGAAAGGTGAAGTTTTTCTCAGGCCTATGTCTTTAAAAGAAATGTTTTGTTATTAGCAGATCCCTGGGGGCCAGATATCAGAGCAGTAAATCCACTTGCTCCGGCACTGTAACTACCTGAAGCAAATGGCCTGCCCTGTATCCCTTTGGGTGATTTTTTTTTAAATTAGAAGAAGCATTACCTCCACAACTTGTGCGTCATTTAACCACTTGCTGAGCACTTTCTGGATGAGCTGGAAAACTTGCTGTAATACCACCACTACCTATAAACGAGAATGAACATAGAATATAATTCAGAAATGGGTGTGTCTTACATTATTTTGAATTTAGCAGAATATTTATAGATGTTCAGATTTTCTGGTAGAAAGAAGGTCAGAGATTGTCTTGAAAACCTTTTGTGCACCTCCTATAAGTACACTAGTAATGCATCTCTAATAATATACAATGCATAGCGTATTTCTCATTCTCAACGACTAATACAAACAAAGCTTGTATCTTTTTTAAGGAATGTTCTGAACACTAAAAAAAGTCATATAAAAACTGCTCAGTAACTCAGCTAAAGAGTCTCACTTAGAATAGAAGAATACAAGGGGACTTCCAGGGAAGATGGCAGGCTAAAGATGGCTCCATGAAAAGAGGAGATAATGTTTGTGGCAATTGTGGAAATTGCCTATTAACTGCTTCAAAGAAGTTAAGACACTTTCAAAGTGACAAAGATGAGATGAGATGCCTTCAATCTTTAATATAAGAAAAAGAAGATCTAGCTTTATAAACTTTAAGATTTTAAAATAAACAGCAAAAAAGTAAGACAAGGTTTTGGCTATAAAAGTTTTAAACAGAGAAAGGGCTCAGAAAACTTTGGAATATTGGATTTTGAAGACTTTAAAACTAATCTTAAATAATATATTTTTGTGGGAAATAAAAACTGTTTTGATATTGGAGACATAACAAGAAAAGGAATTTATAAGGCTGGTTAGAAATATCTTTGAAAAACTGTAATGGGAACTGCAACAGGACTAATTATATCAGCTGTCTTGTGTCTTCTTGGGAACGGTGTCTTCCCAGAATAAGATATTACAGGAAAAAAACATATGGAAGGAAATCTATCTGAAAACAATCAGAACAAAACTTTGAATAAGGATTTGTTATCAGAAAAAAAAAGAAAAAATAGATGGGACTTTAAAAATTAAGAAGGAAATAAAAATGACAGTACCAGAGAGCACTTTTTTTTTTTTTTGCTGGACTTACAAAAAGGCTGTATTGAAGACATTCATAACAAGGATCAACAATCATCTGAATGGATTACAAAGAAAGATTGTTCTGTATAAAAAAAGGAATACAAAGTTGGTTTATTTGACCATGTTTAAAATGGGAATGTTGTGATTTTAAGTGGTTCTTTTTGGATTCTGATACCTGGCCAGGAAAAATGTGGCATATTGTATTTGCTTGCATTTAATATGATGTTTAAGCTTTTCCCCTTACTACTTTATGTATCTTAATTTGATAGCGTTTAAACTGGCTCTGTACCTGTATTTTTAGTTCTATGTATTTGTTTTATAAAATGAGAAATTATTCCTGTTTGTTATGATAATTTTTCATTTTTGGTTTATCTTTTATGTTTGCTAAATGTGGATTTGTTTGTAATTTATAGTTGAGGTATGGAATGTTTATTTGAATAGGATATGTTATTTGGAATGGTTTTCTTTGGAATTGTTGGCACAGAAGGTCATGTATTGGCACTTGCCTTTTTTAAAGGAGAAATGGTCCCATCTTGTCATGTAAAACTAGATTTCCTTGTTTATATTAGGCTATTGGGATCATTTTATGTCTTTTAAATGGGGTTTTGCTTACAACTAACAGCTGAGATGTGGAATGTTGAGTTTTATATACATTAAATAATATTGTTTTAAACTCTGACTAGACATTTTGATGATTGCAGAAAATGTTGCTTATTTGAATAGCATATGGTTAAGAGAATTATGGGATAAAAATTTTTATATTTATTATTAAAATGAGATTATGAAATTGTTTATACTTGTCATGATGAGGGCGGGAAGTTGCTTTCTTGGGAAGGGATTTTTTCTTTTTCTTTTTTTTCTTTTTTGTACTCTTTCCTTTTTCATTTTTTTTTAGTTTGTATTATCTTTTATTTTATGTAATTAAAACTTTTAATAAGATTATTACAAAACATAATATAGGAATATAAAAGTATCACTTTCATCATAATTATTAAATAGGACACTTATTACTTTCTACAGGAAAAGCTGCTCATAGTAGCTGCATTGCAGAGAAAATAAGCATTTATTAAAAATTACTTGTATTAATGGTCTGTAGAGATTCTCAGTCATCCAGGTCATGGTTGTCCCAAAGGTGCTTTTTCAGGAGACAACTGGACTTCCTTGTTTTTTCTTTTGAAGACATTTCACTTGTCATCCAAGAAGCTTCTTCAGCTTGGACAGGATAGTGGGGAATGGAAGGATTTATATGGAGAATGGTAGGATTAATATAAATCCTTCCATTCTCTACTATCCTGTCAGAGCTGAAGAAGCTTCTTGGATGAGAAGCAAAATGTCTTCAAAAGAAAAAACAAGAAAGTCCAGTTGCCTCCTGAAAAAGCACCTTTGGGACTACTTGTATTAATATACAAAGAGAACTTCTTCAACTATGCAACAATACTCACCGGATTGGGGCCCTGAGGCACTGGCAGTTTTTTAACCTCTGGGTTCTCATGATCATCATCATGGTGACTGATGTCCAAAGTGGTGAAGAGGTTGGAGAGTAGACCCAATATATGGATAATAGCTAGTTTGTTAGATGGATTGGGCTGCAACATAAAGTATCACTATAGTCATTACACTTTGCGCAGGATATAGGCCAGTATCATCAAGTTTTCTAAGCTGGCATCAATAAGAAATAACAGTATTGTGAAACACAGCTAGCTACTTAGTGCTTCGTTTTCTTAGCAGACTTTGGGCTCATCTTTGCATTCTTCTAACTATAGCATGGACATATACAATTAAGCATTTTTAAATTAGATGATGTTACCTGTAGGAGAGAGACGGGATGAGGTAGGGGAGGAATCAAATGGGGACTTAGTCTAGAACCTCTATGCGAGCACAAGAAGGAAAAGTTTGACCCCTTGAATGCCATTGAACCTTATCTAGTGTCATCTAGATGCAAATGGTTAGTCTGAGAAGATTCCTGTGTACAGATTTGAGCAATAAAGCAGTTAATTGAACATTTCAAATGCGGGTCTGGTTGTTTGGCATTCACTTAGTTTCATCCCCAACCAACCATGAAGACAATTTAAAGTCCTATTGAGGTGTTCCAGTTTTTAAATGATATTTTTCAGTTTCTTCCAATACCTATTTTCTGTGGGTTTAAGACTCTTCGCTGATCATGTACTTTAAGGGAAAAATTGGGATCTCCCTGGCTCCTTATGGCCACTTCAGATTGCTTTGACATGCCCACTCTCCTCTGGTCCCTTTTCAAAGGCATTCTGCTTTTTCGCATTTCACAATTCTTTCAATATGTAATGGCAGACAGTATTGTTCAATCAGGAGAAGCTTTCCTGTTTTACTGAGCAGCGTTCTCCTAAAATACAGATTTTAGTAAAGGGACCCTGAGTACCTGTTAGACTAGATTCGGTCTGCTGAGCTAGCACACAGCTTCTTCTATTTTGGAATAGATGTGCCATCAGCCTCTAAAGGATATGGTAAGGGAATTTTAAGACGGTTAAGCAATGAAGAATGTATGTGTTTGTATCATGTGCACGTAAGATTCACACATTTAACTTTTGATTGAGTCTCATAGGCTACCCCACAAGTCCATTTTTCTAAGCAGAACTCACTTTCTCATTCCCCCTCCCTCACCTAACATAACTGCAAAGAGCACAGAAATCAAAATGGAATGGCAGGGTCCAATCACTTTGGGGTGATAATACCTTGCCATTAGGGTGCCTCCTAGGGGTTTCCTTTCAGTACTGGCCATGCTCAATTGCTCCATCTCACCTTTTAAGTGGAGCTTTTAGGCCTGCAAAACTCTAGTGCAGCCTGAATAATTGTGGCGGCAGCAAACAAAGTAAGCAGCTTTTTTTCTAGTCTGAAAAATGCATCTCTTAATGGAGAAAGACAATTGAAGAGGAAGCCTGAAAAGGCAGGAGAGGTACTCATGCTTCACTGGGCAGTTCTGTCCTCTCCTGTGATCTGCTGAGGGATGAAGCAGAGTCTTGGTCTGCTAGCACCTGTCAGCCTCTCCCCACCCAAAAGCTGACTGTACTGAAGGTAAGACAGTGATGCCATACAGTAGCCTTCACAGCTCTTTTATGAAACAATGCTAAACCTCTGCCCCAAAGGAGCCCAGCTGACAAGTTACAGGAGCAGAAGTGGGGGGGGGGGATGAAGCAAGAAGGAGCTTTCTTGAGTGAGCATCTCAGCCTTTATTTCCACATCTCAGGATTTCTGACCTGTACACTGGATTAACAAATTTGAAAAGAGGGTGGGAGACAAAGAGAACAGGAACCTCTTGTGCTTTTCACAATCCATCTTCTTTGCCTATTATCTGTCACAGCGGAACAGTGCAGTGCAAAGCAGAAGAAATGCGCAGTGCAAAGCAGAAGAAATGTGCACTGCAGCGCTCTTCACAAGTCTTCCTGTGAACTTCACCTGATAGTAAGACTCTTTTTGGATATAGTGGGCCTGGTGGCTCAGCAGACTGATAACATTGTGATTAACACCAGCTGTCTGCAATTACTGTAAGTTCGAATCCCACCAGGCTCAAGGTTGACTCAGCCTTCCATCCTTTCTAAGGTAGGTAAATTGAGGACCCAGTTTGTGGGGGCAATAAGCTTTGTATAAATATACAAAAGTATGAAGGCTATTGCTTAACGCATTGTAAGCCACCCTGAGTCTCCGGAGAAGGGTGGCATATAAATCAATATATATATATATATTGTACTTGACTTACAACTGTAATGTACCCTGACCATTATGATTCTAAGTTGTGACAATCATGATGTGTCACCTATGTGACTGATCCAATTTAATGACTTTTTGCAGAGGTCTTTAAGCGACGTGGCCAATCGTAAAGTAAAATCATTGTTCGCTATGAGCCATTTTGTCAAAAACTGGAAGTAAATGCCAGGGATTTGGCAAAAATATCATAAAACACAATCATGTGACCACAGGGCACTGCAAATGGCTATAAATACATGCTGGTTGCCAAGTGCCTGACATGCAGTCATGTGACCACAGGAGCAGCCACCAGAACCAAGTAGTAAATAGCCCTGGGGAGATCTGTTGTAACTTCAAAGAGTTGCTAAATCGTAAGTCAAGGACTACCTGTGCAGCATTTCATTCCAAAAATAGTCCAAAACTATCAAAGAGCATCAGGGAGCTCTGTCATGCATCACTGTGCATTTCTCTCCACTTGGATAGTATGAAAAGTAGCTAAATCACCCTTCCCAGATACTTTCTATACCCCGCCTATTCCACCCTATCCCATATTAATAAGAGCAACCTGAGGAGCCTGAGTGGCGTAGGAAGCTAATGCCTCCTACTAAGGCAGCATTTAACATCCAGCTGCCTGCAATTACTATGAGTTCGAATCTCACCAGGCTCAAGGTCAACTCAGCCTTCCATCCTTTCTAAGGTGGGTAAAATGAGGACCCAGTTTGTGGGGGCAATAAGCTGACTTTGTATAAAATATACAAAAGTATGAAGGCTATTGCTTAATGCATTGTAAGCTGCCCTGAGTCTCCGGAGAAGGGCGGCATATAAAAATAAATAAATAAATAAAAATAAATAAATAACCTCTGCTTGCTTTTCTTACTGGCAAATGATTTTGGTGGAAAGGGGAATGAAGCCAGGGAAATCTACCAATTGTTTTCCTTAACTAGTACTTTATCAATAATTTAAGAACAGCAATTCTTGCCAGCCAAATTCTGGTGGTAGACTAGAGCTTGATAGTTGGAGCAGCACAGCATATATCAGCATGCCTTTTGGTGGAGGATAGCGCATTAACATAGCCATGAGAAAGTGCCCCACATCAATGTCTCTGTTCCCAAGTGTAGAAGTGATGACTGGGATGGTAACAAGGAAGATTATAAAGTAAAGGACAGTGGCAGAAATCACTAATGAAAGGAAGCAAAAGAGGACTTTCAAACTAAGCATGACTTGTAACAAAAAGGATAAGCCTCTTACATATAGCAGGCCTAGTGTTCTTTAAGAAAAAGCAGAAATCATTAACAGACATCTGATGTAGCTCACCGTTTCATCGGCCAATTTCTCTAATTGTTGGATGTAAGGAGTTATAAGTGAATGTAGATTCTTCAAAATCTCTTCCACTTGGAGGGCAGACAATAAGAAACCCAGAGCCTGCATCAGCCACATACACTGACTTGTCTAAAAAGAAAAGATGGATAGCTTTTTCAATTTTATTATTGCATTTAAAAGTTTCATTTCATCCTCCCACTCAATCCTTAATCATCTACAAGCTTAAACTTAAAAATGCCTTGTGAGAACTTATCCTGAAACTTGTTTATAAATGGCATGACTCAGTATAGGAACAGCCATTGCTCTTATTAGGAGACATAACTAAATCTCTATTTAAGAACTGAAAGCCTCATTTGTCTCACTAATAAAACCTCACATTGGCTGTAATGTTCAATTCCACTGAAATGATTTGACAGGAAACAATATCTTAGGTATACTTGTTATTTCCTGTCAAACGGGGAAACAATCTTACCTTGTGAATCTGCTTCATTAGCACCTCCTACAGAGGGAAAGAGTCAAGAAAATGAATGCTGTTTCAAAAGTAGAATTTAGTTATATCAACAACGTCCTAACCATAGTAGCACTTGAAAATCCTGTGAGGCAAATACAGGTTCTAGGGGAACAGAGGCTCCAGGAAAAAATGGACAAATAAAAAAAGAATAGCAATCAGGATTTCATTATAGGCAATTGATTCTGGGGTTCTACTAGCCTAGGTGGCGCAGTAGACTAAAGTGCTGTTAAGTAGCACCAGCTGCCTGCAATTACTGCAAGTTCAAATCTCACCAGGCTCAAGGTTGACTCAGCCTTCCATCCTTTCGAGGTAGGTAAAATGAGGACCTGGATTGTGGGGGCAATAAGCTGACTTTGTATTAAAAAAAAAAAAAAAGAACACCGCTTGGGGGGGCCGAAAGCCCTACTAAGCAGGTATATACAAAAGTATGAAGGCTATTCCTTAACGCATTGTAAGCCGCCCTGAGTCTCCGGAGAAGGGGGGCATATAAATCGAGCCAATAAATAAATAAATAAATAAATAAATAAATAAATAAATAAATAAATAAATAAATAAATAAATAAATAAATAAATAAATAAATAAATAAATAAATAAATAAATAAATAAATAAATAAATAAATAAATAAATAAATAAATAAATAAATTAAAAAAAAAAAACTCATTGTATACAACATAGGTAACATTTAAACAAGGGAAAGACAATGCACCATCCCAACTAAATTTCAATTACTGGGAAAAGAATGACCTCTACTTTTCATGCAATCATCTCACCAAAAATCTGCAGTTGGATAAGATACAAATATTATCAACTCTGCTGAATTCATCCATAAACACACATTGAATACAATATTTTTATTGCTATAAAAAGACTACTCCTATACATCTAGATCAGGGGTGTCAAATTCGCATCGTCACGGTGTCGTCACATGACGTATCATGACTTTTTTTCCCCTTTGCTAAACCGGGCGTGGATGTGGCTAGTGCGTGACCCATCCGGTATGGTGAGTTTGACACCCCTGAACTAGATCAATGCTTTAAAAATCTTAGATTTTCACTCTTTGAATACCAGCAGTAGGAAATGCTTCCCATCCACCCTCAAGGACCATATATCCTCAGAAAGGAAATTGTAGGTAGACGCTGCATACCAGCAATGAAGAGGACTAAGTTCTACATTTTAATTCCTTATTATTCTGTACACATCCACGCCCCCCCCCCCATAACTCTATAAACACATATCTGCACTCACCCTGTGCATACTACGGATGACTCATCCTCTGTTTTTAACGTGGCTTTGCCTCCATCAACATACTGGGGAGAGAAGCTGGAACAATTGGAAGCTCGCTGTGAGCAATTTTCATCATTCTCTGCAGAATGGTTTAATCTAATTTGGATTCCAGGGTTGGGGCAGGTCACAAGGAAATAACCAAATAACTTCATATGGTTTCTTTTTAGCTTGTCAATCTCAAGGACATGGGCAGGGTATGTGGAGAGATGAAGGTCAGCATTTGCTTGCTGAACCACTGACTTTGCTGGCTGATTAGACTGACAGTTACTGTTGCCATGATCAAGGGAGGTAATCTGCAACTATTGAGACAACAATGTGCTCCTGCCTGTTTAAAGGAGACCGTTTTATCACCTCTATTGAAAAAGCCTTCTTTTGACCAAATGTCTTTTTTTTTTCTAGATATAGGCTTAGTTTCAAATATTCCATTATTGGGTATGGTGACATAGAATGATGGATGAAACTTCTGGATCTATTTCAATAAGGGTTTTGTTTATTTTAATTATCCATCTATGATTTTAATTGCATTAAACCATGTTTTGTGTTACCTGAGAGACAGCAACAATGTTGGCAGCATACGGAGGCAAGTCATATTTACACTCACGGCATATCTTCTTAAGAGTAGAGACACTAGAGATAGATAATTCTGGATTGCCCAGAGCCTGCAATACCAGGGGCAGGACATTGTTGATCATTACAGGATGATCAGCCAGCCACTCTGAGAGAGCCCCTAGTATCAAAAAGAAAACAAGTCAAGATTACTTTGCTGATATGACAAGCAAATTCAGGGAATAGCACAGCAATTTCTCCTTACCAAACAAGGTTTGTCTGAAAACCTCTTCCCCACACATAACCTCACTCAGGTCCCAGGGTAATAGTGGGCAGCAACCCTTCACAAAGTTAAGCTATCCTTTTGTAACAGCTACATAATCTCAGTATTGCAATCTTCCCCATTCAACAACATCTCCCCTCCACTTGCCCAATTTCCTCACCAATAGTGAACATCACCGTGTCTGCAAGTTGTACATTGCTGATGCTGATGTGGGGGATGAGGCCGATAAGGCCAGGAACCACGTCTGAATAGTTTACATCTATGGTCTCTGCAATGGACTGGAACCCATAAAGTAAAGCTTCCGTGTTCTGCCAGAAATAAAAAGAGATGTGTTGAATCCAGCTCCCTCTCAAATTTTGATTCTGACAAAAGAGGTATGGTATGGAGCTAGTTCCCACAGAAAAATATAATTGTCATTTTTTTACAGTTAATTCTATGATATAAATTTTTCCCCAAAGCAAGGATTATTTTTCAAGACTATTACATCTGAATCTGGGAAATTCATCCCCAATTACACTCATGGTCCTTATTTTGTGCACCCACTGCATATATGGCCTGAGCAGGAATTGACTGAAAGTTAAGTAATTTGGCTTCTCACAGTTTCACTACTTCAAGAGAAGGGGGAAAGAAGAAGCAAATATCTTGCATACACGTTCCTTCTCAATGGGCCATTTTATATAAAGACATCACTTAGATTACAACATGCTCGGTATTCTGGAGCATTGGCATGATTGTTACTTCTAAAGGCTTTGGTTTGTAAATCATGGTCAGAGCTCAATTTTTGTTTGCTGTCACAGTGATGGATAAGGAACCCCTGCAGTCATTGGTACTTCGTATCCATCACTGTTTGCCACACCAGTAGCATTCTGATAGCACAGGTCGGTGATCCATTTTGATCAGCTGTCATATATGGACATGTGGCCCAACATTACATCTATCTCTGTGTAGCAGACATATCTAATACCTTTCGCTAAACTAAAATGACTGGTTTTCGTAACACCAGTGGGAATGGGACTGCACCTTTACTATAGCAATCTCGATATTAATCTAGGAGTAAAGAACTCATAACTATATGAAGTTCCAGCTTCAGTTTGAGGTTCCACAGTACCCAGATCATTTCACTACAATTCAGATGGAAGCACCTGATTATTAGCTGTTTAATTTTCCATTTTACACCTTCTTCTCATTGAGCAACCACATTTCAATCCAACAACTTGATTGTTAAGCAAAATGTGTGTGTGTGTGTGTGTGAGAGAGAGAGAGAGAGAGAGAGAGAGAGAGAGAGAGGGAGGGAGAGAGGGAGAACACTCCATTGTGAAGATCACTGGTTGCTGCCCTTGCATTCAGATAAAGTTATCTTATACTGTGTACTGTGCTGACCCGTTTTTTCACCTCCTAGGGCAGAGAGATTGCTTAAACAAGATATCTCTTCCTGGGCTGCTTTTCTCTACAACAAGTGCTTCCCTACTAAGTGCTAAATTCAGGTTTACAAGCTCACGTCTGTGATCTTAATTAGTTGATTATAAGTTTTAAGTCAGATCTTAATCAATTTCAGGTGAACAAAATTTGGTGATAAATATACACATTGGTCAGAAAATGATTTTTTACAACTGTGGTATTTGTGAATGGTTGCTAACCAAGGTAATAGCTAAAGAAGAAATAGCTATATAGAGCTCAAACTGGAAAAATGGTGAAAAATTTCGTAATACCACTTTATTCCATTACTTCTTCTACATTGTTTCCTCCCTAGTCCTAATGGTTCACTGGTTACCGCTGTCATCTGAGAGCAGAAGAACTCTACCCTCACCTGCCATGAGGATGGCTGATCTGAATTTGTCAGAAGGCGACCCAGTTTGTCATATAAGCTACTCAGGAGTTCCGCTCCCAACATCTCATATACATACATCAAAGTATCTGAGATGTCCACTCTGAAAGACAAAAGAACCACAAAAACATCTGCTTACCGGACCAAGAATACATATAAATAGCTAAAATAAACACTAACAATCCAACATTCAGCCTTCATTACAACCAATACTGTATGATTTACTACTCTTTTGCAGTTCACCAGCCATTTCATATATTAAAAGACACCGCTAAGCAAAAGGCCATACCGATATATACGAAATTGCTCCTTTTCATCGGAGGACCAGCAACTGTATTCTTCATCAGAGGGGAACTGAGCTTTATGTAGAAGTACATCCACTAACTGAAAATATACAGGTCGATACACTTGCTGATACATAGCCTGTTTTTCTGGATCAAAAGAGAGAATGTCATCCTGCAAACAAAAAGATAATTGCTCAATTGCAAGGAAAAGCTATGTGACACAACTATGGTCTTAAGAAATTACTGCTATCATCACTTTCTGAGGGGATAGCTAGAACTCACAATTCAATATCATACCACTTTCCCCAAATCTTTCAGTTGCTCTGCCCAATATTGACTTGCTCATTGTACAAGAGCACCCCAGATTCCTTTCCTGGCATTTAACACTTTTCCTAGGTTCTAGCTGCAAGGCAACAACAAGAGGCTGTTGTTGTTTTAATGGGAAAAAAGATACAGATGTAGAGCTACAGATGTCTTTTAGACATATGTTTGCAACTGAGTTTATTTGAGATCTCCAGAACAGACTGCCAATTGTCTTTGTTTTAACATCAGAACATTAAAGTAAAGGAATAACTTTATATTATACACTGTCAATCCACCAAATAAGCAGTATCATCTCCCAGCAATTAGGCAAAAATGGAAACTATCACAGACCAGGTTTCCTGCACATCTTCAATTACTGCCATCTTGTTCTTATTTTTGTCTAAGTAAGGAATAAATTAGTTCTCATAATGAAGTCATGCTCTCTAGCACAAAATAGCCAATGAAAAGTCAAATATACAATGAGAATTAAGAGTAAGCATATTGCTGTGAAGTACAGTAGACATAACAGAAAAAAAAATCCCTTCTCCAATAGACTATCGAAGATGCTGCTCTAGTTCAGCAACCTTCATTAATAATGCGTCTGTGGGCTGACATACTGCACTAGTCACATACTGAGGCAATGTATGACCTCACCCTATTTCAAGCTGGCACTTAGAAATGCAGCAGTTCAACAAATAGCCTTGTTCTTGAACACTGCACGAGTGCCAAGATAATCTGCTATGCTATATAGAGAAGGCATCCTACTTAAACAGAGGATGGATATTCAAATTCAATGACATACAATAAAACATGGGCTGAAACAAGATGTGGCAAGATAATAATTCTACTATCCAGTAAAGCATTCATTGCATGGCTCTTATAAATAAATCGTATCAAGCTAAGAAAATGCCACTGAAGGAATCTGCTTCAGGAAGAGAACTCTTACCTGCAATGTATACCAGAAAGTGAGTGTAAGTGAGCTTGTGGTCTCATTCACAGGATAGTGTCCTGGGATTCCGGTGCAGAACATTATCATGTTGACCAGTGCCAGAAAACTCTGCCAATGATCTACCTGGTCCAGAAGTGCTCTATGGAAGGTAGTAAGAATGCAGAATCAGGAACCTGCTATATCATGGCAGACCCATAGGAATCTATATACTACTAAAACTCCCGTTTGTAACCTTCAGTTGAATGAAAATGTGTATCAAAGGGCACAACTTTTGAATCAATGTATCTCAAACGAGTTCACTTAAACAATGAGTCCAAAATCTGGGACTCATTATTCCTATGGGATTGAAATTTGGCAAAGTTGTAGTTGTTTAAGCACTGCTTTGTGGCCATGCTGCCACAGTCAAGTGATCCGTCATTTCCACCACTCTTTGCCAGCTTCTCAGAAGGCAAGTTAATAGGGAAGTTTGCAGAAAGTTGGAGTTCACTCCCACTGTTTTTTGCCTGCCCATGATCATTTTGTTTCTCTGCAGAAGAAAATATCTTTGAAATGATGATCCAATGGGTCACAGGTGGTCTAATAAAATATAGAACTTAAGATAATACATATGGACAGTGGGTTTCAATTTCAGCCGCTACTGGTTTGCTCGTGGGGGTGCGTGCGCTCACGCGATGCTTCTGCACATACGCAGAGACATCTAGGTGGGTGGACAGAGCCTCCCGCCACCGCTGCTACCAGTTCGCCCAATCCGGGGTGAACAGGTAACAACCCACCACTGCATATGGAATAGGATTCAACAATTCATGAAGCAAATGCCCATTGAAGCCCATCAGCTGGAACTGTTTTAGAACCTGAATAACTTCCATGCACATAACAGATCTAAGATTCTGTAGAGTTCCCACAAAATGCTCTCTACATGGGGCTCCCTTTGGGGTGCACCCGGAGGCTGCAGTTGGTCCAGAATGCGGCCACACGGGGGATTATGGGAGCGACGGGGCGCTCACATATAACACCTGTCCTGCGCGAGCTGCACTGGCTTCCTGTGGTCTTCCGGGTGCACTTCAAGGTGTTGGTGACCATCTTTAAAGCGCTCCATGGCTTAGGGCCAGGGTATTTGCGAGACCGCCTTCTGCCGCCAATAGCCTCCCACCGACCAGTTCACTCGCACAGAGAGGGCCTCCTCAGGGTGCCGTCAGCCAGACAGTGCCGGCTGGCGACCCCCAGGGGGAGAGCCTTCTCTGTGGCAGCACCTGCCCTCTGGAATGACCTGCCCCCTGAGATACGCACGATATCAGACCTCCGGACTTTTCGTCAGGCCCTGAAGACACACTTGTTCCATCTAGCTGGGCTGGCTTGATCCCATCCTCTCAGTTTTTTTTAATCGAATTTGGTTTTAATTGGGTTATTTTAAATTCGGGCCAAAATTATTTAATTGTTTTTTAAAATGTTTTTAAATTTTATATGCTATGTTTTATCTTGGCTGTACACCGCCTGAGTCCCGCAGGAGAAGGGCTGTATAGAAATAAAATAAAATAAATAAATAAACAAAGATTGTAAATTAGCATCTAAATAATCTTCTAGATTTTTAAATGGAATTTGAGAGGTTGCAAGCTGTTTGTGAGGAATAAAGAACCCAGAATGGCTTTTGCCACATTCTAGCAATCACTGCTATTAAATACCAACACAAGGCTTAATGCTTCTCACCGAGAATGATTCTCCCCTAAGGCTACAGCAATACGGCAAATCCCATGAGAAGTTTCCATATCCCTATTTTGAACTGCTTGACGTAGCTGTTCCTGGAGTCCTAGTACCGGTGGAATGAGCTTCAGAAGAGTATTCACATACCTGTTAGGAAAGAGAGAAGATAAAAATGGAGAACTCTATATTCCCCACCAATTCTCCTGTCTTCAGCAAAGTATCACAGTCCCTGGTAGACTACACAAGTATTTAGGTCCCCCTACCTGCCCAGCCCCACTTTTCCCTTTGTATTCATCTGGATTCTTCAGAATTGTTAAGATCAGAGGATGAATGCAATAATGCCTTCAATGAATGAAACCAACCTTCTTATAACTGCTACTCAGAATTATATTGCCTTTGTAGCTAGCTAGCTATCATTCCTAATAGCACCTAATAGACCTTTACAACATTAAAATGAAGTCTCCTTCCAGCCATGCTTGACTTCTGATGGCTTCCAGGGCATGTCCGTGATGTTTTCCTGGCAAAAATACAGAAACAATTTGCCATTGTCTTATATATTTTTCTAACTCTGCAGTCTAGCCTATGGCTCTGGCACTCCCTGGATGTCTTCCACCCAAATATTAGCCAAGACTTATGTTTATTAGCTTCCAGACCCAGACAGCTAGGTATTGCTAGCTGCTGAGATTTTTGAACATCAATTTCTTTTATTTCTTTAAACCAAGTGTGTGCAAATTTTTGGAACAAAAACTGTATTTAGCCTTGCAGTAACTTCCTAGGCTACAGATATACATTAGTTTTTTTGTATGATAAATGAAAATTCTATTTAATAATTTAAATGCAGTTAATATGCTTACTTTCCACATTTTTCTATATTTTCCCCTTCAAGCATGTTAAACAGACTTAGGTGCTCAGTAATAATTTTTGGAAAATCACCGAAAACTATATTTAAACTGTTATAGGATGCTAAGGACTCAAGTTATACAAATACCATACAACACTATTTTATGCCATCTAAATCAGATAGCTATGCATTAAGCTGGGTTCTGCAATGCAGGAGGAGACTTTCTATTTCAAATCAATAAAATCAATACATGTGAGAAAAATATATAAACCGCTCCATCTTCATCATTATAATTTAACAAAGTTTGATCATGCAAACTCAAAGCAACCGGACTTTCATTTGAAGAATGATGTATTAGATGTAATGGTTAAGGTGCTGGCCTAGAAACCAGGAGACTGAGTTCACTTGGCATCACATTTTCACTCCTATACATCAGACTCATAGCAGCAGCCATGTTTTTTAAAGTGACAGTATACCTAAGGCCTGATGTGCATAAATTGGAACAAACTGTATTTGACACAATAATTTATAATATTTTAATTTTGCCGCAACAGCTTAAATGCAATTACTTTTCTGGAATTTGCCAGCTTTATTCATATATTTAATTACTGCATGCAAGAGACTTTAGAAAAGATATGATTTTATTTTACAATAGGCCTGTTATGCAGGAAAGAAGTTAAATCAAGCTTCAGAAGAAAGCTTACACCTTTGGTATAATTCTGCTTTTCTTAAGAGCCCACATCTGTTATGGGTGAAATGGAATAAATATTTGAAGATGTATGATATTCATTGTTTAAACAGAATCTGTTGATGGGAAGAGAATTTGAAAGAGTTACAATCTTTGAATATTCATTTCCTCAAATCAAAAATAAACGTTCAGATAGCTAGTATTTCACAGTGCACTGCAGCATTCCAGAACCATACAAGTAATTTCTTGCCTGTCAATCTTCCTATTGTTGCCAATAGGTGATTGTAACTATGACAACAAGCATGGAGGAAATGGAGAGAAAGAGCAAGGGATGGCCTCAAAGGAGACAAGAGAGATGCTATGCTGATGGCTAATCAGACAGTTTTCAGTTTCCTGGCTACTGAGGCAGACTATGAAGAGATATGCTTATTCTGAACTTGCCCACCCACCTGACTCTACCTCATATATAGTCCACAGTTACAGGTAGAAGACCATACCAATGCTATGCTTATAGCACTGAAGAAATCAAAAACTTTCTCTTATTATCCATAGTGCTGGACTCTGCACAGAAAGAATAAACCAAATACCTCCACTAATTTGTTTTAGCAGCTTTCAAAAATCCTGTCCCATCTCCATCTTGCTTTACATTGATTATTTAGTAGAATATCATATTTTGGTGTGAAACAAGTCCATAGGCTAAAAAAAAAATCAGGTAATTGGCATTTAGAAGCTAGGAGTAACATAAATGTTTGGGAGGAGGAAAAGTAAGTGTGGTTACAGAGGGTTAGAAAAGAACAGGGCTATCTGTATGGCTAAGGAGCAATTCAAATGAAACCATTCTGCATTAGTATATGCAAAAATAGAAATGCAAAAGTACACTTTAAAAATACTGGAAAAGACTACCGGTAATACATAGACAAGATAACTGAACTAAAACATTTTTCCAACCAATGGTAATCCAATTCAACATAAATCAGAAAGAATAAAGAGCTAAGCAATCCTGGATCATTTCTTCCATACATCTTTATTAATTAATCTAACAGAACAGTGTATACAGTTCACCTTCTCTTAAGCTTTCAAAAAGGAAGAGAGAAATAGACTTGTTTCATAGCCCCATGATGAGATTTTACATGACTTTCACTACTATCACAACCTGGAGGGGGGAGCACATTTTCTATTTTTAAACAGGTGATATCCTATGTGGACTTTTCAGTAGTTAAATTATTTTATAGCCCATTTTTGTTTAGAAAGCTCCCATAGTTTTGCAGCAGTACACTTTTGAGATATACTTCCTCAAGTCCAACTAAGTTTGGCAAGTAGTCCAACGTTCTTTTAAAGCAATAAATAGTGATTTACTCTGCCACCTTTTAGAGACATATATAGGGAACTAATTTATGTACCCTATAATTTTCCTCTCTAGGTTGAATATACTATACATATCAGTGGTGAAATCCAATTTTTTTTACTACCAGTTCTGTGGGCGTGGCTTGGAGGGCATGGTGTGGCTTGGTGGGCGTGGCAGGGGAAGGATATTGCAAAATCTCCATTCCCATCCCACTCTGGGGCCAGCCAGAGGTGGTATTTGCCGGTTCTCCAAACTACTCAAAATTTCCCCTACCGGTTCTCTAGAACCTGTCAGAACCTGCTGGATTTCACCCCAATACATATCCAAATGTAAAATATCTGTCATCAATAATAGTTAAATACACTGAGGAATCACAGTACCAGTTTCTTCAAGAATATATTTTGATCAAGGTTTCTACTCAAATACTTCATCTCTATTGTGAAGAAACATGGACAGCGGAAAGGGGAAAAAAGTGAAAAGACAGGAAGAAAACTATACAGGTAGTCCTTGACTTACAACAGTTGCTTTAACACCATTTAAAGTTATGATGGACCTCCACAGAGCTACTTACTATCTGTTTTTGGAGCTATAACTGCGTGCATACACTTAAACCCTCTCTATGATCACATTTTAGGAGCTTGGCAACAAACTCATCTTTATAGCCATTTGCAGTGACTCACATTCACATGCTTGTAATTTGTGCCATTTTGCCTGTTTCTGGCATTTACTTTCAGTTTGCAGCAAAATATGCCCATTGGGGAAAATGGATTTAACCACTGCTGGTTTGCTTAATGACCATGGCATTTGCTTAATGACCCTTCTAAAAATGGTCATCACTTTGAATCCTGTCATATAATATCTTGACTTAAGACACAATGACCTACGACCATAATTCTGGAATCAATTATGATTATAAGTCAAGGAGTATCTATACACAAAGTCTCATCTGCTAATGAAATCTTCCAATGTTTCTAGTTGCTTATTACATTTTTTCATAAAACCACAAATATAATCACAACAGATAAAATCTCATTAATCATGTCCATTTTCTGAAACGGACGTAATTCTCAATTTCTCTATTAATACAATTCATATATCTTCCTAAATAGACTACTAAATTATGGACAATAGTGAACCTAAGTAAAGACAAACTGAATTATTCTCTTTTTCAAACAATCTGTCAGCTCCTCCAGTTTTTCCCACATTGTACAAAGCAAGAAACTTCAAGCAGTAATACTTGCAAATAAGATACCAGACGTATAAGTTAAAAATCTTTCTGAAAGCAAAGATCAAACAAGCAGTAAACCTTGCTAGAGGCTGTATATGGATAACATCCCTATCAAAAAACAAGTAACGGGTAATTTTATAGATTAACTATAGTTGTGGTTGGTTTTTGATGCTTACTAGTTAAGTCTGTTTCAAAGGAAACTAATTACTGAAAATTCTCACCTAAATAAAAGCGCTAGTTTTTTAAAATTTTATAAAATACTATTTAATGAAAAGAAAGGTGACAAAGAAGATAATGCTTGCTTTTAAAGGGTTGCTCAAATAATTTTTTTTATTCTTACCAAGATTTCGCTTTTAAGAACATTTGAAAACTTAATGTATTGGATTCACTTGCTTGCATTCTTTGTCCAAGAATGCTACAAGAATGTACACACACTTTTGCAATGAAGTCAAGATGGCTGAAGAAAGTTCTATTAATAAAATATCAGACTGGATCCTTGCGTATGGAAATAAATAGTTTATATCTAAGGTTGCAAATGTTTAAAAGCTTAACTGGCTCATAATGTCAAACTATACTTACCTCTGAGCATCAGGCTGGGAAATGGCATTGACAATAGCCTCCACAGCAATGTCGAACAGTTCTGGATCATGCAGAGAAGTGAAAGATGCTTGGATCAAGTTCTCACATTCCATCAAAGAAATCTCTAGTTGCACCCAACTGGAGAAACACTTCAGCACCTTCTGCTTAATGAAACCAGGAGAGTCTTGCTGTTGCAACAATTGTTCTAGCAGAGGGAACACAGATGTGCACTCCTGTGACAAGACACTACGTACCTGCCCCTTACGGTACTGAGGCAGACGACTGGTTTGGAATTCCTCAGGCAACACTGTCAGAAGTTCCAGTAGTGCAAGGCAGCGTGCTCGCCCATCTACATTAGAGTCCTCTGCCTGAAACATGCGTACCATGTCAGCAATAGCACATGGCCAAGCTTCTGGCATCATGTTCAGTGCTAATGAAGCCAATGCCACACAAAGGCGGGTCAGCACAATTTTGGAACCACTAGCAAAACGAGTTATGTGACTGAAGAGCTGTGATTTAAGGCTCTCATACTGGTCAGCAGGGATGTCATTCCAGTAGCGTGAAATCTTAATGTGGAGGGCACTGGCCCCAAAGTATTGGATCTCAGGCACCTTGTCCATATCAAGAAGCAACCAACTGAAGTGCCAAGCTTGTGGTGATACTTGAGCTTGCATCAGCCATTTCTGGGCCAGGTTCTTGTTTTCAATGTTGGGGTCATAATATAGCTGGTGGAGTGCCTAAAAAGCAGGAAACAATAAATGATTCAGTATTTTCTACATTCTCGAAACAACCTAGGATGGTAATGAATCAAACCCAAAATATAAAACTTCTCCATAGGATAGAGGGCTCAACAGGATAGTTGTCTAAAGACTGGTTTCTGTTGACCAGGCTTCAGATAAATCTTTGAATAAAAGTTCAATTTTACAACACAGGTATCATCTTTGTTCTTTCATTTTTGCATCAGTGGAGGGAACACATTGTTGTAATCAGAAACTAATATAAACACCAATGATTTATATAAGCAAGGACATCTAAAAAAGCTCAATTTCTCAGAAGATACTTGGGCTTCATGAGATTACTTACAGTGGAATACCATAATCTGGAGTGGAAAATATTTGTTATAATTTGACAAAAAAGGAAAAACAAGTTGTTTGATACTGAATCAAATAAAGGAGGTTTGTAACAAAATGGGGAAGGAAGGCAAAAGAAGAGAGGCAGGTGGCAAAGGGAGGAAAAAAAACAAGGGGAAGAGATTCTGAACACCTCTCTTACCTTAATTTTTTTTTCTCCAAAATGAATTATAAGGTTTAAATCTTTAGATATCTCTCCTATCCATTCTATCTCCATTTTAAAATCAACTTGTTTTACAATGGTTAAGCACAACCTACAACGCAGTAGATATGTTGCTATCACTATGGAAAATCTGAAAATTAAAGTTTTTTCAGCTAAATGCAACATTTCATTCAACTACGGTATATAAGAGCTGCGGTGGTGCAGTGGTTAGAGTGCAGTACTGCAGGCTACGGCTGCTGACTGCCAGCTGCCTGCAATTTGGCAGTTCAAATCTCACCAGACTCAAGGTTGACTCAGCCTTCCATCCTTCCGAGATCGGTAAAATGAGGACCCAGATTGTTGGGGGTAATATGCTGACTCTGTAAACCACTTAGAGAGGGCTGTAAAGCACTGTAAAGTGGTATATAAGTCTAAGTGCTATTACTATATAAAGTATTATTTTGTTTCTCACTTCCACATGAAAGAGCAGCTATCTACCATCCTTCTTCACGAGATACATATAGGTAGTCCTCAACTTACAAACATTTCTTTAGTGACCATTCGAAGTTACAACAGCACTGAAAAAAGTAATTTATGACCAGGTTTCACACTTATAACTGTTACTGCATCCCCCATGGACACACGTAATCAACATTTGGGCACTTGGCAACTGACATGTATTTATGACAGCTGCACCCCTTCCTAGGATCACGAGATCACCATCTGTAACATTCCCAGTCAATGGGGGAAGCCAGATTTACTTAACAGCCACAGGAATCACTTAACAACTGCAGTGATTCTTTTAATAACTGTGCCAAAAAGGTTATAAAATGGTATAAAACTCACTTAATAACTGCCTTGCTTAGCAACAGAAATTTTGGGTTCATGGTTGTAAATTGAGGATTACCTGTACATATCCCATCCTATCCTATCCATCTATACACACACAGCATATATGTACCGGTATATATAATTTATTTCCATAGCAGGCCCCTATCAATAAAGAACTAATAGTCAAATACTAATTTTTGGCTTAGCAGTTAAAAAATCTGTATCTTAAAGTCTCCAAAGAATAAAACCAGATATACAAAGCAAAATTGGATCACTACTGTTCAATGTATGCATATAGGTAAACAGAGATGATACAGGTTTACCCACCCCAACAGTCCGGTGGGAGGGGCATGTCCAGGTTCCACTTATTAAGGATCTGTTGGACTCAGAAGACATGCCTTTTCTGTTGCAGTGCCTACCTTTTGGAACATTTCCCCTGAGATTAGGTTAGTTCTGACATTGCTGGCTCTCAGAAGGCCTCCAAGACCTGGCTGTTCTTCCAGACAAGGGGGTCAGGAATTTCATGAACTATGAGTTATTGTTATTGTTGATGGGCTTGGCCATCATGCTCTATTTATTTTTATTTTTTATTTTCCATGTTATGATTATAGTTATGGTTTTTTATTTCTGTTTTCACCCAGAGTCATTTGTGCAAGATGGGTGGCTATATAAATTGAATGAATAAACAATCAATAAGTTATTTACTGTGATTCAAAATAATCCTGCAAGATTCCAGAATGACACCTTCAAAATAGATAGAAAAGTAGATGGAATTCAAAACTGAAAAGCACAAACTGATGCAAAACAAAATGAGTATCCTAACATATATGTGCTGATGATCAAAGATTGCATTTCTCCCATGTTTTCTCATCATATAAGCAAAGCAGACAGCAATAGTAATTTTTTATTTTTATTTATTTATTTTTCAAATTTATATGGCCGCCTGTAGAGACTATATGTTGCAATGCTCAAATCTACAGTATATATTTCTAAGCTGATACGGTAGCCTTTACATTCCTTTACACTTTAACAGGGGAAGCAAGGCCACAACAGAACTATCAGCAGTGGTATTTTACCACTAATTATAAATGCTCTACAATTATCACATCAGCTTTATGGATATAGCCTGACAAGGAGATGACCTTCCTTGCGTTCAGTCTTTTGACTTACGTGATGGCTACAGAAAGGGGAGTCATAAGGAGGTCTGTAATTTGTGCTATTCTTGGACCAAGGGCAGAGACAGTAAGCATTGTAACATTATATCTTGTAGTAACCAGCACAGAACAGATTCCCTAAGCAACAGAGTGAGGTTTCTTCTGCACACAAATACCACTGGGACAGCATTAACCTTATGAGCACTAAACGCATGGTAAATTCATACTTCAGCTGTTGGGTAATGTTCTGGTTACCTGAAGCTTTACTCAGAATTAAAAAAAAACACAGGATAGATTTATTTTCTCAAAAATCAAGCAGATTGCACTGGATATACACCATGTATTGTTTAAGAGTTTGGATAAAAACTGATAGTTTCAGGTTTGAGTATTTAAGAAACAGCAGCAGCAGCAGTTGTTATAAGCTTTATAGATTTAGCAAACTGCTTCTTCCTTCCAGGAGAGAATAAGGCTTTCAGAGAGAAACAGGCTCCGACTCAACCCCTCCAAGACCGAGTGGCTGTGGCTTCCGGCGTCCCGATATAGCCAGCTGACGCCATCGCTGGCTATTGGGGGCAAATCACTCGCCCCCACGGAGAGGGCTCGTAACTTGGGCGTCCTCCTGGACGCACGGCTGTCGTTAGAAGATCATTTGACGGCCGTGGCCAGGGGGGCTTTTTATCAGGTCCGCCTGATACGCCAGTTACGCCCCTTTCTAGATCGGGACTCCCTACGCACAGTCACTCAGGCACTCGTCACTTCCCGCCTGGACTACTGCAATGCTCTCTACATGGGCTCCCCCCTGGGGTGCACCCGGAAGCTCCAGCTGGTCCAGAACGCGGCCGCGCGGGGGATTATGGGGGCGACGAGGCGCTCCCATGTAACACCTCTCCTGCGCGAGCTGCACTGGCTCCTGGTGGTCTTCCGGGTGCACTTCAAGGTGTTGGTGACCACCTTTAAAGCGCTCCATGGCTTAGGGCCGGGGTACTTACGAGACCGTCTTCTGCCACCAATAGCCTCCCACCGGCCAGTACGCTCGCACAGAGTGGGCCTCCTCAGACAATGTCGGCTGACGACTCCCAGGGGGAGAGCCTTCTCTGTGGCGGCGCCCACCCTCTGGAACAACCTCCCCCCAGAGATACGTACAATAACAGACCTCTGGATTTTTCGTCGGGCCCTGAAAACCCATTTATTTCAACTAGCTGGGCTGGCTTGAGTTAATTTTAATTTGATTTTAAATTGGGTTGTTTTAATTTATGGCCAAAATATTTAATTATTTTAAATTGCTTTTAAATTTTGTATGTATTGTTTTTTACTTTGGCTGTTCACCGCCCTGAGTCCTATTTTGGAGAAGGGCGGTATAGAAATTTAAATAATAAATAATAAATAAAGTTGCTTTAAGTTTTAATAAAGCAAGAATATGTGAACTTGTTTCCTTGAAAGTACGGAGCGAATAACAAACGGAATCCTTATAACCAGAGTCCAAGGAAATAATAAGAGAAGGACACTGAAGTAGAGATCTATAATTGAAAACAGAACAAGTTCAGAAAGCCACACAAGGCCATTCCCCTCCCTTCATATTTTTCCCTGGAATAGCATGATACGTATTTAAGACACAGTATGGCTGGAACTAGTACAGCACACTGAAATAAATCTGATCTTAGGAGGCCAACAATAGACGATTATCTCCAACAGACTATGCATAGCTTTGTCGCTATTGTCTTTGCAGTGATTTCCACTTACTCCTTGAAAAGCATTCTGGGTCACTTTCCTACCTTGTCTCACTGACCCAGCATTATGATTTTCTCGGCAACCAATTGCCATCAAGCAACGGGAACCATAGCAACAGAAGCATCATCTTCTCATTCAGGCAAAGTCCTAGACCTCTTCACTATGGCACGCAAGGTGCAGACAATTGGAAAGGAGGAAGGAAGATCGCCGAGGATTGCCCTGGCTCTGCAGCATTTTTAACTGTTACCATAAATAAATCCTGTTATAATCGAAATCTTATTTGGGGCTAATATAGATACCTTTCTCCATGCATTTTGGCCTACTATCCACAAACGCTTATGTTATGTGTGTATCCCAAGCTGTCAGACGCAGTGTTCAACGATCAGTGCTATCTTCAAATACATTCCAAACCATAACAACCGTGGGATAAGAAAAGTATTGGCATTAATATGGTTAAATACAAATCAGTATCAGCAAGTATGACATTATGTCTGTTAGGTTAAAAAATGCAAACGTTACAATGTAATGGACAGGAGGAATAATTTGGGGAAACGGAGGAAGAGCAGCAACCAAGACAATGGTCAAATAAAATAAATTTAAGTCTGGGTCAGAAATATAATTTGAGAAAATGTCTCAGACATGTCTTTCCTTAGTTCTCATGAAGATAAAGCGAAGAGGAGGGAAGCGTTTTCAGACTTGCATGATTTTTTTATTATAATCTTATAATAAAAGTAGTATTAGCTTGTGTGTCTTCAGTCTCTAAGTTTGATCTATTTTGGAAGGCTGACACACATTTATGATAATAAAATTTGAACTATGGTGACTGACCAGAAAAGGGATTGATATTGTGATAATTAATTTGATAAAAATATAGAATGAACTAGCAACTGCTACCCAAAGGTTCATTTTATGTTAGACACAATAAAAATAGATCTGCAATATTATTATATTAGTTTTCTATGGCATTGCCATAATCTTAAAAAAAAATACAGTAATAGCTGGAAAAAATGGAAGAGCAGGCATAATTTTCTAGATGTTAGATCAATTTCATTATAATAAAAAGTTACAACTCAGGAGTGTTTTTAGATTTTAAAAAATAAGAGAAGAAAGCCTTCCTGCTGTGTGAGCAAGAAGGAGACAGGGAGGAGGCTGGGCGTGGCTTAGCTCAACTGTTCTGTAGTAAAGCTGCTTGCTGCTGTTTTAAAAGTAAAACTGAAAGTGAAACTCCTCTGCTTGTGTTTTGCATTTGGAACAGATTTCTTTTCAGGTGGGGAGGGGGAGTAGTACTGCTTAGCATCAGAGCGTGTTAATAATAATATAGGAAATACTAATGCTCTGATGGTCATTTTGAAAAATCCTTTCTTAGTGAGCACCTAGAAGCCAAGAGGAACATATGTGGAAAATTTCAAGTTTGTAGGCTTTACGGTTCTGGAGATTTCATGATTAATGCGTGAGTGGTTTTCGCTTTTACATATATAGATAATTATGTATAGCATGCATGATTTTTATACGGCCTATCAAATTTTTCAACTTTCGATTTCCAAACATCAGGGGTGCTCAAAAGTTGTGACATGCCTTGGGGATTGTAAAGATATTTTGGTTGCTTTAATATAATTTAGATATGCTTGATAAATAACTATATAAATATCATAACTTTTTCATATTTTGTTTGTTTCATTTGCAGGAGTCAATAAAGACATTCTTATCATATGATGGTAGAAAGTGAGTTCTTCCAATGATGCTGAATGAAAGGACAGATAAAAAGAAATACTTCAATGAAAGGATGTTATTGAAAGCCACATTATCCTCTGTTAATATTGTTACAGAGAATCTCAAATAAATATTTTTCTATCCCATTATATATAAACTATATCTTTAAACAAAACCTTAAAACACTATAATCCAATCCTGGTCAGAAAAAAGTCCATTAGAAATTAGCAACCTATTTATTTTAATTTTGGTCAAATAAACCAACTTTACATTCCTTCCTCTTGCTTTCAACAATACTAATCTTTAGTCCCTTCATATAGTGTCCAACCATTTGATTTCTTGTCATTTTTTCTTTGTCTCTTCACAAAATCACAGACAACATTAACAAATCCCTTTTGTAAATCCAGTATAGAAAGGTTATCTACGACACCCTTCTTGTCTACTATTTATATGTCTTTTTTAGTTATGAAAACATCAGACTCACAAGTAGATCAAACAGGAAACATGGCAAATGAACTAATTCTATTTATTGTAAGATTACATCAACAGAACCTTGCATGTCCGAAAGTACAAGTCTCCTGCTATATCTTTTTACCTCTTGATAAATTAGGATGGTTCCTTTCAAAGTTTATTTCTCTGCCCAATAAACAGTTGCGGGCTCTTCCCCCTTTTATCTGATCATTTCCATCTTCCAAGATTCTCATATTCCATTGCAGCCAGTTTCATTTCTATATTCAATATTTCATGTTGTTCCATATCTTTCTTTTAGCCTGTTAATTTTAAGTTCACTTTTGAATCCATTTTAGGCTTGTCCAGTAAAACATGTTGCATAATATCATTTAGTCTATCAATAATGGCAGAGATCTTTAAAGATAACTTCTGAATACATTATTCACAAATATCTCTCAGTGCATCCATTGTTAAAGGATTTTGCTCTTTTCTGCATTAGCAAATTGAGCTTAAGTGATCTTCCCCTTTAACAATAATCTTTATTTCTTTCTGGTGCACCTCTAATGTCTACCTTCAAGTCCCATTTTATCATGTTGTTTTTCTTCTGAATGCAAAAACATAGATTCCCAGAAGAAGAATTCTTTCGTTCCGTTTCATATTATTATTAAATCCATCAGAATAAGTGGTGTGGTGGCCTAGAGGTAAAGACTCTTGCCTCCCACTCGGAAGGTTGAGAGTTCAATCCTAGGCAGTGACAGATGTTTCTCTCTCAGGGCACAAAAAGAAAATATCTGCTGCAAACTCTACATAGGCATCAGGAAGGGCATCCAAGCAGTAAGCACTCAAATCCATTCTGTTGCCCCACTCTACCCCAAGTAAAGGGTTTACAGGGTGGTCAAAAGAAAAAAAAATAAATCCATTTGGACCTTTAAAATTCCTTTATAATATTCTAAAACCACCCTTTTGTTATTAATTAAAAACAGAATAAAATTCTTAACTTGTACTTAAAAACTTCTTTACTAAAGAATTGAAGGAAACTCATTCAGTGAATACCATAACACTTGCTATTCCAAAGGTACTCAATATTTAAAAAGCAATAAAAAGTTTATTTCAAAGTGATTAAGAAATGAGGTCCAGTGGTGGGTTCCTCCCAGTTCGGCCTGGTTCCGCTGAGCCGGTAGTTGTGACAATATGATGTCACCGAACTGGTTCTGGCCCCCCCTGCACCGCCCCTACATTATTCTTAGCTTTTATTTGGCCCCACCCCCAATCTATTGCTGCCTCCTGAGTCCCAGCTATCGGCTAAAGGGGAAAAAACTGTTTAAACTCTTGCCGCGGAGCTTCAAAGGGCCGCCCCTACAGCTGATCAGTGTTAAAAGAAAACAAATGAGTAGACCGGTGCCTGCAAATATAAATGGGTAGACCAGTATCTGCAAAAATAAAGGGTAGACCAGTGTCTGCAAAAATAAATGGGTAGACCGGTGCCTGCAAAAATAAATGGGTAGACCAGTGCCTCCAGAAACAAATGGGTAGACCAGTATAGCTCTGCAAGCAGTTAAAAGCCTGGTAGACCAGGACCTCTGCTAAATCCTAAAGAATTGTCACATGATCATCAAGCCATGCCCACAAAATAAGCCACACCCACAGAACTGGTAGTAAAAAAATTTAGAACCCATCCCTGGATCAGTCTAACCTTATCTTCTTAAAGGCTACATTATGCCTATGAGCTTTAATGGAATCCTCGTTTCACTATTGCTCAACTCACAAACAGATCACAAAAACATCAGTTCCTGCCATCTACTTATGAGAAGCTACTGTCTGGAGTATGTGTGATTAATCTCATGAGCTCTCTTTTCACCAGAGATTTTGGCAATCCTGGCATCTGCCCATCAATTTCAGCCATAGTGTCATCCTTACTTCTTCAGGGATGCCTTCAGTGCATCATGTCTTCACCAGAAGTCCTAATCCTTGTATTATTACCCATATTATTTCTATATTATTTTGTACTATTATATTATCATTACTATTACCATTTTTATTATATTTTATGCTTATTTATATTTACAGATTTTAGTATATGTGTTTCTATATATGCTATACATTCTGGCTGCAAATCTGCCTGTAATAAAGTTTTGATTTGAAAATGCCCTACTTAGGGAATTTCCCTGGTCTTGATTGGTCATTTTTCATGCCAGGTCTTTAGTCTAACATAGATGAAACATTCTTTGGACATTAATTTTATAACAGTATTATCTTCAAAGCCACTAAAACACCACTATAGCTGACTTCTTTCATCTTATTTTTAAATTTCTAATTTTTTAAAAAATCACAAAGTAGTTATTTTCAGGTAACTTTTTTAATGTTAGAATGTCAATACGTTTTTAAATGAATAGACTAGACTAGAGCAACTATCTGATACTGCACTAGAATTTCAGAGACAGCTCTTACCATGAGGCCAATCTGTTTAATACAATCTTCATTGTGATTTAAGGGATAAAAGCCCCATTATCTAAAAACACTGACATCTGGTAATACAAGAACCAAAGAAAAAACAGAACAAAAAAACCTCTATTAAACATAGTATCAAGAAAACAATTCACATGCCACTAACAATGAATTTCAGATATTTATGAATACAATGCACACCGAGCAGGACAAAGCAATAAATAAGCAGTAACTTCTTTTGCTGAAATTGTTCAGCATCCTATCTCTAAAAGAGCTTAGTAATGTATGGATTTCATTTTAAAAGAATTTTAGTATGCATTTATGCTAGAACTGTTGGCAGAAAAATCTGTTTATATTTTGGTCCCAGTAGTTCCATTCCAAAAGTGGCTTCACATTAGGCCATAACTCAGCCATAGCTTGCAAGAAAATGGACACTGGACTTTTTAAAAAAAAAGGTATTGGCATTCTTTAGTGATTGGTTCAGACATACAAGGCAGGAACCAATAGTTCCTAAGTCAGAAATGGCCATTATATGAACATACAACAATCCCGTGACTTTAAGACCACCAAACACTGCACCAAACATCTGTTTATTTGGAAGGATGA
The DNA here is from genome assembly GCF_059756535.1 of Pantherophis guttatus. Classification (NCBI taxonomy): domain Eukaryota; kingdom Metazoa; phylum Chordata; class Lepidosauria; order Squamata; family Colubridae; genus Pantherophis; species Pantherophis guttatus. Next base: position 56,565,968 of record NC_142065.1, on the reverse strand, counting down.
AAATAAATCTCAATGTAAGCCTCTGAGAATATAAAAATAGTGAGTAATAAAATGCTCACTATAAAATACTATTCATAAAAATGAATCGTAAGCAATTAACAATTGTGCATAGCTTCATCTTTATCTGCAGTAAATATTTTAATCAAGGCAAACCCCGTTCAGGAGTTTTAAGCCAATTCAAGCTAAACAGATGAGTTGAGCCAAGAAGTGTCAGAAGATCTATGATTTGCTGCCAAGCCCTTGTTGGAAAGCCTAACATTTACGAACTCAGATTTTTATTTGAAATGAAATACTGTGATGTCCTGAACATTCGAAGAAACCTTAATCTTTCCCAAGTTCCACTGAAGCAAGGTGCAAAATATGCCCCAATTGCTTACAGTATATGGAAAAGTCCTTCCAGAGTATTTTGGCAACAATAAATTAATGGCAACATTGTTAAAGAGTCAAAGAAGAAGGTTCACTTATATTTTATTCCCCAGTATATTGTTCTGAAGGCAGCTGTCTCAGCTGTCACATCATCTAGTCCTGAAACTCAGTACCTTAAATTAGAAGTGATGGAAACCAACCTTCTTTTTCTAGGGTAACAGCATAAATGTGAATTCTTAGATTATCTAGCCTCAACTGGGAAATCCATACATTGCTACATATATATGCCCACAAAAGAAACAGGAATGATTGAAAAGCTTCAAAAACAAAGTTTTAGAAAGAAGAACTGGAAAAGGAAGAACAAAAGAATAATCTTGAAGCAGAGATGCATGATATTTGGGCCGGCAACAAAGCCAACACCACCAGAACATTTTCAGCTAAAATATTAAGACAACAAAAAATGTGAGTTTTCTACCTGCTGCTGAATTTAGTTGGAATTTCCCAAACTTTCAGTTCAATTTAGTTCTACAATGTCAGTTATTATGGAAAGGAAAGTGAATATAAAGGATGAAATTTTATTCAAGTGCCTAGAATATTCCATAGGCTGCAACAAGCAGAAGATATCTCATGCCATTTCTCTTGTAAGTAAAAAAAAAAAAAAACCTATTTTAATTGAGCTGTGATTGGGGTAAAATGATTCATTGCTTATAAAATCAGAAAGCGTATTCTTGATAATACAAAGCTTTATTACAAAGTACTACAAGAATCTTTATACATGTTCTCATCTACAGGCTCAAAAGAAGATAGTCCCAAATCATTTCTGCAGAGTTACTGATCTAAAACACATACTTGGAATTTAAAGTACTGAAAGAAAATGCAATTCCAACCCAAGAATATTCCAGAATACATGTAATAACTTGGAATTTTGTGCTAAGCTATGGAATGGAAATGGAAAAGTTCTGGCTTCAATTAAATATCAATCTTTAAAATAATCTGTATCAAATATATATATGCATATTCTTTCTAGCCAGGTTTTACCTACGTAAACTAGGTTGTTCTGCCGCCCTGGTTCTGCCGCCAACCTAGTTTATGTAGGTAAAACCTGGCTAGAAAGAATATGCACATAAAAGCCTACGAAAAAGAAAAAGACATATAGATATATATATTCAATTTTTAAGCTTTTTTAGACTTCCACCAAGCATGAGAAAATGTCCCTTCATGTTTTTCACATTTATAACACACACATTAAAAGCTTTTATACACTGAAATTGCAGCTATGTCATAAATCATATCACTATTGGGTGATCCTTCCCAGAATTTCTCCCTAACAAATACAAGTCAGTAAATCTATTGGATTACTTCTTTCCCCTAAATCTGATATATGTCCAATATGCAATGTTGTCCTCTCAGTCAGAAGACAATTATAATTCAAAAATTAATAAATGAACCAAAATAGTATTTGCTAGCAGCAAATACAGACATTGTTAAAATAAAGGTGTGTCTTTTTAGTTGCATTTCTTCCATCCTATTACTTGAACTTAATTAGTCTAAATATTTAATATAGTGAAAACAAAAATGAGAAGCTAGTTCAAAATCTAGTTAGCCCTATTCTATCATCTCGGCAAAAATGTGCCTGTCGGCCTCAACTAACTTCTCACACTGCAACACTTTCTATAGCTAGAAGTTCTAGATTCATGCTGAAACAAAATTACAAGAATACCCACAAAGAACAGAAGAAAAGAAGCCTGTTAAGGCATCTGAAAGTGTTCTCCTAGAGCATCACGTTCTGCATACAGCAAGGAAGACTCAAGCTGAAAACAGACATATGGCAGATTCAGCAGGATTTGCTACAAAGACTTGTATCTTGACTCCAATTCCCTAATGCTCCCTGCAGTATAAATTGGGCACTGAATTCAGCCCAGTACTACATAGTTCCCTGCAGAAAGGGCTCACATTTTTCCACAGCTGGTTACCCAACTGTTGTCCTTATAGTGCAAGCTGTGCTTCACAGGAAAGCTTCATACTAGGCAATGCCAGACAGTAACGCAAAACCCTCTTTGAGACAGAACTGGGGGGGGGGACGTGGGAGGAGCCAAAAGATCTTTCAGAGATTGCTGAGGCCACTTCCAGCTAGGGCAGCAGCTATTCTGCAAGACCCCATGGCTGTAACTTCTACATATCCACTTCCCCCACCACTTACAGAGCTAATCACCCCCTGGAGTGTCCTGACCTTTCCTGATGTCAACATTTGTTGTATTGTCAATGTACACAAAAGAACTGCCTAGGCCTTCTCTCCAGGGGAAATGATGAAGCAGCATTACCCAGGAGGAGATCAGGCAACAGAAGCCGGTCCTGCCTATCACATAATCTTGCAGAATGCTGGAATCTTTAATTTATATGCCCTGTGCAAATGGCAGAATGTAGTAATAGAGTTTCAAAGTTCAAACTAGGCATCTGCTATCTGATCATATACCTATCAAAATCAAAATGTTTTATAGGTGGCATTTAGATCCTAAGAAATTATCGTGTATGTATCCTAATGTTCAACCAAAATGCTGGAGATGTGATTGCTTAGATGCCACATATTATCATATGTGGTGGACTTGTAAGAAAGTGAAGGCTTTTTGGATAAAAATTTGGTGGGTTATGCAAAATGTTTTGAAGAAAAAACTTCAGTTTTCTCCACAACTGTTTTTATTGGGTATAGTTAAGGGTTTTACATTGGGTGAAACAAAGCTGATATTGCATATGGTGACAGCAGCGAGATTATTGATAGGTCAATATTGGAAAAATGATGCTATGCCCACTATTGAAGAATGGACTTTGAAGATGGCCAGTTTTGCAGAGATGGCGAAGATTTCAGCATATCTAAAAGACCGAACTCAAGAGACTTATGTATGGGAGTGGAAAAAGTGGATAGATTATGTGCAGAATAAATATCAAACCAGGAAATATCAGATAGCTTTTAGCTGAATGTATTATGTAGGGATAGATTAATTGAGTTTTATGAAGGTATAAATAGTATACAGGGGGTGGAGGGGTTTAAGTTTCATAAAATGTATTTTTGATTAGGATTTTATCTTGTGGAAGTCTTGGGGGGAAAAGGGGAGGGTTAGGGAAGGTCTGGGAGGGGAAACTGGGGAGAAAATGTATTTGTAAAACTTTTCAAATAAAAAAAAAATCAAAAGGGAATCAAACTAGGTGTTTCTAACCACAGTTTGTAACTTGCTGAAAAGACAATACTTGAAAACAAAAAGAATCCAACTAGTGAACTCCTACCTAAGGCCTGAACAATACAATAAACCAATGTAGGGTATTGTACAACAGAAAGTAGCTACTTTAATGCTGCTGGGAATACAATGAGTATTAAAGGCAGATAGATTAAAGTATCTTGAATTAAATCTGCCTAAATAGTTCAGGTAGAATGCAGAATATTTTTCAAAGCTAACCAAGACATGAAATGGGTTTTCTTTAAATGAAAGACCAATTTCTATCTGCATTTAACCTTAGAATAAGTCTTCAGTGTGCTTCCTGAACCTTTTTTTAAAAAAAAGAAAAATGTACCTCAACTTTGCAAATTATACATTAGTTTGTCCTAAATATGGGAAAAGGATATCCTTGAGCCCTCAGAAATGTATTAAAGCACTCCATCTCCACTTCCATTCAGACATTAACATTCATTAATCATTCTATATTTATGACAGTCATAAAACCTAATAATTTGTTTTATAATTCAAAGACTGGGATTCTCATTTTAATTCTATATCCATTCAATGCCCTGTTTTTATTAGTCCCCATTCCTATTCTTTTCTACTTGGAGCATAATCACAGAACCTGCTTATATTTGTAAACACAGAATTTCCCACTTTCTTCTTAATACTCATTTTATAACCTAGTCATCACAGCATATTGTATATAGGCATCTATTTTCACTTGGATGCTATAAAAATTAGTTAAGTGGTATAAAGTAGTTATGATTAGAATGGGTTCTTCAATTAATTTCATGTCAGTCATGAATTCAGTAGGTAATTCTAAATAAGCCATTCTAGGGAATGTCTGCCTTATAGGATTATTTTTCTGAACATTTGGAAAATCAATAAAACATTAATTACAATTTTTGCTTTTATATTTTTTTCAAGAAAAGCATCACAGAGAAATGTAGATAAGATCATATTACAGATGACAGTTGCTCCAGACTAGGTGCCAAGGCCTGGTGGCTCAGCAGACTGATAGCATTGTGATTAACACCAGCTGTCTGCAATTACTTTAAGTTTGAATCTCACCAGGCTCAAGGTTGACTCAGCCTTCCATCCTTTCTAAGGTAGGTAAATTGAGGACCCAGTTTGTGGGGGCAATAAGCTGACTTTGTATAAATATACAAAAGTATGAAGGCTATTGCTTAACGCATTGTAAGCCGCCCTGAGTCTCCGGAGAAGGGTGGCATATAAATCAAATTAAAAAGAAAAAAAAAGACTAATCTATTTGACAGTGACACTGTATACAGGTAGTCCTCACTTACAAGCACAACTGAACCCAAAATTTCTGTAGCTGAGACCGTTAATTTTGCCCCATTTTACAACCTTTCTTGTCACAGTTGTTAAGTGAATCACTGCATTTATTAAATTAGTAACAGGGTTGTTAAGTGAATCTGGCTTACCCATTGACTTTGTCAAAAAATCGCAAAAAGGGATCACATGACCCCAGGACACTGTAACCATTGTAAATATGAACCAGTTGCCCAGGATCCAAATTTTGATTACATGACCAGGGGAAAATGGTTGCAATGGTTGTGTGAAAAATGGTCATGTCACTTTTTTCAGTGACATTAACTTTGATGTTCACTAAATGAACTGTTGTAAGTCAAGGACTACCTGTAGTTTTTACTGAATCAGGATCATGAAACTGCCTTTCAGAAAGATCAAATAGTGTAGAATTGTCTACATTTTCCCCATCTACTGACGAGTAACTTCAAATTTCTGAAGTGAAACCATGCTCTCTTCACTCTAACAGTGACTGGTAGTAATGTACAGAGCAAAAACAGGAACTTTAAGAGATATAACATCAGAGTAGAGATAAATGTAACATTTGGGTCTTTTATCAAATCTTTCCATTCTCTTGAAGAAATCATGCTGGAATGCTTCATTATTTCCACAACTAGTACAACAGTTACCACAACTAGCTACATGAGTTTCACATATAAAAATAAGAAACTGCAGTTTTAAGGCCAGTATTTTTTTTTCTATTATGACTTTCACAGTATAACCTCAATAAATTCAATTATTAATAGTGTTAATGTAAACAAAACACGGTGAACGATAAATACAGCAAAAAGCATCCCTAAGAACTTTTCAAATGTCTGTATCAGTTACTGCCCGGAACCAGAGTGAAAGACACACCCATGTTCAAGTTGATGTCACCAAAACGGCATCACACTTCACTATTAGTGAAATGACTATGAATTAGAAAAAAATGCATGGGACAGATACAGGTAAAACCATACAAGAAAGATAAAGCAGCAACAAAAGAACCATGTCTGAGAGAAAAATTCACCTCCCAGATTTCTAAATCTTTCTAAATACCTGTGTTTTCTACAACCAGAGGAATTGTATACCTGAAACTCTTGAAGAACAAAGAGTTTGCTGACCCATGCTGGGCTCAAAGGAGTGGACAGGATCTATTCTAGGAATATAGACAGGACAAAGAATCACTTCTCTAAGGCGGCAGCAGCAACAGAATAATTTTCTTTCCCTGTCAGATTCATCCTGAAATTACTTACTGGGAAGTGATAAACAGGAAGGATCGAAAATTTTAACAAAAAAAAAAAAAAATCAAGACAGCCGCTTATTCAAAGTGGAACACAATCCAGTGGATTTTAGGGATCACACTACTGTAAAGAAAATGCAGAAGAGGACCATGCCAGGGATTGGTAAGTTATCCTGAAGATGATGAAGATGGAGCAGCAGGCCTGCTGACTAGGGGAAGGGCAGGTCTACAGTAACTGGAGAAAAACCCGCTTGTGGCAGAAAACCCAGGGGAGAATATCCGAAACTCTCCTCCATCCCAGCCGAGGGGTCACAGCACCCCCCCAAACCGCACCCGGCAAGTGTAATTCAGCCCCCCCTTCCCCTGCGCCGCCCCCCCCCCCCAACCTGGGAGCGCTGCTCTCACCTTCTCCACGTTGTCCACGTTGAATTCCAGATTTTGCTGGAGGTGGAAAGCCGGGTCCCCTCGGCGCTCCATGGTGCCTCCCTCCCACCCACCCACCCCCCAAACCCGGAGCCTTGGTCCTCTTCCTCGCCCTGGGCTCTCAGCTAGAGCGGGGCAGCGGCATCGTGAGGAAGAGGATGGCGGGAGGCGGAGGCAGGAAAGGGGCGCCTATGCAGGGCGGGCGGGCGGTCTGTACTCTTTCAGAGGGGCGGGCGACCCTTCGCCTGTCTCCGCAGAGAGGTTGGGCGCATGGCTCAGCCTGGAGATTCCTCCCCAATGAGTCCCCGGGGTGTGGGGGGGGGAGTTGGGGTGTGGGGGGGGCGTCTATCGGCTTGTCTGCAATAGGAGGAGGGGCAAGGCTGTGCTGTCTCCGGCGGGGCCAAGGGAGTGAATGGGCAGGTTTTTATACCTGCCTCTCCTCAATTAGGGGAAAGGGAGGAGATCTCCCTCACCAGGTGAGTGAAACGCGCCCGCCTTCGGACGAATGAGAGGGAAAGCGATAACAAATCCCTAATTTGCTCGAGGGAGGGAAAGGATCCTTCGGTCCGCCTGCCCTTTAATGGCGGAGGGAGTACCGGTCCATCTCACAGCTGAAGGATAGGCGTCTTGCCTGCCTGCCTCCGCCTCCTCCTGGCTCGCCGACCCCTCCACTCTGCAGTCGGCGAGTCGGTCTCCCTGGCTGAGGCGGTAACCACCGCCGCCACCTCCCCTGTCGCGCAGCCCGACTAGCTGTTGACTGACAGTTGGGCCGGGCGATCCAAATGGAGAAGGAGAATGGGGTCCTGGCGCGCTACAGGGTGGTCCACATCAAACGCCGTCTGCCGGGTAGTTAGTCAATCGCCCTTCCATTCAGGCAACAAGGACACCCTTGCCGGTCTGCGGAGGACCAGCCTCCTTGCGTTGGATCACGGGAATTGTAGTTCTAAGTCTGATCGGCGCGATAACGAATAGGGCAAGGGCAATAATTGATGGGAGTTGTAGTTTCAGGCAGACCGTGTTTCTCTTCCACCCACTCTCTGGGGGATAAAATGGCGTTTGATACAATGATGTGATGAGCCGTGGACCTTTAATAACTACTAGGGGGGATGTTTGGACAAAAGTCCTGGATTGTCGTCACACGTTTTTATTTTAATATGTATTAACGTTATACGTTTATTGTTTCCCCTCTCAACGTCTTCGTTGCTTTCTAGTTCTATTTTTCGGTCTTGCCGTTTTATCGTTACCGTATTTGGTTCCTTTGAAGAAGAAGCAGGATTAAAAAGATGGATCATTGAATAAAGCAATCCAAAGTTTTCTACCCGAGGTACAAATGGCCAGGATCAAATTATCACATTTTGGTCCCATTACGTCGTGTTTCTCTGAAAAAGGCTCTAATATGAATAGGAAAGGTGGAAAGAAAGAGAAGAACAGGGCGAACCAGCAGCAAGGTGAATGGACACAGTTATGGTAGCAGTTGCTGGAAAACCTGAAGGAGCATGTTAGGCGCATCATCATAAAGAACATCTCTCTATACTGTTGCTAAGAGTTGACACCAACTTGATGGCATATAATCAGCCATCAATCATTTTATTCCCTGGTTTCTTTTGCTGTTCTGATGTAGCTTGTAACAGCAATGAAGTACTTATTTTAACAAATGCAGGGTTAGCCCAGTCATTTTTTTTTTTTATTATTATTATTATTATTATTATTATTATTATTATTATTATTATTAATTCAATTTGTATGCAGCCCCTTTCCCAAGACTCAGGGCGGCTCACAATGCATTTAAAATCATCATAAAAACATTTAAGAATTAAAAACATTAAAACTCATTCACACCATTCATGGCCGGGTCTCGCCGGATTGCAAGAGTGAGATCAAGGGCCCCAGGCTTTCCACGCTAGATAGGTTGGATGAGTAGGGGACTGCCTCTAGCTGCAGGAGCAAAGTTGGCCAGGCTTCCAAATGTTCTGAATTCCCTGAACAAGGCTGTTGTCTCCTGTGTGAGGTAGACATTGAAACAGCTCTGCCAGCTTTTGCATGTGGTTGGCTGTTTGCCTCAGACAGCAAAATATATAAAGCTGCTCTGCTGAATTCCACACAGTAGCTCAGAGATGCTTAAAGGAGCTCTCCAAATGTGTGCATCCTAAAGTTCCAGTTTCACATGCATTGGGTGAGCACCCCCAACTTCCAAAAGCTTTTAATCAGTTGCAGATTTCCAAGTGGCAGAAGATGTAAGTTACACAATAGCAAAGCAATCATTTAAATTTTACTTACTTTTTGTCTGATTTGACTAGGGAATATAGTAAAACAAAAATTAGTTTTTATTCTGATCCCATCCAGTGCAGTTTTAGGATGAAATATTGGCACCATCAAAAGCCAAGTAGGACCCCTGTCCCAGAAAAAAATTGCACCCCTTAGCTAAACTAGACTCCATAAATAATTGGTTTTATATAGTGTTTCTAATCTGCTCTCAAGAGTTTTTGAACTACCGCATCCATCATGACAAATCATGATGGAAATTGTAGTCCAGTTTAAGATATAAATGACAGAGTTATAAGCCTTCTGATTGGTTAAGCAAGTTATGTCAGTTATCCATTTAGACCAGTGATGGCAAATCTTTTGGATACTGAGTGCCCAAACTGTGCACGTGCATGCCCAAACTGAAATGTGTGTGCACACGCACAAATGTGTGCGCCAACATGCGCGCATGCACGCACCAACATGCACACAGGCGCAACAGAGACCTGAAGACCAGCTGGCTGGCGGGAGGTAGGGCATCCCAACACCAGCAGCGCAGCAAGAGATAAGATCTTTTTCTTTCATGGGCTTCTGTTTCGTCGTTTGGAGGAAAACAGAAGCTCATGAAAGAAACGCCACAGAGATATGACCTGGGGCGATGGCACGAGTGCCAGAAGAGGGGGCTCTGCATGCCACATTTGGCACACGTGCCATAGGTTTGCCATCATGGATTTAGACTGTTCTCATATTTTTCTTTTATTTTATAATGAAAAAGGAAGAAAGAGCAAATGTAAAGGAGTGCAATTTCTTTTTGTTCCCTACCTTTAATTTATATAGAAGGCACAAGGACTGCATTTCTCCTTGTATTATATTCATCTGCAAATAAAACCACCTCTCTATAAGCCAATGGAATTGTTCTGGCTTTTTTTTTTTCATCCCTTCAGAAGCATGGAAAAAATAGCACTACAATAAAAAATTACAAGTACATTTCTTGTTGCAGGGTGTGATTAATATATATCCTGGGAGTGAAATTATTGTATATCATTGGTCAGCTAATATGACAGAATATCTTTTGCAGTGATGGCTTGATTTGGTTCTTTTAAGGGGTAGGACATTGTAGAGATTATAAATATAATATATGTCAATATAATTACAGATAGTCCTTGACTTACAACCATTCCTTTAACAATCATTCAGTGTTACTATGGCACAGAAAAAAGTGATGTACCATCAGTTTTCACATTTTTGACCAACTCAGCATCCCCAGTCATGTCCCAATAATCACATAGGCAAAATTTGGGTGTTTGGCACCTGGCATGTATTTACAATGGTTGCAATTCCTGGGGTCATGTGATTGCCAGTTATGACTTTCCCAGCTGGCTTCCAACAAAGTTGGGAGAAGGTGGATTTGCTTGATTACTGCACAATTTACTTAACAACTGCAGCGATTTGTTTAACAACCATGGCAAAAAATCAGTTAAAGCTCACGTAACCATTACCTTGCTTAGCAATGGAAATTCTGGTCCTAATTGTTGTAAGTCAAGGAGTACTTGTACAGATACAGGAAAAAAGTTATTATGATTATTATTTCAGTTTTTATGACAACTTTTAAACATTTAAAGCATAGTCGAACCAATTGATTAAACCAAACAAGGTATTTTTATGTGCGTGGGCATAAAGCAGCGGTTCTCAACCTGGGGGTCGCGACCTCTTTGGGGGTTGAACGGCCATTTCACAGGGGTCACCAAAGCCCTCTCTTGCCCCCCCCCACGCCTTCACTCACCCTCACCCTCTGCCTCTGTTGGATTGCCGGTTGCCGGTCGCTTACCCTGCCCACTCCCAATCTATTGCTGCCTCCTGAGTCCCAGCTGATGGCTAGAGGGAAAAAAACTGTTTAAATTCTTGCCGCAGGGCTTCCAAGGGCCGCCCTACAGCTGATCAGTGTTAAAAGAAAACAAATGAGTAGACCGGTGCCTGCAAAAATAGAAAAAACAGCCCCTTTCAGCTTCAGCATAGATTAATTACCATAAGTTGATTTGATCAGCCTCCCAACTCTCAGCTGATTTGCTCTCAGCTGTTTTGCAGAGGGCTCTGTTGCTAGCTAGCTGCAAAGAGGTAAATTGCTGGAGATTTTTTTCCCCCTAGCTATGCTGAAAAAGCGAAACTGAAAGTAAAGCAGGGTCTTTGCTGCAATGTGGCAAAATGAGGCAGAGAGAGATTTCTTTTTCTTTTTCCTCACCAAAAAAGGTAGGTGCAAAACTGCAAACAATGGGAAATTTAGGGCAAAAGAGGAGGTTCAAGATTTTAAAGCAGAAAAGAAAAAAAGCTCTATTTAACTAGGGAATTGTAATAATTGAGATACTATTAATTGTATATTGTGTTGAAAGCAGAAATGATTAAGTTGTGGTTTGGAGGAATATATGGGGGAAATTATTTTATTTATTTTTATTTATTTATTTTCAATTTATATACCGCCCTTCTCCCTGAGGACTCAGGGCGGTGCACAGCCAGAATTAAAAACATGAAATACAAATATTAAAAACAATTAAAATCTATATAAATTTGGCCCAAAATTTAAAAAACCACAAACCAATTAAACATTTAAAAATTTTAAAAAATTTCTTCCTAAGCCAGCCCGGCTTGCTGGAAAAAGTGGGTTTTAAGGGCATGGCGGAAGGCACTGAGGTCTTGGATTCTCCTTATCTCTGGGGGCAGCTGATTCCAGAGGGTAGGTGCCCCCACAGAGAAGGCTCTCCCCCTGGGGGTCACCAGCCTACATTGTTTGGCTGATGGCACCCTGAGGAGGCCCTCTCTGTGGGAGCGCACGGGTCGCTGGGAGGTCGTCGGTAGCAGCAGGCGGTCTCCAAGATAGCTAGGCCCTATGCCATGGAGCGCTTTAAAGGTGATAACCAACACCTTGAAGCGCACCCGGAAGACCACCGGGAGCCAGTGCAGCTCGCACAGGAGCGGTGTTACATGGGAGCGCCATGCTGCTCCCATCACTACCCGCGCTGCTGCGTTCTGGACCAGCTGGAGCCTCTGGGTGCCCCTCAAGGGGAGCCCCATGTAGAGAGCATTGCAGTAGTCAAGGCAAGAGGTGACGAGGGCGTGAGTGACTGTGCACAGGGAATCCCGATCAAGAAAGGGCCGCAACTGGCGAATCAGGCGAACCTGATAAAAGGTCCTCCTGGTTACAGCCGTCAGATGTTCCTCCAAGGACAGCTGCATATCCAGGAGGACTCCCAGATTGCGAGCCCTTTCTGTGGGGGCCAAGGACTCGCCCCCAATAGTCAGTGATGGAGTCAACTGACTATATCAGGATGCCGGGAGCCACAGCCACTCAGTCTTGGAAGGGTTGAGCTTGAGCCTGTTCCTCCCCATCCAGATCCGCACAGCCTCCAGGCACTGGGCCATCACTTCAAGGGCATCGTTGGGGTGGCCTGGTTTGGTTTGGTTTATTTGGTTTATTATTATTGGTAAATATAATTAATTGATTTGTAAGAAATTGGATTGCATGGAAATAATTGGAATATTCATGTTCATATTGATTAATATACAAAAAAGATAGTTATATAACTAATTGATTTATATTAAAATGTTGAATTTGTATTAAACAACTGTATTACATAATTACATAATTAACCAATGTGAGGATGGATATAAAAATAGATGACAATGGGAAGGGGTATAATATAGAATAGAAGGGAAAAATTGAATTTGATTAAGATTAGAGATGAGGATGAAGGGTAATATTGGCTTTTTAAAAAAATAGATGAATAAATATGGCAAAAAGGAAATATAGAAATTGTAAATTTAATTGAAATGACTAAACACAGTTTAAATTTGTGAACCAGCCAAATACTCTGTTCAAAGAAAATACATTGTATGTTTGTATGTTTCTAATTATTGCAATTTATTCATATTTGTTCTCTTTTATTCTTTAAAGTTTAACAATTCATTCTTTATCTTAATATCTTTATATTTGTTTGGGGTTGGCTTTCTTCCCTTTCATCTTTTTTATTGTACAGCAATCTTTCTCCTCAAACCTACCACCTCTCTCTTTTCTTTCCTTCTTACTTTCTGTTCCCCCCCTCTTCTTCTCCTCCCTACTTCCTCTTCCTTTCTCCTTCTCCTCCTCCCTCTCTTACCCTCACTCCTACTATAATTTCCCTTCCCTTCCTTCATCCCTCTCTAATGCTGTATCCTTTTATGCATATGGACTACTCAGAGGGCTGAAAAAGTTATTTTTGACTGGTCCTCGCACTTTTGACCAGTCCTTGAACTTACGACTGTCCTTACATTTTACGTTTTTGCCCTATCTTGTCACCACGGTGAAGAGAAGCAGTTGTGAAATGAGTGACACGGTTGTTAAGAATGCTACAATGGGCATAAATGATGACCAGTCATAAGTGCGAAGACCGGTCAAAAGTGCAAGGACCTGTCAGAAATCACTTTTTTCAGTCCTCTGGGTAGTCCTTTTGTGCACATGGACTACTCAGAGGGCTGAAAAAGTTATTTTTGATTGGTCCTCGCACTTTTGAGCAGTCCTCGAATTTATGACTGTCCTCACATTTTACGTTTTTTGCCCTATCTTATCACCATGTGAAGAGAAGCAGTTGTGAAATGAGTGACATGGTTGTTAAGAATGCTGCACGGGCATAAATGTGAGGATGGTCATAAGTGTGAGGACCAGTCAAAAGTGCGAGGACCTGTCAGAAATGACTTTTTTCAGCCCTCTGAGTAGTCTGTATACATATAGCCACGGCCACCTGGTCACATGACCAGCTAGCCACACCTACCCGGTCACATGACCTCCAAGCCACGCCCACAAAATAAGCCACGCCCACAGAACCGGTAGTAAAAAAATTTAGAACCCACCCCTGGTTGGGGGTCACCACAACATGAGGAACTGTGTTAAAGGGTTGCGGCATTAGGAAGGTTGAGAACCACTGGCATAAAGGATGGCATTTACTTCACCACCTGATTTGGCAGATAATTATTAGGGTTAACATCTACTGTATGTAAAGATAGATGGTGCAACCTTGCTGCACAATAGTTTCAAATATAAACTGTTCAAATATCAAATGTTTAAGCTACATACAGCTATATTGCCAAGCTAGCCAATGACATGGTAAAAAGTGTGAATAAGCACTCGACTGGCAGCTTCTTTATAGACAAAAGTATATGTAAGCCCATGAAGCATCACTGACTTTTCTGTATGAAGCTGCAGATTAGTCCCTTGATTATTTATGAATTATAAATATACATTGTGCCTTTAATTAAAAATCAATTGGATGAGACCTGATCACAAAGGCTTCAGGTTTAACGAGGAAATTAGGCAGCTGTCAGGATACCCCAGAAGCTAAGCCATAATTATAAGGCCAGCATTTCTATGCTTCAGAATTTAGACAACCACTATGTGACAGCAGAGTAATACAGAAAATGTCATCTAGCAGTTGTCTGGATTTTTTTTCAACCCAGATATGGTACAGTATGCCTAATAAATGTGTTAAGTTTTTTGAGTACCAAAAATAGTTTTTTGTCACAAACTAATATAGCTGTCTACCTGAGTATTTGGGATATTGGGCTAGTAGTACTGACTTTTAACCAGTAATCACATGGCCAAATTCAAAGGACTGATGTGATGATGAAGGTTCCCTGAAAGAAAGAACTCCCTTATTGCTCTCTTCTAACCAGCCTGTCCCTGGCCAAGAAGGGAAATCTTTTAAATCTGTAAAGTGAAGGAATGTTAATTAAAATTGTGCTTTTTAAAAATATTCTGAGAATATTTAAGAAGAAAAGGAAAATTTGTAAAAGTGTTCATTGTTGTTGTATGCCACCTTTTGAAGGAGGATGGATTTGAGTCAGCATTGACTTCTGGTGACTGCCTGCCCTGGGCACATCCCTGCAGTATTTTTGGCAAGATTGGTAGTCTAAAGCAGGGGTGTCAAACTCATGTCATCACATGATGTATTGGGACATTTTCCCCCTTTGTTAAACCGGGTATGGCCAGCGTGTGATGCATCTGGCCCACGGACCGGGAGTTTGACAGCCCTGGTCTAAAGTGACCCTTTTCATCTTTCCCTCATATATGAGGGAAAAAAGTTAAATTTTCAAACTTTATTTTCCAAGTATGTTTATAGTAGGTGTTATAGTCAGATTTCGATATTGGGGAACATTAAACTAGTACGCTATTAAAATGTAGAAATAGTGTATTTTAAACTTTTCAGAGAAGCAAAGATATCTAGAGATACTTTTTTAGTATTTGATAATGTTTTATACTGCTTTATTTGAAACCTTAAGCAAAATTTGACTCATATAAATTGTAGAATTATATTTAATAATTGGGATTTCTTATTGTTTAGTCCCCTCCCATATAAGCATACACATAAGCCAAGTTTGTATTGCTTTTGCAGGCTTTATTGCTACAGGAAGTTGTTGTTGTACAAAAATAGAGTTTATCCCAATGCAAATAGAGGACAAAGAATACAAAATCAAGAAAGGAGGAATAGGAAATGCCCTTGTTAAGGCCAAGTGGGGAAAGGGGGTGGGGTGGGGGGAATAGGAATTGCTGATCCTAGGGCATAGCATCAGTTTCTAATGTATACCAGACCCGCTGTCAGCTTCATAAATAGGTTGCCACTAGGGAATGAGTGGGGTACAAATAAATAAATAACTTATAGAATAAATAAGTTGGATTAGAAAATTTAAACTTTTTAAATAGGTTTAGAAAATGTCACTTCTAAAGCAGGTGGGTTCCCACTCTGCTGGTACTAAATAATGGTTGAACCGGAACTGCTGCTTCCATTGCCAGCCTGGTAAGTGCAGTAGTCAAATTCCAAACCATTGCTAGTGTGGCTGTGCATGTTGCACACCAGTATGCCACTGCCATCACTTGCTTTATACCAAGCCCCTTTTCTACCTGCAGAGGCCTTGACTGTGCTTCCACATCTGGCTTGCAAAAATCCTGATAACTACTAGATAGCATCAACCTTCCTTAACCCAGATCTGGTAGCTCTGAGAAACACATCAAATTTGTCCTTTCGTACATCCATACCATTTCTGCTAAGGATAGGCTCTCACCTGAAAAATTCTCAGATGAGGCTGATGGTTGTAATCATCAAACTTCTCCCAAACAAACCAGAATGTTATTCAATCCTCAGATAATGCACTGATTATTCTAGCACAGGTCACAAGGTTGGAGCGACCACTGAATGTTCAGGGCACCAAATAGGCTTGCAAAATTGTCCTTCATGCTTATCCACAATTGTTCCTACCTAGATGCAGTCAGAACATGTTTCTAAAGAAAAGGCAGATGGTGGGCTCAAATAAAACGGGAGAGAATTGCAGAAGATGACCTGACCTAGTAAACAGCCTTCTTTCAACTACCTGGAAGAAGATCAATTCGTATTACAAATATCTCAAGCTAAATGCCACACCCCCTATCTCTTGAATAAGGTGTGAGAATTTCCAATGCTTTTTCTTCAGTGGGACAAAAGGCTTGATAGGTAAGAAGATTCACAATGCTGTTGATAGACCAATCTTTAAAGGAGAAATGTCCATTCTGGAGTCATGCAAAAAAGAAAGTACACCCTATATGGTTATTACATATCAGGACATAGTAAAAATCATCTGGCCCTTAGAAAGTAGGTAAATGCAATCTTAGATTAACAACACTACATGACATATTATACCATGCCATCATTTATTTTACAAAATGGAGAAGCCATGTGTGAAAAACTAAGTACACTCAGGGGTGGGCTGCTGGGGGTTCGGGTGAACCTCTAGCTAAGATTCTGTGCAGTTTGGAGAATCCCCAAATCCCACTCCTGGCTGGCCCTGCCCACCCTACCCTGCCCAGGAGTCCCCATGTGGCCTGTTTTGGATGCAGGTAAGTGCAGGGCGTGTGCAGAGGCTTGGTGAGGGCATAAAACGGGCCTACTGGACGTTCAGGAAGGTGTTTCTGGCCTCCAGAAGCCTCCAGAGCCTGGGGAGGCCGTTTTTGCCCTCCCGGAGGTTTGAAGAAAGACTTTGGAGCCCAGGGAGGGCAAAAACACCCTCCCCAGGCTGTGGTGCAGGTGGCCAACTAGGCCATGACCACGCCCACCCAGCAACTGGCCAAAGAACCCCTTACTAAAATTTTTGAAGCCCACCCCTGAGTACATGCTTACTGCTTCAAGAGGTATGAAGAGGCTAAATAGCAGCCAGATGCTACTAATCAAGTGCCCTTGATCAACTGACCATCAGCAAGTGTGACTACTTCTATAAAAGCCAAAGTTTTAGGAGTTTGCTGGTCTCTAGTATTGAGGTTTGTGTTAACAGAATGCCAAAACAGAAAGACATCAGCAATGATCTTAGAGAAGCATCTGTTGCTCTCCATCAACCTGGGAAGAGTTATAAGGCCATTCTTAAACAATTTAAAGTCCACCATTCTATAGTGAGGAAGATTATTCACAAGTGGAAAATATTCAAGGCAATTGCCAATCTTCTCAGAAGTGGATGTCCCAGCAAATTCACCCCAAGGTCAGTCTGTGCAATGCCCAGAGAAATTGCAAAAAAAAAAAATCTAAGTTACATCTCAAGCTTTACAGGCCTCAGTTAGCATGTTAAAAGTTAAATTTCATGACAGTACAATTAGAAAAAGACTGAACAAGTATGGTTTGTCTGGAAGGGTTGCCAGGATAAAGACTCTTGTCTCTAAAAAGAACATGGCAGCATGGCTTAGGTTTGCAAAGTTGCATCTGAACAAATCACAAAACTTCTGGAACACATCTATCCTTTGGATAGATGAGATCAATATGGAGATGTTTGGCCATAATGCACAGTGCCACATTTGGTGAAAACCAAAGAGTATATCAGCACAAACCTCTGATACTAACCATCAAGCATGGGGTTTTGCAGCCACAGGACCTGGGCACCTTGCAATTATTGAATCAACTATGAACTCATCTGTATACCAAAGTATTCTAGAGTCAAATGTGAGGCCATCTATCCAACAGTTAAAACTTGGCCAACATTGGGCCACGTAACTGGACAACGATCCCAAACACACCAGCAAATCTACAATAGAACGACTAAAAAGAAAAGAATCAAGGTGTTGCAATGACCCAATCAAAGTCCAGACATCAACCCAATTGAATGCTGTGTCAGGACCTCAAGAGAGCTGTGCGTAAACTAATGCTCACAAACCTCAATGAACTGAACCAATGTTGTAAAGAAGAGCAGGCCAAACATCTTCCATAACAATATGAGAGGCTGATAAAGTCATACAGAAAATGATTAATGATCAAGTTATTGCTGCTAAGATGTTGAATCATAAGGTGTACTTAGTTTTTCACACATGGCTTCTCCATTTTGGCTTTTTGTAAAAAAAAAAAATGACATGGTGTAATATGTCATGTGTTGTTCATCTGAAGTTGTACTTACCTATTTTTAAGAACTGCTAAAGACCAGATGATTTTTACTATGTCCTGATACATCATAGAACTCAGAGGGTGTGCTTTCTTTTTCACATGACTATAACTAACATCACTGATGAGAGGTGAATACTCTCCAAAAAAGGCCAAGATTTAGGCCAACAATACTATAATTCACTCCTGTTAATTGTCCATTTATTCCTTGCATCTGGACGGAAAAGCGCTAGTGTGAAGTTTATTTCTCCTCCTGCTGCCACTTACCGGCAGGGCAGGCTTATTTTTATTTTATTTATTTGTATCCCGCCTTTACCATTTTTACAAATAGGCAATGAATATGTCCAGCACACTTTCCTCCTATTTTCCCCACAACAACAACCCTGTAAGGTGAGTTGGGCTAAGAGAGAGTGACTGGCCCAAAGTCACCCAGCTGGCTTTCATGGTTAAGGTGGGATGTGAACTCACCATTTCCCACTTTCTAGCCTGGTGCCTTAACCACTAGACCAAATTGGATGTCTATGATTTCTTATATCTATCTTTTATGATCTTTCTGTAGCATGAACAAGGATATGTCAATTCAGAAACCCCGGGAGCTCCGAACAGATAGCATATTTAGCCCACACAACCACATTGAGCTGCTGAACCTTCATGCACAGTTTGCCAGACGTTGTACGTATCCAGGAAAGAGAAGTTCTCATACAGGATAGGTCGGCAGCAAGGTTGAGAAAGAAAATTCCTATTCCGAGGCCCCAAAATACCATTCTGCATGATGTAACTCAGGACTACATCATAGTTAGTTTGGGTACATGACCCACTGCAATAATTGAGCGAAACAACCTCATCAGTTTCATAGCCAAGCCCCAGATTCCGCACGAGGACTGAGCGGCTATGTTTGCGACAAGGACCGTTTGCAGACCTTCTGAAGTTTTTCCTGGCATTGCCTGAGCGTGATGGGGAACGTTCAGCCCTGAGAAATTCTGATGCGCTCAGGTCTCGCATGGTGATGTTTTTCCCTGGAAGAAAAAAGGAAGAGGGGTCTTAATTCTTCCTCCCAAGGAGAAAAGAATAATACAGGATGAGTGTTCCTAAGACGAAAAAGGGCATAAATCTGGAAGAAAATACATTCCTCAACCCATACGATCATCTGAGAGAAAGGAAGTCTCAAAAATCCAATTGACTTGGATCAAGAATTCAAATGAAGCACCCTCCTCCCCAAGCCACTTTCCCTGAAAAAATGCCAGGTCCCTACCATTCCGGTGGTTCAATGCAGCCAGAGATGGTGTTTCCATGTTGTTTTTTTCCATAGAGGCAGAGCTGGCAGAGCCCAGGCTTCCCGAAGCTGCTCTCAATGTCTGTGGACTTGCCATGACTGTCCCAGCAAACAGTGATAGTATAGTTAAGGTACTCCACAAACCCTGCTCCTAAGATAAAACAGGAGGATATATAACAAATATGCCAATTAGGATACAAATAAAGTGGAAGATAAGAAAGCAAGATTTGCTAAATGAAGAGCTATTTTACATATGATCAGTGATGAAATGCGAAATTTGTTACTACCGGTTCTGTGGGCGTGGCTTGGTGGGGGATAATGTGACTGGGTGGGCATGGCCAACTTTTTTTTTTTTACTTTTAAAAGCATTTTTTCGGCCGAAGAAAACATGCTTTTAACAGTAAAAAAAAAAAAGCCTCTGATGATTGTATGGCTCAGCTGGGCAAAGGGTGGCCAGGGATTTTTGCTACCGGTTCTCCAAACCACCCGCCACCATCGATATCGGATTAGGCGATCCTGTCCAAACGGGGAGCATTTCACCCCTGCATATGATGATCCTCCCACATGACATCACATGGCTGCTGTGGTCAGGATGGCCTTTGCCCAGCTCCACTGGTGCATCAGTAATGGCCCTATGTGAACTGGGAAGGTCTTGCAACAATAATTCATACTATGATTACTACCCAGCTGGGCTACTGCAAGTGCAGTAGGGTTACCTTTAAAGACCGCTTTGCAAATGCAGTTGGTACAAAATGCTGCAGCTTGCTTCTTATTTGGCACTAGTTGCCAGAAGGATATAGTATCTAGGATGCAAGCCTTGCATTGGCTCAGCTACAATCTGAAATCCTGGTTTTGACCAATAAAAATATATGGAACTAAGATATCTTTAGAACCACCTCCTCCAGCTAAAATAAAACCATGACATGCACATCCCAAGAGAAATTGCTTGTGATCTCCTGCTTATGTGAAGTTGGGCGACTGCCTTAGTTATCCATCATAGCCCCCATGCTATGGAACAAACTTTCCTTTCAAGTCTGATGTGCTCTAATATTGATGGCGTTACAGAATCAAGTTAAGACAAAGCTGTTTTGCAGCTTTTTTAAATAAAACTTAGTTAAGATGATACCATCTTTTGAATGTGCTTTTTGTGTATTGTTCCATTTATAGCCTGCCTTGTTGATTGTCTTTGAATTTTAACCAGTTGCACCATGAATATTTTATTTCTTACCATGGATGCTTTATGTTTGTTATATTGTTGAGAATCTTATGATTGTGGAAGTATAGAACTGAAATGTAGTAAATACAGTCCTTCCATGGTGTAAAATATGTGTCAAATGATCATAGGTAAATATCAGAAAGAAAAGGAATCTTTTTCACTTCAAGCATATCCAGTGAGAAAATCATGCAAATGCGGAAGCCCATCTGAATTCATCACACAAATCAGTATGTGCCAGGCTGTATATTTTGGACTATATAGAAATGATATTCATATTAAAAATGACCGTCTCAAGTGTGAAATTCGGAGCTTTGTCTGCCAGAAATGAACCAAAGAAACCAAAACAGAAATTAAAAATTAAAGGATAGAGAGCAAACACAAGTAGGTTTAGCTAGGGAAAAATTTTATAAATGGTTAGAAAAGAGGAAACTATAACCCACATTAGATGAGGAATGGTATTTAATGAGAAACTTATATTATATAGGATAAGTGAGGTTGGATAGACCTAATTGATGTATTAAGGTATATAAGCTGTTCTGTCTTCTCCAGAATATAATATAGTTATAATACCGAATATTTGTTTATTAAGGTACTATATGGAAATATGTTTGTTTATTGTTGTATTGTTCTTTGTGTGTCATTTTATGTTGTGTTGTCTTTTCTTTTTAACCGAAATGTAAATAAAGATTATTTAAAAAAACAAACAAACAAACAAACAAACAAAGAAACCAAAACAGCTGGCCCAATATACTGAAAACAAAAGTGAAGTGAAAGAAACTCTTCCATCTTTCATATATTGAATTGACATCTTTCATAAACAAAGCCTCTGTAACTTTCCACTGTTTCTGGAACTAATGCCCTGATGTCAAGAACATTCCTTGTCATTGACTAACTCACCCTGAATCGTGCTTGTTGGATAGGCAAACTCCTGCAGGAAGAGGGAGGTCTGTCTAATCTGTGCTTTGACCCGTCAACTCTCCACTCCATCCTACCTAAAATACAAAGACACAGATCAGGAACCCAGTTCCATTTCTCTGAATGTGAAGATTAGTTTTCATTCTTGCAAGCTTCTGGTCCAGTTATGGCCCCTGCCTGTTGTAGCTCTATGAGAAGTCCTTCCTGGGCTACAAAATTCTTTCAATAAGTGTCTCCATCCAATTAAATAAAGGTGCTGAAGAAACTCCTAATTAGATACCTTTTTGTTTGTGACTGGCCTGGCAAAGGTATATATTGCAATTTTTTAAATTAAATCTCCTTGCAATTGGCCTGCTACATTAATAGAATGTTATATGGATATTTCCTTGGTTCCATCCTAATGTATCTGTAACTGCCAGTAAATTTTTAAAAAGCAAATCCTCTAATGTTAGCTAAGAATAGCAATACCAAATTAAACATAAATTTTGCAAAAGAATACAAACATTATCGTTCATTGTATTATGTTATTCCCAACTGCATCCAAAAATATTTCGTGAAATAATCATAGAACCTCCCTGACCTGGAGAACAGGAACCTCTGAAGTATCTGTCAGGTTTACACTCATGACAGAATACCTATTAATATTTTTATATTTAAAAGTGCTTCACCTAGACTTGGAACAGAATATGCTCATAGAAAAGTCTTACATTAAAATTTTTCGCATGGGGAACTATTGTGGTGTGGATGATCTCAGAAGTCCACTTTCCTTAAAAACAGTTCTATCTAACTTTCATCTACAAGAATTTTGGATTATAAATTAAGGGTGCAAAGAATGGATTTCTTGGAGCAACATCACCAGTGGTTCCTTTTATCATGCTCAGAATGCCCAAAGCAGGTGAACTTTTTCATTTTGGGGTTTTTTTAAGGGTAAAATTGGAGCCCTAAGACCTGCAAATATTTAAATAATCCATTTCATTCCTTAAAACTCCTTTGATACTCCATCAAAATAAACCTTAGATCACTTACTTTTGAAAAGCCAAGCCTGGTGCAGACCTTGAACTCATAGGAATGTCTTTAAGCAATTTAATTGTTTTAGATCTATTTTTTTATCCCAATGGGCATACAGAACTGGGATAAATATAATTACATACAAAAATATGCCAATCAAAGAAAAATCTGATCCATCCATTCAACACCCTTTTGTGTATAACTGTATTGTAATATAATCTTTTAGTTTTTACTGTCAGCTATTTTTACCCACTCAATACTCATGGATATTTTTTTATGTTTGCACTGTTTCTATCAGACCCTTTCCAGCTGCCTATTAAAAATGGCACTGCCATGTTGAATGAAGCACCAGGAACCTAGGTGGAATCCTCCTGCCCTCACACTGTCTTCTGACATGCAATTACAAAGAGCAACTCTTTGTGAACTCTCCATCTCTCCATTCAGTTCTCCAAAGAGTCTTGAGTAGTAGCTGATACTAACAAAAGATGCTAAACCTTTGTGTCACATCCTGGTTTAATTTTAGACACCTTGGGCAAGCAGAGATGTGCCTAGCTGGACAAGATTTCTTTTCCTACAGTGCAGGGCTGGGAAGCCTCCTGAACAATCACTCCCAAGATCCCTCACCAATGGTATTCTGGTTGAGACTTTTGGGAGTATCGGATCAGATATTTGGGATCCTATCTTGAGATTGTAGAAGGTTTGTATTTTTCTCCCACAAGGTGGCAACACAGAACCAGTTTTTTCTCCCTACCGCTTTCTTTGGCCATACAAGAAAGATTCCTTCTCACTATTTCCCAAGGACTGATCGAGTTCCTGGACCTGACTTTTCAGAAAAGAATACAGAGGAGTCCAAATTCCTTCAGAGAGCATCAAGAACCGAACAGTTCAACCTGAACTACATATATTCTCTTTTATTGCAGACACACATTAATGGCTTGGAATGTCTTTATATTTTTTTGAGGAGACCTACAGATAAAGCTGGAACATGACCATTGAAGTAAAAACAAGGATACAGAAAGCTCAAACAGCATTCTTCAAAATGAAAAAGGTCTTCAGCAGTCACGACACAAGCCTAAGATTGAAAAGCAGGCTTGTCAGATGTTACATCTTTTCTATCCTGCCCTACGGAGTGGAGAGTTGGTCTCTGACAGAAAGTCACTTGAAGAGTCTAGAAGCATTTGAAATGTGAATTTATGGGCGGCTGTTATGTATACGTTGGGTTGACAAAATCAGAAATGAGGTGGTGATAAGCCGCCTGGGAAAGCCAAAGGAAATAATCAAAACCATAAAAAAGGGACAGTTAGAATATTTTGGACATGTGATGCGACACCCAGAAAAATATGGCATACTTCACTTAATCCTTCAAGGAAAGATTGAAGGCAAACGAGGTCCAGGCAGAAGAAAATATGGCTTCAAAATCTAAGGGACTGGTTTGGACAAAACTCAATAGCACTTTTGAGGTTGTTGATAAAAATAGGATCTCCAACATGATCACTAACGTCTGATGACAGATATGGCACAAGAAGAAGAAGACAGATAAAGCCACTTTCTGAAGAACAAGCACTTCTAACCTTTCTAAGTTGTTTTGGTCTTTCTTGGAATCTGCCAGTGACTATGCAAGGAAAGTAACATATTTTCAGAAACACCCAGTAAATATGGTCCATTTAATTTTTCCTCTTTCACCTTTCATGTAGGGCCAGGTTTCTTTTATCAGGTTTCTTTTATCTGCCATTCAGAAATGATAAAATAAAGTTTTGTTGTTTTCAATCCCAGCCATACAAAAATGAATATATTGCTGACATCTGCTTCCACATCTCATAAATCGATACAGAAGTCATCAACTTCTGCATCAACTTCTGGATAATGACACTTTTCCTTTCCCAAGACCTTTGAGTGGGAAAGCTGTGCCTTCTTCTAGTGTTATGGCAAAGCTGCTAGGCCTTAATTTCATTTATCTGCATTATGGCAAGATCTGAAACTGAATTGACAAAAGAGGTTAGAACCAGGGGATATATGAGAGAAAAGCAACATGCAGAAATAGCTGGGCCTATTCATTGAGGAGTTTGCTGCAAACCTGACTGGAAAGACCTAAATAACCCCTTAGGTTCATTCCTAAAAGTTGACACTTGGCATGCTAACACATGCAAAGTCGATGTCAGATCGCTCCTGTTCCGTTGCTGTAATTTGTGTCATTAACTGGTTATTTCACTGTATTCATAAATGAAAAATGTTTATAGAGTAGGTTTTGTAAAAATCAAACAGTTCAAGCACTCAAAACCTCTTTTTTTTTTCCCACAGGCAATTCAGCAAACAGGTCAAACAATGGATAATAAAGAAGAACATACTTGTCAACTGCCGACAGTCTGAATGGCTATTTCTGAGTGACTTCAAAGCAGTTTACCAATAAGATGCCTCAGGTTCCACTTGGATTTTGATGTACTAGAGCAAAAGAAAAATATTATCCTGTTGAATGCCTAGAAATACTAGAACAAGTGTTCACAATAAGGCGGCCTGTTGTCAAATTGTTGAAGGAAGCTCATTTGATGTTTACTTTCCAAAACAAAGGGATGTTGGCAACAAAGAATGTTTTAATCTGGTAGATTGCCAGCATATTCACCATCCAGCACAACCTGCTCACCTTTAGAAAGCATCAGTGATATATAATATACCGTATGTGATATCTCTAGTGGCTAGAAACACAAGACAATGTCATAAAATTAGAGACGTCAATCTAGAGACAAGTGTAGATGGAGCAGCCCAACCTTTTATAAATCCCCCCCTCCCCAGTAGCAGCAAACGTGAGGAAATTAGACAGGCAGGAACTGCATCAAAAATTGCAACCTTATGTTGCAATTCCCACATTCCCCTCAACTGCAAATAATCAGCAGAGAGGTGCCGCTAAAATCAGTATTAGAGAGAAAAGGAAAAGTGGGCCAGCTTACTCCAGTGATGGTGGGAATTGGGCAAAGGGGCAGAATATACAGTGCAACCACTGGCGTATTTACTCAGAAGTAAATGTTTAAGAAGAAGTAAGTATTTATGAATTGCACTCTTAATTCTTAAAGAACACCAGCATCAATAAAATGTGTGGAACTTCCAGACACTCTTTTGGATCTTAGTAGAACACAAAGGACAAATTAGATATAGTCCAGCTTGATTGATCCCGGGCTGAAAGCCTCAACAGAAGTCCCAGAAATAAAAGAGGACTGTTGAGCAGATTCCTGAGCATTAGGAAAGGAAAAAGCCACCCATGAGTTGGGATCAAGGACAAGATCGCGAGAATCTTTTTCACACAGACTGCCCCTCTTTCCAGCCACCCACCAGACCTCCCCACTCCCCACCGTTGATTCCCTGCTTCCCTGCCTGGACAACTAGGACTTTTGGAAGCCACGAGGCAGACCGGATCGGAGCAAGAAGCCCGGGATCGAGGCAACCGGGAGAGTGAGCAGGGGTTCTGGAGAATAAATGCGCTTTTAAGCACACATCCGTGGGAGGCAACAACGTTGCTCCTCCCTACACCCGAAGATCTTCCAAAGTAGATCTGCTTACACAAATACATTCGCCCGCCACCCTCATTTGCCCCGATCTCTCCTCCCCCAACAACCCCCCCTCCCTTCCGCCGGTTTGGAAGGCGCTCACACACTTTCCAAGCCCGCCCCACTCACCGTGCGCTCCGTCTCGACAGATCGGGCGGCTTCTGCTGCGCGCGGCTCTCCGGGGACCATGCTCCGAGAATCCGGGCCGTGAAGCGCCTCCTTCTGGGTACCGGCCCTTCCAGGGCATCGAATTCGCTCCCTGTACCGGAGAGATACAGTCGCCGTGGGCCAGGTTAGCGCGCCAGAGACGTCCTCGCCAGAAGAGCTGAGGAGAGGGACCCTTAACTCTTTCTCCTCGATTTGGGACGGAGCCCGGAATAGGGGCAGGCGCGCAGGCACGCACACCCAACCTGTTTTCCCGCCAGGGACTCAATGCGGCCCGCTTTTACTCTTACCTCCCGGCGACGGCAGCTCCACGGCAGCTCCTGCGTTCAGCCGGCCCCGGGGGCCATGGCCCGGTTTTCCCGGGATCGTTCCACTAAGTATCCGACCTTCACGTCGCCAGCATGGCCAGGAGGTGCCCGGCGCGCTCAGCGCCCTCCTGTGGGGAAAAGTTCGGGTTAAGGTCCCGGACAGAAGCGGCAGGGCGGCCCCGATCCGCGGACTCCCATCCACCCCGGCACCGCGCTCAACCCGCGCAGCAAGGAAATCCGCCAAGGGGGCGCGCAGCCCGCGGGACTCGGACTCGTGACCGGCAGAACTCCAGTCCAGGCGGCCTCTGGGAGGGAGAAAAGGACCGGCTCCATCTCAGCGCCTAGCTGAGTCTGGTGTCAAATTCCAGGCTCAGCTGTCACCTGATCCCCAGAGCGGGGCGGAGCGGGTTATCCCGACGATGAGAGAGAGAGAGAGAGAGAGAGAGAACCACGGAAAGGATGGGGAAGGAGCCCCCCGCCATCCCCTTCTCCTGGGGCCAAGGGAATTTAGGAGCAGACGTCGCCGATTGACGCCACCTGTGCGCCGAGCGCTCGGGCATCTTGTATAGTCGAGCACTTTTACACTGGAAACGAGGGGAGCCCCCTGGAAGCTCCCAGGAAATAAGAATGCTGACGGGGCTATTTGGCAGGATTAAAACCCAGCACAAATTCGGCTCAAATACATTAAGGAATGGCTCCGGGTTAAATGACAGGGAATAGCAATAGCAGAGATTGGAAGGAAGGACCTTTGTTTTCTCATGGTCCTTCTGGTCCTAATACTCACCTCACTGAGCCCTGCTGCACCAGACGAAGAACACATGTGCAAGTAAGCAGAGGTTACGCATTTGCTGGGTGATCACAGGTAGCAGAGGTTATCTTTGTCTATTCATTGCCTTGGGCAACCCTAAAGGTACCAGTCTTGACAGTCTTTTTGTCCAAAGAGGAGAGAGTGACTAGGAAGTTCTTCACAAGAAGAGAGAGAGAAAAATCCAGATAAATGAATAGAAACAGTGGTCGTTTCTATTGGAATCACTACTTTTAGGGAAGATATAAAGTAACGCAGCAATGATGAACATGAGTCAAATATGGAAAAGCAAGGACATCAGCCTGGCAATCAAATGTAGGTTAATTCATTGTGTTCTCCATAACTTCCTATGGTTGTGAAATTTGCACCTTAAAAAAAGCAAGACAGGATGAAAATCTGTTTGAGTTATGGTGATGGAGAAGGCTCTTGCATATTCCTTGGACAGCAAAGGTGACTAACAAGCAAGTACTGGAGCACGTAACACCAGACATGTCACGCAAAGGTAAAAATCACAAAGCTGTGATTTTTGGCTCACTTACTTTGGCCATGTCATGCGAGGAAATTCACTGGGGAAAGCAATTACACTTGGAAGAATTAGTGGTAAAAGGAAACTAGGCCATCAAAGAACACAGCTGAACACCATTAAAGTTGACACCAGCCAGAGCATAGAAAAACTCAAAGAATAGTCAAGAGTGGAAGAAATGAAGAGACCTGGCCCACAGAATCACCAAGAGTCCGACTCAGCTGAACAGATAACATCATCATCAGAGTATCACAAGTTCACTGACAAACTCTCAGCAGCAGTTCTCAGACACTAGTTTAGTAGTCTTGAATAAAACTCACAGATCTGAGCCTGGTTGAAGATTCTTGGACATACAATATGATCTAGCACAGGGTGTTCAAACTCAAGGCCTGGGGACTGGATCTGGCCCGCGGTGTACTTAGATCTGTCCCGTGAGGCTGCTCTGGAAACAGCGAAGGATTGGTCCGCGGTGCTTCTGCCAGCAAAAATGGGCTCCCGAGCTCTGTTTTCAGCTGCCACCGCCTCCTGCAACCCTCTGCCAGTGAAAACACACATGGCCCTTTTTTTCACTGGCAGAGGCTTGTAGGAGGCTGGCAGCCGAAAATGGAGCTCAGGAGCCTGTTTTCGCTGGTAGAGTGCTCGGGCCACCAGTGGTGCCCTCAACAGGAGTGATGTCGAGCTGACCATGTCCACCCTGGCCATGCACCCCTCCCACTCCCCGAGGTCAAACACAACCCTGATGTGGCCCTCAATGAAATCGAGTTTGACACTGTTGCAATATTTTTAGGATCAGACTCAATAATAATAATGAGAGTTAGAGGTTTAAATATATTTCTCTTTAATTATAATAGGCATTCTATATTCACTGAATATTCACAGATAGAAGCAAAAAAAATGGTGAAGGTGGCTCCTTATATATACAAAGGGTGGAGCCAAGAGTGGGAGTGGTGAATTATGAATACATTAAGAAACAAAGAATAAGTTAACCCCTGATATCCCATATATACATTATTTACACATTAGGGAATAAGGCATTTACATCTGACAAATCCCCCTCTAAATGCCGGTTCGCTATACAACACCAATTACATTCAGATTCAGGACAATATAAGACATACAATTTGGAAGTTAAGTATTTGTGCTGTTTAGAAGGTAAAGGCTTCGTCAATATGTCAGCTAATTGTTCAGAGGTATCACAATGCACTGCTTTGATAAATCCATCTTGAGACAATTGTCTCACATGCTTAAATTTTATATCTATATGCCTGGATCTTTGTCCAATGGCATCGGATCTAGATATTTCAATGGCCGCTTTATTGTCTTCATGCATAACAAAAGGCAAAGCAGGTTTTTTCCAAACATCTGAAATTAAATCATTAAACCATACAAGGTTATTTGCAGCTTTGGATAAACAAACATATTCCGCTTCTGTGGTTGAAGTGGCTACCAGTTCTTGTTTACCAGTGTACCAGTAAACTGGACAGTCATTTAACAGAAAAATATAACCAGAAGTACTTTTTCTGCATGATATATCTCCAGCCCAATCCGCATCTGCGTAACATGTAAGTCTTGGTTCTTTATTATCACTAGGTTCTAATACTAGGCAAAAGTCTAATGTACTTTTCAGATATCTTAAAATTCTTTTGACAGCTTCCCAGTGATACATTGTTGGTTTGCTAACGTGCCTTGATAATAAATTGAGTGGTAATGCAATATCTGGCCTGGTCCAATTAGATATATAAAGAAGTGAACCTATGACTGATCTATAAAATGTATTATCCCTGAATTCAGGGGAAGATTCATCAGTATTTCTAAGGAAATCAGTTTGCATAGGAGTGTCACAGGGTTTGGCATTGTTTAAATTGCATTTGTTTAGAAGTTCAATAATCTTATCTTTCTGAGTAAGTTTGAATCCCCTTCTAGTTTTGTTAATTTGTACACCAAGGTATTTGTTTACTTTACCTAGAGATTTCAACGAGAAATGTTCATTTAACTTGTTTACAAAGATTTCTCTTCTCTCTTTGTGTTTTCCTATATATAAAATATCATCTACATAAATCAATACAAATTCAATGTGATCATCACTCTTTTTGACAAAGAAACAGTTATCAGCAGTGGTAGCGTTGAAATCCATGGTCTTAAGTACTTTTACCAAGCAATCGTACCATCTTTTGCCAGATTGCTTTAATCCGTATAAACTCTTGTTCAATAGCCAAATTTCATTTTTATTAGTGTATTGACTGTGAGGTGCTCTTACATATATTTCCTTATCTAGTTTTGCGTGTAGGTACGCAGTCTGTATGTCATATTGAAATACATCAAGATTGAGTGCGGATGCTACTACTAGAGCTGTTTTAACACTCTCTGTTCTTACTGTGGGGGAGTATGTGTCAGTATAGTCCTCCGGATATTTTTGTGCATAACCTTGTGCAACCAATCTAGCTTTGTATAAGGTATTGCCTCCTTCTAGGTTCTTAATTTTATAAATCCACCTGGTACCAATAATTGTTTTATCTTTGGGTGCAATCGCAGGTGTGAATACATTTAATCCTTGCAAACTTTCCATCTCTTTTTTCATAGCTAGTTCCCATTTTTCCTTTTCTTCACGAGGTAGTTTTAATACTTCCTCATATGTATTAGGTGTTATTTGTTCACCATCCATATGCATTATGTAATCTCTGTATTTATTTGGTATTTGATTTCTGTTGTTCCTAATAGCTCTTTCTGGTTTGCTATGGTAGTCATGCAAATATCTTGCTTCCTTTTTTGTTAATGTGTCTGTCTTTATTTTGTGTTGACTATTTGTCCATGTTTTGGTTTTGGTTTTGTTTTTGTTGACATTTTGATTTTCTATTGTCCCTTCCTCACGAGATTTGGTATCTTTGCATTTATTCGGAAATATTTCATTAAGATGTAATTTAGACCAGTTGGCCTGTTCATGGAACACAGCTGTTCTGGAAACTATAAATTTATTATTATTATCAATGAATCTGTACCCTTTGGTGCCAGTTTCATATCCCATAAATCTTAGTCTTCTGGATACGTTTTCTCCCTTTCTTCTCAACTGTTTGGGTATGTGTACGTCTGCAGTGACCCCAAATATGTGCATGTGTGCTAATTTTGGTTTCCTATTATACATCACCTCATATGGTGTCTTATTCACAATACTGGACCAGGTTCTATTTTGAGTGTAATTTGAATAATGTAGGGCTTCTGACCAAAATTGTTTGCCTAAACCAGCATCCTCTAATGTGCATCTAATCATGGTTTGTAATGTGGAATTCTTTCTCTCTGCAATCCCGTTCTGGAACGCAGAAAATGGACTAGACGTGTAATGTAGCATTCCTCTATCCTTTAACCATTGGGAGAATTCTTTAGACATGAATTCACATCCCCTATCTGTCATAATTTGTTTTATTCTGATATTATGTTGTGTTTCTATGCGTTTGTAAAATTCCTTAAATTTTTGAAAGGTTTCATCCTTGTGTTTTAATGTGTAAACAAAACCATAGCGACTGTAATCGTCTACTATTGTTAGGAAGTAACGTTTTCTATAAGTGATTGACGGAGTTAATGGACCAACTAAGTCCATGTGTACTAAGTCAAAAATTTTGTTAGTTGATCTGGTGGATTTTTTTGGCCTGGGACTAGTTTTTAATTTAGTAGATTTACATACTGAGCATTCCAAATAATTTTCACAATTTTTTATTTTGACACCTTCTGCGTGTTCAGTCATTTTTTGTACTACAGGAAAACTTGCATGTCCTAACTTCCTATGTAAGATATGAGCACATTCGTCATGAATTGGTTTGCCTATTTTTGGTTTCTTCTCATTGTGTGTATCTGTGTGATCATGAGGTATTTTACATTCATCATTGTCACTGTTACTAATATTTTCATCATCTGCCTCAATACAATCTTCCATATTTGAATCAATGTTATGTAACCATCTTTCTTTTGTTATCAGATAGGGTAGGCCTCCTTTAATCATCACAGTGCCTACATTTGTTTTATTCTTCTCTAAAGTTGCTTTTCCCTTTGAGAAAACTATATTGATGTCAGAATCTCTGCTTAGTTTTATGGCACTTAGTATGTTATGAGGTATTTCTGGTATTAACAATACCCCCTCTATTTTTCCTAGACCAGGCAAGGTCACATTCCCTCTGCCTAATACTTGAACTTTTTCTTGATTAGCTACCTTTATTACAAACTTATCTTCTGTAAATGAAGACAATATATTTTTGTTATTAGTGGTGTGATTAGTTGCTCCAGAATCAATAAGCCAATTATTGTTCTCATTTTGTTGCGTTTTAGTGCTGTCTTGTTTATTTAGTCCATTCAGTGAACCAGATTTTCTCTCTTTTGAATTTTCTCTGCCCCCTCTACTTTCTCTGTAATTTGGTGGGCTTCTATATTTATGTCTATCTGTGGAAGACTGTCTATAATTGTATTTATTCCTATATTCTGACCTATGTCTTTCCTTTGAAATTTTGGGACAATCTCTTCTATTGTGTTCTCTGGACCCACAATTGTGGCATTTAAAAGTTTCATTATATTTTTCTTGGAAAGCTACCTTCCTAAAAGATTTGTGTTCTGTGTGATTGCTATAACGATTTTTTCTTGAATTGTCTTCTGCTATCAATTTGTTAGACAGACTTTCTATTGACAAATATCCTAGATTGATGGTGTCTAAGTGTGACATAAAACTATCCCATGATGAATCAAGTGAGTTGATAATAACACTTTTCATTGTTTGATCTGAAATCACTTCCCCCCTCAAATGCAGCTCAGCTCTTATTTTGTTTAAAGATATTAAATGCTCACTTATGGAAACCCCTGGTTTTACTCTGGAAGAAAAGAAGTCCTTAGACATTCTTGTGGTGGTAGCTACACTATCGCTGTGAAACAAATTAAACATGCATTGAATTATTTCTGAAACGGTTAGATTTGGTTTGATGCTATGATACATTGCAGGAGACACGCTAGATATTATTAAGAAAAATGCCTTATGGTGTAAACAATCTATTTTTAAAGTCCAAGGTCTTCTTGGGGGACTAGTGATAAAAAATAGTAAATTTTCTTTCATAAAGACAACCTGGAGCTGTTGATACCATTCTTGTAAATTAATGCCATCAACCCTAAGTTTTGGGAAGTCACTGGGTAAGTTACCCACATTATTTTGTCCATTACTTACAAGCTGAGGTAGTCCGTGGTCTCGCAAGTGTAGGAAATTGCAAAACGGCATGGGAATGCTCGCAACGAGTCTGCGCGGTTCTCTGGCCAGTTCAAGTCTTTCCGGACCGTCTACGTAGTTTCGCACATGCGCGTTGTTCATTTCTTCTTTGACGTCGTCGTGGAAGGTTCTCTCCATTGTAGCTCGCTCGCTCCGCTCCTCTTCAGACGAGTCGGTCTCTGGCTCGGTCTTAGGAGTTCTGATGGCGGCGACTGTTCTTCTCTTTCTTTTGGGTGTGTTGGCACTTGCTTCGGTCTGCGGTGTAGGGCGGAATCGACATGGCTCTCTGGGCTCGGGCGTCGTCGTTCTCGAAGTCAGGATGGGAGCGTGCAGGTCTTGAAGTATCGGCTTGTTCGCTTGCTTCTTCGTTGGCGCTTTGGAAATTTTTAATTTTGGCCCAAATGCAGCGAAAAGCGTCTTCATTGCTGACTTTACTTGGGATTTCGTTAAGTCGTCTTCATTTTCTGATTCTGGCTCTTCCGAAGAGTTTGAATCCTCCTTTTCACTTTCGTTGTCTGATAACGTTTTTCGCGCCAGAAATTTTGAACTGAGCATTTTGATTGGCTCTGCTTCGCTCACTTTGGAGGCTTGTTGAAACCAAGATGGCTGCCATTCAAAATTTCGCGCGGGATCACATCTTTTCTTTTTCATAACGACTTTCTCTGTAGTCATATCACTCACAGTTTTTTGGTCTTTGGGTTTCTCTTTAGCGATGTTTTTCTCTCTCGCTGCTCCGCTGTTCTTCAGCATTTCTTGGAGGTTCGCGATGAGGCTTTCATCATTCTTCTGGCTTTTTAATAGCTTCAGTATCTCTGACCTGAGTTCGTTATTTTCTATTTCGATTTCCTCCTGGCCATCATTTTCATTTATTAATTCTTCTTCTTCAGTGGTGTATTCTTCGGATTCTCTCGAAATCGCGTTTGTGGATTCGTTGATTATTTCTTGTTCAGTTTCTATTTCTTTGCTGTAGGCCCTGGTGTTGGGCCTATCTTTCTTAGACATTTTTAGGTATTTATTGAGTCAATTAACCATCCTCTGCTACCAGTTTGTTGCAATATTTTTAGGATCAGACTCAATAATAATAATGAGAGTTAGAGGTTTAAATATATTTCTCTTTAATTATAATAGGCATTCTATATTCACTGAATATTCACAGATAGAAGCAAAAAAAATGGTGAAGGTGGCTCCTTATATATACAAAGGGTGGAGCCAAGAGTGGGAGTGGTGAATTATGAATACATTAAGAAACAAAGAATAAGTTAACCCCTGATATCCCATATATACATTATTTACACATTAGGGAATAAGGCATTTACATCTGACAGACACCTCTGATCTAGCACAGTGTTTTTCAAATTTGGCAACTTTCAGATGTCTGAGTTTCAACTCCTAGAATTCTCCAGTCAGCATGCTACCTGGAGAATTCTGGTAATTGAAGCCCATCAGTCTTAAAGTTGCCAAGTTTGAGAAACATTGATAGCACAAATAAATTGGAAATTTTATTGCATTCTTTAAGTTACTTAAATAATTTATTGGCTTTTGTCAGCCTGAAAATGCAGTCCATTCTTATCTTACAGTAGATTAATTCCACCTTTTTTCCTGCCACCCTTCCCACAGTTCTGCCTTGCACTTTTTGGTCTTGAAACTGAGATTTTGTTCATTATTGATATAATTGACATTTCTTGACAGAAACTGGCTGCCAGTGTTGACTCCCAGACTGTTGCTAAGAGTTCACAGCAATTGTTGCCCCTCTGAAAGTTCTGGTAATTTAACAGCTGGTGAAATGGACTAATTCCTTGCACTACTCTTGGTCCATATGATTATGGATGTGTTCATCTGTAACAAGGTGTCGTGTGTTATCTTAATGATGCTACTCTTCCATCCTCTACATTTTCTTGGCAGAACCTCTGCAGCAGGGGTGAAATGCTACTGGTTTGGACCAGTTCGGCCGAACCAGTAGTGATGGCGGCGAGTGGTTCAGAGAACCAGTAATGACGGCAGCACAAGGCTCCGCCCACCCGCCCGGTTGTCGTTACTTCCTGGTTTTAACCAGGAAGTAACCTGTTTTTTACCCTCTGCATATGCAGAGGGTCCGCGCGCACAAGCGGAGCGTAAGTAGGGAAGGTAAGTAGATTTCACCCCTACTCTGCAGTTCTTATTTTCAAGTTCTCAGATGTAGAAGACATAGACATCTGATACAAACTGAAGAAAAATTAGGAAATTGTGCATTACCATGCCACAGTGCAATCCTGGCCTTTTGTATTTGCATCCTGGTGTTAGACATGGTGTATTTCAACATCTTGACACACATTTAGTCATTTATTCCTCCTCATCCCCCTTGTAAATGCCTATTGTTTAGGGAATTCTGTGTTTAGGAAATTCTTACAAATATCTGAGACTAGGTGGAGATTTATTTGCATCTATTTGCATCTATTCCTATCCATTCAAAGTACCCTCATTTAGCTGACTTTTTTCTAGAGTAAGATGAATATAAAGTAATTATTTCACTTTAATTTTAGAATTACTTAGAAAATTTATCTTTTACCAGTGACGTGTACCAGTGATCTTTCCAGGATAAAAAGATATTTCCAGGATGTATCATGTCCATATCATGGACAATCACACACTTCACATCTCCCTGCTACCACTCCACTTCCCTGCTGGAATTTGACACCACAATCTTAAAATGTTTTTCAGTCTTGGGGGAATTTACAGGTAGGAATGGTAGCAATTTGTGTCCTAGAGGCTACCTACTCCATTCCCCCTTTGAACCACATCCACAAATACCCTCTCTCTCCCCAAAGTCCATCCATTTCAGCTGTACTACCCCTGCTAGGAATTCACTACATCACTAATGATCTCCTGCAGCCTTCAGAAGGCCAGAAACTGACCATATCAGAAGTATCCATCATGCTCTACTTTAATATTTAAAATTGAGTGGCAATAACTTTCCATTAATTTGGTCAGATCCTTTTCTGTCCATTTCTGGAAAGAGCAGGAACAGAACGTGAGGCTTAATGCCTACAATGCCTACCATTCTAGTTGCCTTGGCTATAATTCCTGGCTCAGAACTGCAGTGGCAAAGGCGGCTCTTTGCTAGACGTCACCAGTGGAATTCCCCAGATGACTCACAACTTTCCTCCCTACACCAGGTACCTCATAGATCAAGTCCCACCTAGTGGCTGAAATATTCTATCAATCAGCTTCTGGACAAGTTGTTACTTCAAAACATCTGTTTTATTTTTCTACTGTAGTTAAATAGCTGAGTTGGCACAGAAGAAATTTTCTTGGACTTCAAATAGCTTTTTTCCTGGGAGGCTTTGGAAAGGGACTGTGCTCCTTTATTTTTCCAGGTTCCCTAATTTCAGACAGCTTTGGAGCATGAATTGATGTCTCATATCTCCTGCCTCCCCTTCTCTATTTGCTGTCTCATGTAAGCCCCTCCCCCTCTATTGCATTTCTGACTAGCTACATTTGCTCTCTCTTACCTCTACTTACTTTTTCCAAATGGGGCGCTGTCTTGTCACAGGATCAAAACCAGTGTAGCTTGATCAAT
Source organism: Pantherophis guttatus (assembly GCF_059756535.1). NCBI lineage: Eukaryota > Metazoa > Chordata > Lepidosauria > Squamata > Colubridae > Pantherophis > Pantherophis guttatus. The sequence continues at coordinate 56,529,227 of NC_142065.1, read as the reverse complement.
TGCCAATCCAAATTGGAGGGGTGGTGGGATTATTTAATAACTTTGCTCTGGAGATCTGCTGGACACTCATTAGTGCTGAATGGCAAATGAGTCTATGCTATGCTCCTGCATCTAGCCCTCCCCCTTCAGCCTAGCCAGCTCTATATATAGGTAATGCATTATTTACTCTTAGCCACAGAGACACTTATCCCTGAGCACATTTGCTTAAATCTATTAGGATTATCCTATATGACAGCTCCGTTTTATTAAAGTATAGCCACTCCTCTTTAGCTCACACTTGCATGAAATGAATTTAGTATTATCGTTTCAGGTGGGATAACTTTATTTAGAGAACCAGCATCAGATTGAATGCTATCAAAAATATCATACTAAATGGGTTTCTGGTCTCATCCAACAATGAGAAATGAACTCTTTGATAGATTGGGGCATCAGGATAAAACATTTTTTTCCCCTATGATTATGGCAAAGTTAAGCACAAGAATTGTGGTATTTTTACTGATAGTCTTCTAGTTACAATTCCATCTTGATTGTAAAAAAAAATTGCTGCACAATGTATGTATATATACACCCAAACATTTCCCACTGAACATTTGGTACTCCCTCCTGCCTCCCCTCAACTGTTTCAAGAGGGCTATTTTAAGCAATTATAACTTGTGCCTGAATTTCCTTATTTGCATTTTTACTTCTCCATCCCTTCTTCCTTTTGGGTAATGTTTGCACTGTCTTGCATTTTAATCAATATATGGCTTTTTGAATGGTGATTAATCTTCCTCTAAATGATATAATGTGTAGAATAAAGTAGATTGCCCAGGATGGAGCCTAGTTGAGTGTACATGTGAATTAAAACATCTTATTTTCCTAGATTTTAAAGTGAACTTTTACAGCATATCATTACCATTTTATATACTTTTGTATTCTTAACAGAGTTGGATACTCTTTTTATCTCAAGACTTTTTATCTCTATAGAGTTGCCACTGTATAATCTGTTTTGAATTTATTTGCTGTAAATCATAAATATTATGAATGGAGAGGAAATAAATAAACTATGCTCCCTGTCACACATGTTGTGTGTGTCCTTTTCTTAATTCTCCAAAATTCAGAGAAACCTATTCAATAACCTTGTATCATAGATGGAGGTTTTCCTAGGCTAGGACTCTGGGTCTCCCTCAGTCTGGTCCTTTCATCCACATCTACAAAATCCCTGTTTCCTCTTGTAGGAAGTTAGCACCCACCCCTTTCCTGGAAGAGTGAAATATTTTAGGAAATATGAAAAAGGCAGAATATTATATTTCCCTGGGATAAGCATGTTTGGAACCAGCTTCCATCTTCCTGCCCCCCACCCTTTGTCAATGGGCCATTAAGGCCTGGGCCAGTCTACTCTACATAACAAAGATCTACCTCCTTCAGGCAGAGCCATAGTAGGAATTGCCAAAGATAGGATTAGCACTCTACACAATAGCAGCAGAAACTCACCACATGTGACCTGGGAAGCACATGTGACCATCAGCCAGCAAGGCCCCCACCCTCTGGGAGTCTGACAACCAATCAGAATACTCTTTTGGGGCCCCAAGAAATGCAGAGCCAGAGAGAGCATAAAAACCCAAGGATTTACTGTATCTGCCCCTTTTTCTGTTCAGGAACTCAAGCCATGTGATCCTGTCCACCATTAAACCATCTTTCCAAGCAGTCTCCATGTTTCCAGTGTCTGTTTCCCCACTTGGAGCAGAACCCAGAAGGATGTTTCTTCCAACACTCTGTTTCCTGTTTCCTCCTTCCTCTAGAATATCAACTGGAGTGCTACTTTGCACTGCCATACTTTGCAGTACTACCATCCAATCATCACACTGTCCAAGTAGAGTTTGTAGCCTTCAAGATGCATGGAATGCTTTTCTCCTCAATTTCAGAGATGGAGACATGGCAACAAGGTCAGCCAATGAATAGGCATAGCAACTAACTCAGCCAATGGGACCTAAAACAGAACTGAGTCTGTGCAGAGAAACAAAACTGAAACCAGAGTGTGTCTGAACTTGTCTGCTGATCTGAGCTGAAATGAAACGGTTCTCTGCTGTTGGTATTGTATATATATTCTTGTATGTAAAGAAGTGAATGAATCCTGCTGAATCAGTTTATCTGTATGTGCTTCTGGATTTTATTTTTCTAAGAAACTCTGACAATACTTTGCATGGCTTGTACTAAACCTTGGATAATCTACTGCAGATTGCCAGAGAAATATATATGAAAGCCACAGCAACACCCTTCGTTATACTTGTAGTGCCAGTTTAAGTAATTTTTCACATAACAAGAAAAATGCCAAAACATGTATACTAGCCTTTCACAACTTGGTACCCATCGTGTGATGTATGTAATTCCCGTAGGCCATTCTGGGAGGGATGTTTGGGACCTGAAGTCAATGTACTTAGATGGCACAAAGCTGGAGGACGTACATATGGATGCAAGCACTGCTATTTAATTTTCAGGGGAGACAAAAAGTATTCTAAATGCTATAGTTGTCTTTTGGAAGGTTCTTTCGAAGATCTTCCAGCTTCATGAACAGAACTTTGGTAGTATATCTTTGTGTATGGAAGAATGAAAGCAAACAAATGTAGATAGATGAGATTAAGTCTTTTTTACATCCTTTCATTGTACTAGAACTATATTTCCCAGGTTAATTCTCTCTGGGAATTCTAGCCAAGAATCTTGGGATTTGTCATGCCAAAAAATATCATAGAAGCTGGTACCAATTAAAATTACTGTTCTTTTCTGCATTCTATTTGCTTCACAGTTGGAAGCCATTTGCATTAATTTCTCAAATCTCATTCAAGGCTGAGAAGTATCATTGTATTATATTCCAGGGGAAAAAAAGATTGTTGCCTTCCATGAAGTCATTAAATAATTAAATCAAGCAAATTGTTTGCAATCCACTATTTGGGGCTTCTGTCACAATTCTTTCGTAAATTACTCTTCAGTTGGGTGGATTATTGCAGTCTGGAGGGGAGGAGAGACAATAGAAGTGAAGTAAAGTGAAAACCATCTAGTTTACCTATTTGTCCTTCTTATGAATCAGTGCTCTCAACATAACCTAAAAAAAGACAGCTCACATTTCTAGTTAAGATAGGACTAGAGCAAACTCATTTCTTTTTCTACCATTTGCTGCCGCAGAATATATTCCAGGGTAGCCTTCTCCAAGACATTTCCCTCTGGATGTATTATGACTGATTCTTACAATTCTCAGCTTTTGTTAGATATATTTGCTAAAAATACTCAGAACTCTATATTCTGCATAACTGGCTAGCACCAGATTTGATAACACTGTTCTAGGGCCTTTTTTAGATGACTTTTCCCCCCCTATATCAAGAATTCACAAAACGTATTCAATTGGTTAAGCTGATGTTTTGAACATCACTCAAATTATCACTTACGGTGTAGGGAAATTATATTTTCTCAGGCATAAATAGCTTTTTATTTTATTTTACTGCTGCTAAAAATGTTTTTTTTTCTCCCAGACAGCAAGCATATCAACTGCAGCAGTAGGGAAGGTGTGGAATGCACTTCCCACATGCCAGAGGCACTTTTGGGTGAGTGCTAGTGATTTCATTGGTGACAAGCACCACTCTCCCTTTCCCTTCCATCTTCTTTTTAAAAAGCATGTTTCTTTTTTTAAATCTTTAAGGGGGTTGAGCAAATTACAGCCTCATTAAATGTAGTAACCACAAACATGATTAGTTCCATTAAGACAACTACATTCTTCTTTCTTTTTCCTAATAGTAGTAATCTGTTCACATTAGATTGCATTGCAGGTATGCTTTTAAATAAGCAAAAGTCAATCAATAAAACCAATCAATATATCTAAGAAAGGACTTTGAAGTTCCTAATTCACCCTTCCCTTATGACAGAATAACTACATCTTGTATAGAATTAAAATCTAAAAGTAATATCTATAGATTTTAGAGAACAGGCATTTACAGGCATTAATTCTTGTCAGTACATGACATGCAATTTGTACAATAGCCTTGCCTGCTTTTTCATCAAATGTGTTTATACAATACTGGAAAACTCTTACAAGATCATCTGTCAGTGGTACCTAACCACCTATTATTTAAGGTGTGTGTTTGTGTCCAACTCCAAGTGTATGATCCAACAAATGATGGAATTGAATGGCACAATCCAAACTCATTTTTTATTCTGTGTGGCATAATTGGTTAGAATTTTAAATTCTCTGAGATAAACATTCATGTGTGAATATTTTTATGTAAACTCCTAATCTTCTAGGAGGATTCCTTGGGTGTTTGTTTTAATGAAACAGGCTAGCAAGAGCATTGTTAAATGTATAAGTGTACAGTTCTGCTGCTTCTAAGCATATTGATTTTGAAAGAGTGTTTCAGATCTAATCTCTGATTAATGAAAATATAATTCATTAAAGTACAGAGACTAGAAAAATGTTAAAAATTCACACAGAATAGATCTTAAGGAACCTGTTTTGAATTTATGAAAAACATACTATTGGAAAATTGGCCATCTTAATTTATTTATTTGTGTATGAGAGTTTGTATATATGTAAAAGTGTGTGTAAGATTCCATTATTATTTCATAGTTTTTTTGTTCTGTATTTTTAATTATATTTTAATAGGCTGGCTAGATTGGCTTTACTATCATACACTTATCATGGTTTAAACTTCCATATAAGCTCATTCTTTGATCTTCCAATATATGTCAAATATATTTTATTGTCATAGAGCACATGAATAAAAAATAAAATACTTATTAACAATAGTAGATGAACATTGTAAATACATATAGATTGCTGCTTAATGAACAATTAAGCGTCCAGCAAAATAGCAAATCCATCAAGCTGTTTGTGAACATTAGCAAGCCATTTCAATTCTTGGCAAACCAGAAGCAATTGTATTGATGGAGTTTCTAGTATTGTTGTAAGGATTATGACTAGCTCGTGGCTTTCATCTTAAACCAGTTTAAGAGATAGAGTTTTTCATACTTGCCCTATTTTATGTTGCTCTGGTTGTTAAAAAATATTGCCATATTATGTACAGTCAGATAATCATCATAATGATGCAATAGCTATCAACTCTCCAACTACTTACATTCAGTAATAGCAGAACCTTCACAATATGACCTGACTAGGCTTTATTCAAGACAACAAATAGACTTACCTATGCACATTTCTCTACTGAAAAATACAGAAAAATCATCTTACCAATAATAGCTCTCTCTCTCTCTCTCTCTCTGCCATTTTCTCCTATCCCTTTGAGTCAATAGATTGTTGGTTGGGTTGCCGCCCACACCCAACAGAAGACACCTCATTCATGTTTACAGAATGATCCTGACTGGTCTGAGAATAATTGATTCTCATCTCTTAGAGGGAGGGGAGGGAGGGGGGAAGGAAAGAGGGAGAGAGAGATGCAAATGGTAACTCCAGGCGCAAAAAGGGAAGGAAGGAAGAACTAGAAAGGGAGGTGAACTAAGGGCTGAAGCTGGCAAGTTAGGAATAAAGTGTTCTCAGGCCTTATGGGTGGAATAATTCTTATGCCCACATGGAACAGGTGTCTCTGATGCTCAGTGCTAGGAAAAGAAAGTCAGAAATCTGTACACACAAAGGCCTATGATTTAAACTCTGGGAATGACAATTCCTCCTTTGGTTGTAGAAGACAAGAGAGTGTTATGCTTCTCTAATTTCGATTTCTTCATTGGCTGGCTTTCCCCTTCTTCAAATACCTATGCCCTCCCTGCCTTGGGATTTCGGAGGATTTCGGGAGCATTTCCGTACCTCCTTTGGCTAAAGTTGGAAAGATTTCCCCTATCAATTATTTCTCCCCCACCATCTATCTCTTTCATTTTGAAATCTCCCTCCTCAGCTTTAGGCAGAGCAGTTTGTCTTTTCATGTGCTCATTAGTCATGCACACACCTCCCTTCTCTTTCCCAGACTAGCACCTCTTCTCTTCAAAGTAAGACCTGCTACTAAAGATGAAATGCATGAACAGTCAGGTAGTTTGGGTTTCTGAAAGTATTATTTATTTCAAAGATTTATATAGCCATTCATCTTACACAATATAACCCTGGGCAGCTACCAATCAAACTCATATATTAAAACACACACACACACACACACACACACACACACACAGAGAGAGAGAGAGAGAGAGAGAGAGAGAGAGAGAGAGAGAGAGAGAGAGAGAAACATTAAAGAGCACACTGTAATCAGGTACAATAACAACCTTCCAGCAACTGCACATGTGCTGGATTCAATTTTCATCCTGCCTGGGGAAAAAATATTCCAGCTGGAACCGCCAAAGGGCATGAAGGATAGATCATCCATCAACCATTGTCATTCTGTACCTGGGTAGCCCTTTCAATGTATTCTTTTTGCTCAGCCTGGGATCCCAAATAAATTGCAAGGCATCTGTGCAGAAAGGTTACAATAATCCGGATGGATTGCTGGTCAGAAACTTGGCACAACAACAACGATGGCAAGAAGAAACAGGATCCACTTTTCTTTCCAGATCAACTGAGTGTTAATCCTGGTCCACCCTCACCCAGATGGCTTTCACAACTAGAACTCAATCTCTTGGTTTCTAACCTGGTACGTTAACCATAGACCAAACTGAGTCTCAATTTCCACTAATAAGATATGCCCCCACCCCACCCCAGACCCCTCCTCTAGTGGAGACTGAAAAAGGGAGCTATTTTAATCCAAGAAATAGACCTCTGGGGAAAGCAGTGGACCAAGGCGCGGGCACGGGGAGGTGGGTGGGAGGAAGGTATTTCCAACTCTACAGCAGCCTCAGGTTAAGGTTTAGAATCTCAAAAAAGAAAGAAAGAAAGAAAGAAAGAGAAAGAAAGAAAGAAAGAAAAAGAACGTCTGGAAGATATGAAAGAGCATGTATTTCAGGGATCAGCTATTAGAGAAAAAATAGATTAAAACATTAGCAATGTGTGCAAATTAATGTTCTCATTTCTGTAAACAGAGGGGCACCCATGGAGTAGGATGGATAGTAAAAAAAAAAATCAAGATGGCACTTGCAATGTGTTTTAAATCCCATCCCTTTTTATATACATATTACTGTATATTAATGAGGGTACAATTTTATTTATTTGTCAACAATAAGGGTAGGGTTTCAATTGTACAGTCTTGACTGTCATCCTTAAGTTTTTTTTCAAATCCCCAATGTCCCTGTGCAAATGATTAAATCTGTCCATCTGTTAAGCAGAGTCTCACCTAGTATCCACCTCCTAACCAGAGTCAGGCCTTGCTGGTGATTAAAAGGTCAAAAAGCAAAAAAGCATCCCCCCCACACACACTCACAATAGTGCATAGCTTGGATGAGAGCCACTTTGATAAAGTGGTGAAGATGCTGGCCTGGGAACTAGAAGACAGTGAGTTCTAGTCCTGCCTTAGGCATGAAAGCCGGCTGGGTGACTTTGAGCCAGTTACTGTATTCTCTCTCTCAGCCCATGTCAGGCTTTGGAGACAAACTGATCAGCCAATTCCTATTGCAACCAATGGATCAATACTTGGTTGAGCTGAAAAAAAGCAGACTTGCCAGACATATGCTAGAAGAAACAAAGTGAATATAGTTTAAAGGCTTGAGACTAGATGATTCATCCTTCCTCATCTCCTTGGAAGCTAGAACATTCTCAGCACAGATGAAATCAATTTTTTTAAAAAAGTATGAATATGAAAACTTTTATTATAATGCAAACATTCAGAAAAAAAAATTACAAATTCCAGAGCTGTACAGCTCATTAAAATAACTGGGTAAAAGAAACATACTGTACAAAATACTAAGAAGTGCTTCGGGCAGACCACAAAATGGACCAAAAGTGCTGTTAAAAAGGAACCAATCATATTATAGATCCGTGATGGCAAACCTATGGCACGTGTGCCGGAAGTGGCACACAGAGCCATCCCTCCGGGCATGCAAGCTGTCGCCCATTGCTTTTCCGAAGTCCAGCGTGCTGGCCAGCTGGTCTTCACGTGCATAGAAGCACCAGAAACTGAAAGAGCAGCTGCCCAGCGCACATGCGTGCGCCTGGAAGGTGATCTTCCAGTTTCTGGTGCGCAAATGCACACTGGCCAGCTGGTCTTCACGCACGCATGAATGCCAGATACTGGAAGACCAGGTGGCCGGCACGCATGCATACACTTTGCGCATACAGTCTGGAGCATGCATGCATCCACGGTCCAGTTCAGGTGCACGGGGCTCAAGTGCACGGGGCACCAGGGCAGCGTTTGCTGGCTGGGTGGCTGGTCACCTTGCCTGCTGCTCCTGCCACTGCGAGGGGGTGGTGGCAGTTCTCGTGCTGCCACTTCTGGCCAGGATATTGGAGCAGCCAGGAAGAAAAGGAGGATCTGCCATCAGGGAGGCCCCAGGAGGGTCGGAGAGCACAGCATGGAGACACCGCCAAGGGGTAAGAGGTGCACCGGGCCAGCCATTAAGTGGGAAGGTGCCGCTGAGGGATAAGAGGGGGGGGGCTGTGCTGGCTTGTTCTTGGTGGCGGGCTGGGAAGGGTGCTTCATCCCGGCCAGAGTTGGGGTGAAGCTTTCCCGCCTGCTGGCCCCCAAGCCAAGCTCCAGGAACAGCAACGCCCCTTACCTCCAAGGCTGGGAAGGGGCTCCGGCTTTCCAGTGGAGGGAGGCAACATTCCCCATCCAACTTTCTCTCCCTGTCTGGGGCTGCAGAACCAGGTCATCGGTGGGGATGTCCCACCTCCCCGATGGGGACCAGAGGGGCGGGCAGGGGAGCAGGCAGGGAGCCGCGAGGACCCCCAAAAGGCAAGGCTTAGCTGGCGCATGCGCAACAGACAGCTGGTCTTTGCATGCACATGTGCACCAGAAACTGGAAATCATCTGCTTTTCCGGTTTCCGGCGTGCTCACACGTGCATGCTCTCCCGTTTCATGCGTGCTCCCATTTTGGCACTCGGTGCTGAAAAGATTTGCCAACACTGGTTTATAAGATAGATGGTGAGAGTGGAAACTACCAAATCACTGTCCCAGTTAGAGGCAAACTATGTTGTATAGATCCAGGGAATTTCTGGGAGATCTGAGACTTCAGCTTCTATCATGAGTTCATCCATTCTACTATAAATAAAATAAAGGCTTATGGGAAGTCATACTTGGACTTAGAGAACCATCTTCTTGGTAAGATAAATCAGCAATTAATAGAGCAAAACTGGGAAGAAACTATGATTAAAATTGGCAAATCCAGAAAGCATTGATAATGCAGTTTCCCAAAATGGAAGAGATTATATGTTACCTGAATTCATTAGATTTTCTTTGAGAAAATACAATAACCAAGCAATCAAATACAAGCAGTTCAAATGTTCAATTTTCTAGCCAAACATAGAAGCTATAATCATGAAGCCATTAAAGGGTTGTTGAAACTTATTTGATATAGACAGCAAGGTCCTCAGAATAAATAAGCATGTTATCCAAATAACGTGACAAAAATCATCCACAAGGTCATGAAATGGGAGTCCAGCAAGAGAAAAAGTGACTATTCTTTTTTCTTCTGATACTTGGTTTCATTAATTTTTACATACATGTAGGATATACCACAGCTTCCTACTTAATTACTGAGACCTGTTGGGGTCAGTGCAGTCATTGGTCTTAACTCCATGGCATCTGACTGAATTTGTGCATGTGGCAACATTGCAAGAATATGCATAGAGGTGGGGCTTTGTCTACCTCTTGCTTGTTTGACATGCTCCCCCTCTCACGGGTCCCATTGGATGAGATTTTTAAGATCCTTTTCATTTTCACCTAATTGTTTATTGCACAGGAACAGAACCCATTATGTCTGAATTAGGAAGACCAACACTGAAGAGCCTGTTCTCCGCCAATAACCCAAAACTATGTATTGACATGATAGCTTTGAAAGTACCATTAGCAAAACATCTAAATGTTCAAATTAATTCTCATTAGAATAATTGAAGTTCAACAAGTTTTATATTGCCTTTAAATTAAGCTTCAAGTTCCTCAAATGCTACAGGGCTAATACAGCTCACAATTAGGAGGAGACAAGACAATCTATACCTCATTGAGTCATCATTTCACAGATACTTCCTGACTAGACTTCTCAATGTCTTCAACAATCACTAAGCTTCTAAAATACCTTTTTCACTGGAAAAATTGGGATGAAAACAGCTCACGTTGAACTATATAGCTCTGTCAAGCATCAGCACAGAAAATGTTTTATGACATTTCGTATTATGTAATAAGCATCTTAGGATAATATTTTTGTCATGTTTTATAAAATTTGCCAAAGTTCCATTCCACAGGAGTCACAGATCCTGAATTTTGGACACATTCTGTAAGTTAACTCATTTGAAGTACCATGATTCAAAAAACCTTTCACTGTGGTGCACTATATCATGCATTGAAAAGTTACAGGAATAAGAGTTTTAGTAATGTACTAGACAACCTGTGACCATTGGGTCATCCTTTCAGAGATATTCCCTTACTAGATTCCTCAATCTCTTCAATGACAAGCTTCTAATGTAATGCCTTCACTGGAAAAGTTGGGGTACATTTAGAGATATATCAGCCTTGAAACTAGCTCATGTTGAACTCTACAGTGCATTCCAACAGAAGCACAGGAAATGTTTTATGACATTTTGTATTATGTCATGAAGTATTTAATGATAATTTTTAGGTCATAAAATATTTTTTAAAATTTGCCAAATTTCAATTTCACAGGGGTCATGGGTCGCCTGTGGGTTTTGGATATAGTCTTTAAGTCCAGTACATTCAAAGAGCATTTGGTTGGAGAAGGTGGGTAAATGGTATATAGATCATGTAGGAAATGTTTTAGAATATGAGTGGAATTGACTCTTAATCAATTTAAACAGGAGGCTACTACTGCAGATATTTTCTACAGTAATATGGGGGGGGGGATTTTAGAATTCATAGTTCATGTATGTCTTAGATCAGTGTTTCTCAACCTTGGAAGCTTGAAGATGGGTGGACTTCAACTCCCAGAATCCCCCAGCCAGCAGGGGGATTCTGGGAGTTGAAGTCCACCCATCTTCAATCTACCAATGTTGAGAAACACTGTCTTAGATGGTCTTCTAAGTGGCTTTGTTTTTTTTGAAGGCAAAGAAAAACTAGATTGTTATGCACAATTCCTTTAAAGTAGAGTAACACCAAGTGCAGCTCTTTAAAAACCATGTACTCAGATCAGCTAATCAGCTAGTGGGTAATTTGACAAAGAAGTTACATAACGGGAGACTTCCAATTTTATTAATTTATCTTTATCCTAAGAAAATAACTAAGAAAGAGTTATCCTAATTTCCTGTTCTCACAGGAACCTTTCCATATAACTTAAAATTGCTTATTTACATAAGGTACTAAGGGCAACTGTTTGCTGAGGCAGCAGTTTACATAGCCGTTCGTGAAAGCACAAAAGAATAGAGGAACCAAATTCTTCGCTTTTTTTATTGCTTCCATGGTATGAATGTAACATAATGACTTTGAAGCTCACAAATGCCACTTTGCCACTGCTTTTTCTTTTAATAATGGAGAAAGTTCATAAAAAGATAATAACTGATTTTTTATGCCATTTGTCTAAACTTTTTAAGAGTGAGCCTTTTTGTCATCCACTTCAGTCCAGTTCAATTTCTCTGCAAAACATGTCAGCAGAAACTCTGCTCCCTCAAATATGTTCAGTCAATGCAGTATATAGAAATCTATATATTGAAATAAAGGGATTGCAGACAATGGTAATGGGGCACATGGTGAATATAACAACCAAACATATCATTCTGAGAGTCAGCAAATTTGAAAAGCATCTTCTCATCCTGTTCAAAGACTCCAGCCCCCACCCCCCAAGCTAGCAAAGAAAAAGTTACCACATTCCCCCAACAACCTCAAGGAGTCACCAAACATCATAACAAGGGGACTGTCCTTTCTCCCTTAAACAAGGAATAGAGATCCTCCACATGTTGCTGAATCAGAATTCCTAGTATCGTTCATCACTGGTCATGCTAAATAGATTAAATGGAGAACTGTATTTCAGCAATAACTGGAGGATCACACATTCTCACACTTGCTCAAACAGTTCAAAGTAACTCTATGAAAGATGGTTGTTGCTGTGACACATATTCCCACCACTTCAAACAAAAAAATATGTTTTTCCTGAAGAGCTGCTTTTATTCATATGCTAATCTGATTAATCAGGTAAGACTTCTTAAAGTGGCAGCTAGTCCAAAAAATAATTATTTTCAGTTTCATGTAATTATGAAACATAATGAAGATTTATAAAGAACATGAATAGTTTCCATGTTGTGTAGCTGTAAAATTACATTTACAAACTCTTTTCTCCTCATGCAAATCACAGCAACTTTAGCCCAGAAGGAGAGGAGGGCTGAAAACAGCATCCTTCCTTAACCAATGTTGATTTCTGCAATTGCTCTAGGAAGTATACCTGATGAATGGAATGGAGAGAAAGGCAACTGAATCCCAAAGACCTAATGGCTTTTCTGGAATTGGTCTGCAAAATTTTGTAGGTTTCATCCTTAATTACCTATGCTTCCTCTAAAAATAAAAGGCAGGGTTGCCCAACTTCTCAGAGTGGAAGAACGAAGATTCCTGAGCTCCTGGTTGGAACATCAAGTGGTAGGTGACACTAGCAAAATTGGATGAAGTCACTATATACTTTATATACAACAAGACACCCATTTATTTAGGTGAGGAAGCATCTCAGGAATCACTGCTGATCTTTCACAAATATCTATTATCGGAATAATTGAATACAAAATAGAACAAAAAATGCCTGTGATCCCAACTAAGCTTGCTGATCCCACAAAGCAATAAGTGCGATTATTATGCCTCAGTGAATCTTAAAGAAAAAAAGATCAGACAAGAAATTTCCACTGAGGGAAAGTAATTTAATACTGGGAGGAAAGTAAGAGCCATATGAAAGGCCAGCCTTGGAATTGTCTTAAAGTGTGAAATCTACATAGAAGGTTGTGTTCAAAGTAAAGAAGTCTTGCTGAATAATGGTTGTCCAGAGAAGCCAGTGTGGTGGAGATATAATTTGCTTTAATCCTTTAATGGTGGTCAGTTGATGAACAGCTCAAGATGTCCATTAGCTTGGGAAATATTCAAATTCTCTTTTATTTAGAAAATGTATTCTTATTGAACCAATTTAACAGAAAATATGCATACATGTAACAATGGTAAAATAATGTAGCATTAAACATTTATAAAATGTTGCAAGAAAAACATTTGGAAATTATTTTATAAGCAAAAGAATTTAATAATTTAACAAGATTGATTCTAAAGTTCTCCTCCTTACCCTTTTGTCATAAAAAAGACCATAGAGTTAACCTTTTAGAAGTGGCCATTTAACTCAAGGAGTCCAACTCTATCCAGTATAAAAATTCAAAGTAATACACCACTTGTCTGACTTCCACTTGTATCTCCTCCAAATATCTGTTTCTACCCTCAAACTGAACTGTTTAGGGTTTTTTCCCCCTAACGTTCAGTTAGAGTCTGCCTTCCTTGAATATTCCATCCAGCGTTCTATAATGCAACATGTACACAACATGTCAGAGGATGTTTTGCTTGGCCGAAATAAAAACATACAATGTCCATAGCAATCTCACAATATATTGAGGAAGTCAATAAAAATGTAAACTTTGTGTATCAAGACTTATTATTGATAAAATTACTACAGTTTTCAAGTGCTTATAGATGGATCCATTTATAACCTCCTCTAGAATCTTCCCAGATCAGTCTGATTGATCTGTACTTTGCTGGTCTTCTTTTCCCCAATTTCTGAAGATTGTGAATCGTGATATTTATTATCATCTAATCATATAACATTTTAAAAATCTCCAGATTTTTCAAGACTAAAAGATAAAAATTCAGTCAAACAATTATCCGATTCTTTCAGAACTCTAGGATGCAATTCATCTGGCCCGTGAGATTTAATTTGGAAGTAAACAGATAGCCCTTTATTATTTTTATCTATTTCAGGATTCAATCCTGTCATTCCTCCTGTTTTTCAGCACTTCCTGGTACTAAACATACATTTTTGTTGAGGTACACTGAATAATATAGTGATATCTCAGTACTCATCATTAATTAGTTCCGGGAGAAATGATGAGTACCAAAAAGATGAGAACTGAACAAATTTTTCCAATAAGGAATAATGTTGTTGAGTCACAAGGCAGTCGACATTGACAAGTTCTAGCTTGTATGTTAACTACCAAATCTGATGAGTTTCAAAACAGTTGAGTATCAAGGTACCACTGTAGTTAAGTTACTCTCTTTTCTTTCCTGTTAAGATTTTGCTGGAATACTTATTCTGAGCAGCTAATCAGCACTGATCAGTTAGTTGTTTGCTGGTCATAAAGAAAGATTATAACTTAGATTTTCAGTCTTTATTTTTTCTTTTCGTCTCCAGAGTTTGGTTTCCAATATCACAATCAATACCATGACCTCATTCAAGGTTATGCTATCTTATTTCATTTTCCATATAGTATTTTAAGAATATTAGAACAGTCTTGTTTTTGTTTTTCAGTGTGACCAATCAGAGTATTCAATCTTCTTGAAACCCATCAGATTTGTAACTATCGTAACATACTGTGGTAATGAGTCGCACAGGTTATGCAGTATTAAAAACATTCCTTTTGCCAGAGCCAATATCAGGTATTCCTTTTAACATGATTATGAACCACTACTGTCTTGATATTGAAACTGAATGTGCTTTTCTATTGCCACAAAATCTAGACCAGAAACAATGGATATAAGTTGCAGAACTCTAGCTTTTATTTAAATATAAGGAAAAGCTTCTTGATATTAAGAACTGTAAAACAGTTGAAAGGTTGTGTTCTCTATCTTTGGAGGTTTTTAGGAAGAAAGTGGACAGGCAACATTCAAAGCTTGGTTAATTGGATTTCTTATACATTGTGGAGGGTTAAAAAGATGCTTCCTTCCAACTCCACATTTCTATAATTCAATGCATGGTATCCAAATGAAGACTGCTGTTATAAACGCAGTCTTGTTTTATTCATATCTGCAGGAATTAGGGTTGGATTTCTTACCATTACTTCTGCCTTTGAATTAATTTATGATGGCATAGGATTGCAGAGCTCCAACTGTTTATATAGAGGATTAGGGTAAATCTTTGGGCCACTTTTGTTATCTTTGGGGATGATAGTTAGAAATGAAATTGGAGATTCTCTGTATTGGTGGAGACAGCAGCCAGGCATGGGTAGTTCTCGTCTGTTCAGATTGGAGGACTGAGTCTGATTGAAAGTTGTTAAGTCCCGCCTTCGATAGTAGGCTTCCAGCTTTTTTCTCAGTCCTTCAGATGGACAGACGTGTGGGAGTAACTCTCTTTGGAATTTGTCCAATTTCTCGGAT
Organism: Pantherophis guttatus; assembly: GCF_059756535.1. Lineage (NCBI taxonomy): Eukaryota > Metazoa > Chordata > Lepidosauria > Squamata > Colubridae > Pantherophis > Pantherophis guttatus. The sequence goes on along the minus strand of NC_142065.1, from coordinate 56,513,840 downwards.
TTCTTCGCTTATTCCTTGGATTCGTGAGTGAATATCTGTTTGCCTGCTGGCAAGCAACTAGTATTTGTATTGTTATTTGTTCTTCTTATTTAGGACGTCCCGGTCCCTTTCTTAAAGTTTGGTTTTGGAGATTTGTTGTTGTTGCAAACACTCCAGAATCATGGAGGAGACTCATATTATTTTTTGGGGGGGGTGGACCTGGGACTGGCAGCTGGGGTGTTTGTGCCCCGTTTTTCTTGAATTTCTTAATTAGCGCTTTAAAAGAGCTTGAACTCTGAATGGGGCTGATATGGCGGCCATTTTATTTGACCGCTCGGCTTGTTTCAGGAGTTTTTGTGCTCCCTATGGTTGCATGGTAACGAGTGGTTTTTACAGTCCAGCGCTTACCCTGAGTCTATGGCTGCGATCAGGGTCTTCAAAACCGAAAGTTTTTCGGTAGAATTACTCAGGAGTTCTTGCGCTCTGTGAAACCGCCTGATTTTTCAGCTGTATTTTCGATATCGGGAATCTAGTGTTCCACGTTGGGACGGCTGCCATGTTGGATTTGAAAAGACCTCTGTTTTTCTGCCTCGCCCTTTGTTTAAGGCATGCCTTGTTACTGCTGCCTGGCTGGAGTTGTTATTAAAGAATTTCAAATATCAGATGACAGAGTGACATCTTCTACCATAGGCAGATGGATTCATCAAACTATTGCTAAGGCTTATAAACTACGTTCTTTGCTTCAAACTTCCAGTTTGACGGCACACTTGACTCGCACTGCGGCCACTTTGGCACCTTGGGCCACTCAGGCATCCTTGCTTGAAATCTGTCAAGCAGCAACATGGACTTCGCCATCACTGTTTATTAAACACTACAAAAGAGACAAGTTTGCCTCAGCTGAGGCGGCTTTAGGCAGGCGGGTGTTGCAAAGGGTTCATGATAGTGGGGAGTCCTGAAGCCAGACTGGGCCCGCCCGTAGTTAGGAACAATAAGCTTTGGTATGTCCCATGCCTGGCTGCTGTCTCCACCAATACCGAGAAGGGGTGTTGGCTTACCTGAGACACACCTTCTCATTCAGTGGAGACAGCAGTCAGCCCCACCCTTAGTCAGTCTGGCTGTGTGTGTGCGTTCCTTATTAAACCTTTCTTTTTTCTCCCATCACGTCGAGTCTGTATCTTCGTCTTCGCAAAAAGCTGGAAGCCTCTAGCAATGAAGGCGGGACTTAACAACTTTCAATCAGACTCAGTCCTCCAATCTGAACAGACGAGAACTACCCATGCCTGGCTGCTGTCTTCACTGAACAAGAAGGTGAGTCTCAGGTAAGCCAACGCCCCTTTCCTTCTATTTTGGTTCTGGGAGGAAACAAATTGTTAGCTAATTTATGAAGGGCTTTATTGGGATGGGGCTTCCCATTCTCCCATTCTCTTTTCTAGTGTTAAAAGGATTTTGAATTTTGCCCTTTATGCAAGTTATGTGTTGTTTTTAAATTTAACTTATCCTACCGGTGGATGAAATATGAATTGTCTTTGCCTAAAGAAAAGAAAATAGATAGAAAGGAATATTTCGGTTAGAAGGCTCTTCAGTTTCTTCCTGTGACCGTTTACCTTCCTCTTAATCAAAATATTGAGAATTTAGACCTATTTGAAGATGACTTGCATGCTTAAAAAATTATTCTCCTGTTGACTGCTTGAGCTATGGAAGCAATCTTTGTCTTCCTTGTTCATCTTTCTTCAAGTTGAAAGTCTCTAATAGAGATAAGGAGACTAGGAATTACAAGACTTTTTGGAACTAGTAGCAATAGGAATAGGATCCACATCAGTGGTGGGTTCTAATCAATTTTACCACCAGTTCGCATCTCATACACGCTTTGCATGGATTGCTGTGCGCATGCTCACTTCGCTCGCACACGTGCCGAACTTGCGCTTTATGCAAGCACATTAGGAAAAAAAACAGCTGGCAATGGCAATCCCCTTTGCCGTGCTTTACAGCTGACCAAAAACAAACAAAATAAAGGTAGGTATAGTGCGGGGACGGGGGGAGGGCCAAACTGACATTCATAGCAAACTGGTTTGCTCTCCTATGAAGATTTCCACTACCGGCTCTCCCGAACCAGGGAGAACCAGTAGCAACCCACCACTGATCCACATCTTCTACCCCTTTCTTTCTTATGATTTGTCCTGCTCCCATGATCCATATCCATGTGAGTAGTACCAATTACATACAAGTTTGATGACTACAACTATGTTCAGTGATGTTCCTTTGGATTTATTAACTCACGAACCCCATCTAATATAATGCCTCTTCTGAAAGAAAAGAGGAAATGGGGCATTAATTAGCAATATCCTGTGCGCTGCTTGGAGAGTCCAAGCAATGGGTTCAAGTTTAGCTTGGTTGGCCAGAGACTGAGTTGAATTTGCCTAGCCACGCCTCTTTCTCCCATGAGTCTTCAGTGTTTCAACTCAGTCGGCCTAAAGAGACTTGCTTTAAATTTCTCTGTCTTAGAAAAATTCTTTAAAATATTCTGCCAGCCACAGAAAGAAGCCTTTTTCTCCCTTTTCTCTTTAAAATTAACACCAACAGCCTGAGGTGTTTTCCAGCGGCGTGCAGCCAGGAGCTCCGTGGAGCTAATTAGCTCCGGAGCTAATCTCTTGCCTCAGGGGCCTCTCCTAATTGCCGCCATTAACAGCACAGCGGAGGCAATCCTTTTAAAGGCAAATTCGGCTCCTAACAGCTCAGAAATGGAGCGAAAGCCTCAAACATTTCAGAAACCTTCGTGGGATCTTAATTAGCAGTCTTTGTTTATTGGACACACAGCAAGGAGCCACGTGAGTTTTGGCGATCAGGCCAAGCATTTCTGGCTGATTTACTGCTATTGCCTTTGTGGTTTGGGGATTGTTGTGTCTGTCCTGCACCATTGATTACTGCTGCCTTTCTCTCATAGCGTTATTATAGCTGGTCATTGATCAGTCTTACGCTGAATACCTAACAGCAGTGGAAAATTGGCACCATATTTACAAATACTGGAGTGAGGAATAATATCATTATTATAATCATTGTCCTAGTAAGATCCTCTGATTGAATTGCCTTTTTTTCTTGTCATTCCAAGATGGCGGATCGCAGCTCCTCTCACTCCAAAAGTACTGCATCCCATTCCTCTGCTTCTAAGAGAGCTAAGTCTTCAGATCACAGTAAGGCAATTGGGGCTCAGCCTTGGCCTTCCACCAGATCCAAGGCCTCTTCTTCCACAGCTGTTGATAAGGATGCAGAAAGAAGGCAAAAAGCCTTAGAGAAACAATTTGCAAAGGCAAAAAAGCAGGCAGAAGCCTCCTCAGGCCTAGGCCTTGTCATTGTTCACCCAGAGCCTAACATCCCTCCAATTCAGGATACACCTCCTTCTGCTTCAAACGAAGATAGATTGAATTGGTCTCCAGATATTACCACAGATCCTCCAACTGAATTAATTGAGAGTGCTGTGGAGGTTATTCCCATATCAGAACAGGACTCATCTGATCAGGGAGTCATTCCAGTACCTAGGAGGTCAGCTCCCTCAGCTTTCACCCCTACAGCGGCAGGGCTCCGCCCTGAGGTAAACCAGGCCCCTGTTCTTTCCCAGGAACTCTGCCAGATGTTAGCTCAGACCATTGCCCAGGGCATAGATTCTGCCCTGCTTAGAAGGGGCATTCCTGCTCCCGACTCAGCTGGTACCACTCCCAATGTACACCAGGCCCACCAGAATAGGGTTTATTCCCGGGCCCCTCACTCGCCTCATGATTCTCAGGGCAGTGAATGGTCTTATACTGGGGAGGAGGAAGAATTCGCAGATCATGATCTTTCTGAAGATGAAGGCAGATCTCCAGACAAACCAGTCTTGACTGGCCTTTTCAACCCTAGCATGTTCAAGACTTGTTACGCACGGTCACTCATGCCCTTGTCACCTCCCGCCTGGACTATTGCAACGCTCTCTACATGGGGCTCCCCTTGAGGAGCACCCGGAGGCTCCAACTGGCGCAGAGTGCGGCCGCGCGGGTGGTAATGGGAGCGACATGGCGTTCCCATGTAACACCCCTCCTGCGCGAGCTGCACTAGCTCCCGGTGGTCTTCTGGGTGCGCTTCAAGGTTCTGGTTACCACCTTTAAAGTGCTCCATGGCTTAGGATCCGGGTACTTGCGGGACCGCCTACTATCACCAATAGCCTCCCACCGGCCGGTACGCTCCCATAGAGAGGGGCTCCTCCGGGTGCCATCAGCCAAACAATCCCGACTGGCGGCCCCCAGGGGGAGAGCCTTCTCTGTGGGGGCACCTACTATCTGGAACGAGCTCCCCCCAGAGATACGGAGGATCCCGGATCTGCGCACCTTCCGCCGCGCCTTAAAGACCTTACTATTTCACCAGGCCGGCCTGGCCTAATTTTCCCCCTCTTTTATAAAAGATTTTAAAATTTTAAATATCTTTTAGTATTTTATATATTCAATTTTAAATTGGTTTTAAAAGTTTGGGGTTTTAAATTTGTCGGGGCCAAAATTATTTAATTTGATTTTATTCTATTTTTAAATTTTGTATTGTATGTGTTTTTATTGTTTGGCTGTGCACCGCCCTGAGTCCTTCGGGAGTAGGGCGGTATAGAAATCTAATAAAATGAAATGAAATGAAAATGAAATGTTATACAAGGCCAAAACCACAGCCAATCTAGGGGTTGTGGCTGGGGCATCTGACCGCTCAGCTGAGCAGGATCCCCATGCTCGATTATTTACAGAACCGGTCACTACCCAGGGCGCTGTTCCTTCTTCCAGTTTATTCATAGACATTATTAAGAAGCAATGGCTTCAACCTGGGTCCTTGTCTAATCCCAGCAGATTAGACAAAAAGATGTAGACTGTAGAACAGGAGGTAGAGGACTTGCTTAAGTTGCCTACAATAGATACTCCCTTTGCCAATCTAGCATCTTCCAATATTCTCCCCTCAGACTCTGCAGAAGGGCTGAAGACTGAGGATAGGAAAGCTGAGATGTCAGTTTGTAAGACACATCAAGCAGCTGCCTGGGCAATCAGATCAGCCATGGCAGCTTCCTTCTTTAATAGAACCTCCCTCCTGTGGCTGCGCCAAATGCAGGCAAGAGCTCCCCAGGGAGATGTCAGGTTACACCAGGACATCAACAAGTTAATTACTGCAGCAGAATACTCTGCTGATGCAACCCTTAATGCGGCTAAGTTCGCTTCCAGGGCCCTGGCCTCTAATGTGACTTCCAGACGATTATTATGGCTTCGCCATTGGCAAGCCGATATGAAATCCAAATGGAAATTGGCATCTGCTCCTTTTCAGGGCAATAATCTTTTTGGTGATGTTTTAGATCCCATTTTGGTAGAGACCAAGGATAAAAGGAAGGTACTTCCCCTGTCTCACAGGAGGACAGACAGGAGATATCTCCATATTATCGTAGGCAGTCCTTTCGTGGGGCGGAGGGCGGTTACTCTGCCTCAACCTATCAGAGGACTTACCCTCCAACTTCAGACCGATCCCAGGATAGGGCTCAGTTCAGGGACTGGTCTAGACAACCCCAATCTAGGAGACCCTTTCGAGGGGCCGGCGGTAGACCTTACCGCAGGTCCAAATGACTCCCAGTCACACGTTCCCATTGGAGGCCGCCTCTTGAGGTTCTCAGCCCAATGGGAGCTCATCACAACGGACGCCTGGGCTCTGCAAACCGTCCGGCTCGGTCTCACATTGGAGTTTTCATCCCTCCCTCCAAGGAGATTCATCTCTTGCACTCTTCCCAGGGATGCCACCAGGAGGTCTCTGATGGAAGCCGAGATCCTTCATCTACTCTCCATCCAGGCAATAGAACCGGTGCCTGTCTCGCAGAAGGGTCTCAGTTTCTACTCGATCCTCTTTCTGGTCCCCAAGAAATCGGGGGGTTGCAGGGGAATACTAGATCTAAAAAGACTCAACAAACACATCAAATACAAGAGATTCAAGATGCAATCCTTAACCTCTATTCTAAATTGCATCAGACAGGGGGATCTGCTTACATCCATAGATCTAAAGGAAGCCTACCTGCACATACCAATTCGGATTTCACACAGGAAATATCTCAGATTCTGTTACGCAGGACAACACTTCCAATACAGGGCCATTCCATTCGGCCGGTCCTCTGCCCACAGGACGTTCACAAAGCTCCTGGACATGGTGGCAACCCATCTGCGGGCTCGCCCAATCAGGCTTCAACGTTACCTAGATGACATTTTGATTCAATCTTCATCCATCAGGCAGACGAGACAGGATTTGTCAGAGACTATTCAGGCTCTGCAACTTCATGGGTTTTCAATAAATCTAGAAAAGAGCCAGTTAATTCCATCCCATTCTATCCTTCATTTAGGTGCCCTGATAGACACAGTCAGTTGCTAGGTTTTTCTATCACCAGAATGTCTAGTCAGCATACGGGCCTTGATACATCGGGTCAGGTCAGTCAGGTCTGTCTCCCTCGCATTATTGTCCCAGTTACTAGGGAAAATGATTTCATGTCTGGCCATCGTTCCTTGGGCGAAGTTACATTCCCGAACCTTACAATGGTTCCTCCTACCGAGCCAACGAGCAGGCATCAGTCACTCCACAAGAGTCAGAGTGCCTCCAAAAGTTCTCCACTCCCTGAACTGGTGGACATCACCTTCCTTAGAGAAAGGCTGTCTCTTCAAGGAACTGCAACATCTAACACTAACTTCAGATGCCAGTCTATTCGGCTGGGGGACTCACCTGGGTTCCCAGATGGTACAGGGCAGATGGTCACCACAGGATCTGTTACACGACATAAATTGGTTGGAAGTCAGAGCTGCCCACCTAGCTCTCCGTCATTTCCACCTCTCGCTAACCAACTGTCATGTGTTGCTGTTAACCGACAATGTGACCGCCAAGGCACACGTGAACAGGCAGGGAGGCACCCGGTCCAAGGACCTGATGTCCGAAGCAGCGAGCCTCCGTCTCTGGGCGGAATCACACCTGCTCTCCCTCCAAGCGGAACATATTTCAGGCGCACACAACGAACAGGCGGACTGGTTGAGTCGAACAACCGTCGACCACTCCGAATGGCGTCCCCATCCAGACCTGTTTCACCAACTGACAACCAGGTTCGGCCAACCACGCGTGGATCTGTTTGCAACACCAAAGAACACTCACCTACCACGGTTCTTTTCCAGATTTCCGACGCCGGGGGCAGAAGCAACAGACGCCCTTTGGGCGCCCTGGCCTCAAGGCCTTCTATATGCATTTCCTCCGACACCTCTACTACCAAGGGTCATCCAGAAGCTTCTGGACGAGCAGGCAGAAATTCTGTTGGTGGCTCCGCAGTGGCCCAGAAGGGTTTAGTTTGCGGACCTAGTGTCACTGTCAGTGTCCCGCCCGTGGAGGATTCCGCCAGACAGGATTGTCCTAAGCCAGGGGGCAGTTCAACATCCCGAGCCCCAGTGGCTCCAACTGGCCGTCTGGTGATTGAGCGGGAAATCCTGAGGGATTTCTCAAGCGAGGTTGTTTCCGTCATCCAGGTATCTCATCGTCCGTTTACCACCAGGATTTATGATGCCACTTGGTCAACCTTCTCTAGCTGGTGGCGAAAATCGCACATTCCTCCCAGGGCAGCTTCTCTTCCAGACGTCTTGAATTTCCTACACTCAGGATTCAAATGGGGACTTACTGCCAACACGCTCTGCAGACAGGTGGCCACCTTAGTGACTATTCTACAGGGAGAGGGTCCTATCTCTCTCTCTCAACACCCCAAGGTGAGGAGTTTTCTTCGGGGAGTTGCTAACTTACGGCCTCCTCCAGTCCATAGGTATCCTTCCTGGGACTTGCCTCTCATTTTGCAAGCACTCACATCTGCTCCGTTCAAGCCCTTAGGATCCGCCAGCCTCAGAATACTTACCTTCAAGTCGCCTTCTTGATAGCAATCATGTCTGCAAGAAGGATCTCCAAACTGGCGGCACTGTCGGTACGTGGAGATCTATGAATCTTTTACTCCGACAGGGTGGTCCTCAGGTTGGACCCGACTTTCGTACCAAAAGGCAACTCTTGGTTTCACAGGGCACAGGAGGTGGTTTTACCTAACTTTTGCCCTGACCCAGCACATCCTAGAGAACAATGTTGGCACACGCTCGACGTTCGTAGGGCACTCCGCAAATATATTGACAGGACCGCATCATTCAGAAAGTCTGAATCACTATTTGTATCATTCCAGCCTACCGCCATGGGGAAGAAAGTTACCCCATCTACAATTGCGAGATGGTTCAAAGCTTGCATCGCAATGGCTTACGAACACCAATCTACTCCAGTGCCTAGAAACATCACTGCGCGTTCAACTCATAGCGCTGCCACAGCAGCAGCCTGGGCTACTCAGGCTTCCATATTGGAGATCTGCAGGGCTGCAACTTGGGCTTCTCCCACTACCTTTATCAGAAATTACAAGTTGGACGTTTTTGCCTCAGCCGAGGCTTCGTTTGGCAGAAGAGTCCTGCAGCAGGTTCTACCAGGAGAACGACACCTGGACCGCTCAGACTCCCGCCCTAGGGATACTTAGCTTGGGTATATCCCATTGCTTGGACTCTCCAAGCAGCGCACAGGAGATTGAACATTGGAGCTTACCTGAATGTTCGATCTATGTGCGCTGCAGGAGAGTCCAACCCCGCCCTACTGTAGCGGTCCAGCATCCAACACTTACTTATAGTGGACATTCTTCTATCATCTTGCTACGTCTTCTACAGACCTCTTCGTCGAAACACTGAAGGCTCATGGGAGAAAGAGGTGTGGCTAGGCAAATTCAACTCAGTTTCTGGCCAACCAAGCTAAACTTGAACCCATTGCTTGGACTCTCCTGCAGCACACATAGATCGAACATTCAGGTAAACTCCAATGTTCATTTTCCCCTAATAGGTAGCTCTGCATTTCCCCTAATGGGTAGCTCTGGAGGTGCTGAGTTCTCACTACTAAATGCCATTGGACCTGAATGCTGCAAAGACCCAGCAGATGTGGGAAGTTTCTAGAGGAAAAGTACTTCCATTTTTATCCCCAGAAAATGTCCAAAAACGGGCTAAAATTTCTCTACCAACATATCAGCTCTTTTGCTGCCAGATTTCAATGCTGCAATTTAAGGATGCTGGGGCACTACATGTAGTTGCAAACTCGTATAAGGCAAATTGCAATAGCATGTTATTTTGACATCAAATAAAAACCAAGGAGGAAATCCTACTACATTTATGTTTTTTTCCCATTGGCTTTTGTTTTCTGGGGTATGCTTCTAGGCAGGGGTGGGATCCTACCAGGTGAACAACTGGTTTGCTGAGCGTGTGCTTCGCAAGCGCACTCTCGCTTCGCTCTGTGCTGCGTGCGCATGCACACTTTCTATAATATTGAACTTTCATGTTGCAAACAAGGAAAGGAGCAAGGAAAACAGCTGAGGAGGGCCAATTCAATCTGTTGCCCCTGATCAGCTGGGCTTCAGAAGCAGAAGTCACTATACCCCTAGGGCGGGTGGGCGGTCCCACTTTCACAGCAACAGAGAACTGGTTTGCTCTCGGCAGGAAGTGGGAACTACTGGTTGGGCCGAACCAGTCCGAACTGGTAGAATCCCACCACTGCTTCTAGGGGTTTAGTTGAATCAGGCAAGGTTTAGTCAGGTAACAGCCTCACCTTCCTCCACTGCAACTTTTCACTCCTAGTTGAATGCATCTACAGTACAGGAAGAAATTGAGGGATACATTTGAGCAAGATAAGCCCAACTAAGAGTTTAAATTGAGTTGTTCTCTCTTTAGATCTGCAAGAAGACAAGCACTTTATATCCACTTTGTCTGCAATAAGAATTATGTTTTTTCAGAAACTTCCATTAAACTCTCTTGGAAATTTGAATGAAATGTGAATGAAATGCTTTATCAATTCTGCCTACTTTCAATTTTTCTGGAGGACATACTACAAAGCCAGTTGGAGGAAATGATTCAAGTAAAGTGTCAGATGAGGTCAGAGTATTGGGTTGTGAAATACTTATTGTATTTAGTCTTACTATTTTCACTCTAGAGAACCAATTTCAAAAAATATAAGTAGCCAGATAGGTAAAAAAACATTTTTTTTTTTGCACAGATATTTTTTATGTTTTGGACAGACCTTGGCAATAACTGGAGTTGGAAATCTTACAATGGAAGTGCATTAAATGAGATAAATTCAAAACAGTAAAAAGGCTTGTAAGAATCATCCAAAACAGATATGCTTAAAATGTAGTATACTGAACTATTCATTGATAAATGAAGGCCACAGAGAAACAGAAAACAAACTAAGGTCTAGCCTTAAATTATATATAATGAAATTCATATGTGCTGCTGATTGTCTTAGGAAGAATCTCGACTGGTTCTGGTAGTTTAAGTTAAAGATTGAAGCCCAAATTTTTAAAATATTCAAATCAAATAAGTAATGGGGATGGCAGTTCTACCGGTATATACATTTGTTACTGTAGAAATATACTTTTATTAACAATCAAAAAATCTGACTACTTTAAAAGTAATAATGTATACAAGCAGCTCCCCACCTTCCACCAACCAAAAGTGAGGCATAATACGCATGGGTACTTGATGCAATGGCCAAATGCAAAAGAGAATAGGTTCCTAAATCCTTATGTAAAAACTGAGTTTCAGCAGGTGAAGACTGGATGACAAGTTACCCAATTATAAGGTACGCAAGACCTGTGTCTTGTTTTTCCATTTCGTGACGATGATCTGGGAGAGCACACTATGTTTGAGACTGTGGTGTAGGCTTTTTGTACCATAAATCCCTTGGTGGAGATGGGCCTTGAGCCTTCTTTCAGCAATTGCTTTATGTTACTTTGCTTCCACCTAGAGGTCAGACTATCATCTATCTGAGGGGTCCTTGGTGCTCTCTGAGCTTGCTTGTTTTCTTACAGATGTTTCATTATCAAAACTAGGTAACATCATCAGTGCTAACATCTGATGATGTTACCTAGTTTGTGTCTGCAAGAAAATAAGCAACCTCAGAGAGCACCAAGGACCCCTCATGTCAACCTCAAGCTACAAATTATCTTCTTTATTCTATCTATCTATCTATCTATCTATCTATCTATCTATCTATCTATCTATCTATCTATCTATCTATCATCTATCTAATCATCTCTTTAGGTTTTCCTTGGGTATATGTATTTCTTTTCTTCTATATTTCTTCAACATATCCTCCCTAATAGTTAACTTTCCAACCAAAATGGAGCTTGCTATAGGACCATGGTTTTTCTATAGTACAAAAACCATTCTAACCATTTGGAACATACATGTTTAGCTGCTGACAAGTGTGGAATCCTGGACTCACAACGTCCAATGAGAAAAAGACATAGAAAAAAACATGTAACCCAAGAAACATATACACTGATACAAGTTCTGCAACTGGCTCCATCCAAACACTCCATGACTCAAGTACTATATTTATACAAAAGAAAAACAGTCCTCAATCTAAGCTGATCCCTTCTCTCCAAAAGGGAGATTGAAAAACAAAATAAATTTATCACGATTGCCATCTAAGTGATTATCTCCATTATAAAAGTAATTATTTAGGGAAAAAACTAATCTTTTAGATGTATGCTATATTCCGCAGGCTGTGGAATCATTCCAACTTTTGTTGGTGTGGTCAAACAGTTCATATTTCTATGCTTATCCTCCTTCAGAAGAACATGTGCACAGCACATAAATAGAGAACAGAGAAATTCAAAGATATTCACCTGCATTCATAAGATTGAGGAGATAAGAAAAGCTCTTATCAAATTAGATCAAAAGCACAACTAGACCAGCACCATGCATGTCCCTCAATAATCAGCCAGTTGTTCTAAGAGACCTACACGCATGGCATAACAATAGTAAAAAATAATGCCATTGCTTTTCAGCTTCTGATATTTTTAAGTATCTCTCCTCTGAATCAGGAAGTTGCATATAACCAAAATAACTGGCGTTATCCTTCCTGAATTTATTTTATTTAATTTTAAAGCCATCTACATTAGTTACCATCATAACTCCTTGGGGCAGCAAATTGCATACGTTGTTTAGAAAGGCTGATTCCAAGTCGATACCTAGACAACTAAAATACTCTTGGTTAGGAAGGGTCTGCCAAGACTATGAAGGCCAACAAATAAAGCAGTCATCCTCCACCATTCAAGTGGGCATAGTTCAGTATGTACACAATGAAAACTACACATTTTGGTGTAACATTTGCCAAGTTACTCAGACAGGCCAATATTGTAGTTATTAAACTACAATATAAAGTGATTGTGCAGGATCTTTTACATCATTATTTGCATTATTATAGAGTTGCACTTTTTCAGTTTCTGACCATCTCTAAAAATAATTATGGGAATAGTTGAGCTACTGCCTCAGCTTTGCTTATTTGGCAAAATACCCAGTGTCCTGTTAAGAACCTCCTATTTTAGGGCACTGAGCAAGCAAAATGCATATTCACACTACTGAATGCAAGCTGTGCCCTGTGCCCTACACAGGATGAGAATTCTTTAGCTTGATCTTCATGAGAAGAGTTGCCAGATTATTACATCCTCTCCATATAAGGAAAGGTATGTTAATTAATTTAAATTCACCGCTGAATCTCATACACATATTCCGAATCTTACCAATACAGATAATACATACTTGTGCAAATACTGCATCTGAAAGATAGAGCAGAGATGTAATAAAGAGTCCCTGCTATAATTTAAAAAAAATACAGAGGGAAGTAGAAACCATCTGGGGAAAAAACAAAACAAAACAAAACAAAACCGGATATATGGAAGCTGAAAAACAAGGGAGATATTATCTCAGAGCATACAGAAAAATCTACATACACGAAAGGTATTATTCTCATAAACTAAGTATAGTAGAATGAATGAAAAATCTCTGGTACCATAAACGCTGATAAATCTTCATATTTTAGGACGGTTTGGTCCTTATCCAAAAATAAATTATTCCTTCTCCAAAGAAACAAGAACAGAAAAAGTGTTATGCTGTTCAGAAGCATGATATGGATGCTAGTGAAAACAAAATACTGGGTTATCTGCCAGCAGAATCTGTGATGAACCTGCAAAGCAGGTTAAGTTCGTCCAACATAATGAGGTGAACTTCACGAATAGTCTAAAAATGCAGCCAGATGGAACAGTGGCAGCAGTGGAGGCCCCCCGAGGAACAGGGAGTCTGAAGATCTAACAGAACTTTTAATTTGCTCCATCTAGAGCAAAGAGAGATCACAATACTTTGACATTAAAGCAGCACCAACAATAGACAAACCTTGGATGAACTGAGACCCTGCAGAGGGGCCGTAGCTGGCCCAAGGACAGGCTAAATGCAGTACTAATGAAAGCATCCCACCAGGCTTGTTCAAAGGCTAGGCTCCACTGTGCCCATTGATATATTTACTGTAGTTTTTATTTCTTGCTATTAAAAAAATAATGCCTTATACATTCAAACACTGTGGCCTCTGGCCTGGCTCCTGTTCCCACTTGGCACAAATTTATTTTGTTTCACAAGCCTATTTTTCTTCTCTCCGCTGATGTTTTATCTCCAGCAAAACATCTTCTGGCAGTTCCAAATGAGGGCCCGGCCCTCTTAAACCAAGAGCTGCTGTTCCCCTGCTGGACCTGGCATAGGCAGACAAAGCAAGCCAGGAAGAGGATCCAAGGGCATCTTTTGGAAGCTGGGATTCTTGCTAAACACCTCTTGCTGCCCTTGTCCTTAGCTGGATACACCTGGCTGTGCTCTCCGGCACAGTTGCTGAGCTTGTTCTTCAGATTCCACTGGTGAGGTCCGTGATTACTCGAGCTTTTACCAGTTTTCGTAGGAATTCCTTCTCTCGCTGGATGTTGTGTGTCCAGGACTACATAAAGTGGAGAAGGGAGAGGGGTAAAGGAAGAGGAAGAGAGAAAAAAGACTCACTCTTCAAGTAGTATACATAACACTGTGAGTATACAGTCCAAGTCAAGAGGTTGGCCTACACAAGTCTTCCATCAAATAGACAAAAACATGATTACATTTCTAATCACAATACAAATTTCTCCCTCTCTACATACATACATACATACATCAGTGGTGAAATGTAAAATTTGTTACTACTGGTTCCGTGGGCGTGGCTTGGTGGGGGGAGTAATGTAACTGGGTGGGCGTGGCCAACTTTTTTTTTCTTTTTAAAAGCATTTTTTACAACCTATTCGAGCGAATAGGTTGTAAAAAAATGCTTTAAAAAGGTAAATAAAAGATTCTGACGATCGTGCGGCACAGCTGTGATCATCGGAACCTTTTTTTTACTTTTTAAAAGCATTTTTACTACCGGTTCTGGAGAACTGGTAGTAAAAAAATGCCTAAAAAGTAAAAAAAAAAAAAAAGTTCCGACGATCAGCTGAGTGATGCCCGATCTTCTGAACTTTTTTTTTTTTTACTTTTTAAAGCATTTTTAACTATCAGTTCCGGAGAACCGGTAATAAAAAATGCTAAAAAGGTTTTTTAAAAACTTCCGACGATCGCATGTCACTCAGCTGATGGTTGGAATTTTTTTTTTTACATTTTTTACTACTGGTTCAGCAAACCAGTAGCCTTTTTTACTACCGGTTCGGGCAAACCAGACCGAACCAGGAGCATTTCACCCCTGACATACATACATGGTACATATAGGTGCCATACATACATGGTACATATAGATGAGAAGTTAGTCTACTATATCTGAAAAGTAAAAGATCGGGGAAGGCTGGTCTAGGAACATCTTGATAAAATATTTTAGCTAATGAGGTCATATAGAATACATTATATAATATATGAAGTACTAGTTACCTTGTTTCTACAGGATAGCTTTAAAATGAAAAACAATGCAATTTCCCCTTCAATAAGTGAGTGGGAAGGAGTGCAGTATTTTGTTCTGTACTTTATATTATGCAGAAAGGAATGACCTAACCTGAAAGAACTGAAATAATTTAAGTGTAGATATTTAATGTGAGAATATTTTCAAAGCTACCAACAGGTACTTTTGTTTATACAAATTAATTCCAGAACTTGGCTTTTATAAGAAAATATCCATATAAAGAAATAAAATACCCACATTTTCTTGATTTTTCCTGTATAAAAACATTGAGGCATTTCATAAAGAATTTTCCAGTGTACACCCTGTTTTCCATCGCATTTACTACATGGAGTGCTGCACTCCTTTCTTAATGCATTTCTGGTACAGATTCATGTTGTAGGAAAAGAAATCACAGCAAAGTTTACAGCTATGGAACTTCCCGAACAACTGCTTAGGCAAGACAGGATACAGTGCCTGCCCACTGATATGTCAGGTTTTGTCACTGATGGACAAGCTAAGGAAGATGCAGAGCACAGAAACAGCTCCGGATAGGAGGAGGAGAGGGAATAAATAGCAGGGGAAAGAGAAAAGAGAAAGAAAGTGTGGGTGCACATTAAAAAAGAAATCGAAGAGATGGTGAGTACTGTACATTCAGAGTTGGGGAGAGAAATTTTAAACTTACATTTGCAGCCTCTAAAATTTTTTAAGCTATTGTAGTGAAGTTTTCCTAGGGCTACTAGATTTGGACTGCAAAAATTCAGATGACTACTAAACAGCAGTTGCCATCTGATGCAGTAGTTCTAATTTTTCATTATTTTGTTAGATTTTTCGACAATTCTAACTTTCTCTATGAATTAGGAGCTTGACCTCCAAAAGCTACTAATATAAAAATGGGATTCAAAAGAACTCATTCCAACAATTTTAGGGAGTACCTGTTGGAAGAAATATAAAGATCTTTCCTAGAATTTAATGCTTTAAACTTGCTTTAGTTGTTTATTTATGCAGGGTAGCCTAGACGCTTTTCATTTCCTAGAAGCTTGATCCAAAGATGTTTGGATTGATTAGTGCAACATTTTGGACTACTCCATAACTATGTCTTTAAATAGATGAAACAGAAATCTTCATCCATTTTATTTATAAAGTATACAAAGTATGTAAATGTGGCTAATAGTTCCTGATCCCCAGACCTTCTTTCCTGATCTTGAGCTTCTTCTCATGCCCTTAATAGTCTTCTTTATTCCACATATGTTTCCAACTACTGTAAACTTTCATTTATAGAAACAACTAATACATAATTATGAATATTCCCCCTTACAAGAAAGACTGAAAGGAAACTATCCCCAAACTAAGCAAATATTTTCCTTTTCCCCAAGCGGCTTGAATTTTTACCATTTAAGTCCCTGTGCCCACTTCTAATTTCTGCATTTGCACTCCTAAATCTTGCATTAGCTCTATCTCTGTAAGTAATCTCATTAACTTCTTTTGGGGTACTAGAAAGCAAACAGAAACTGACCATGAGAATGGTAGAAACATTGTATCTAATAGGTTTAATCACGCAGAATATTTCAGACATGGTTAATATGCGGCCATGAAGACAAGTTAATCACTATCTCGTGCCAGGGCTGGCAGAGAGTACGATAGAGGCAGAGCTTGATCACCAGGTTAAATGCTGAATTCTCTGGAAGATTAAAAAATTCACCTAAATTCATTTTTGGGGGAATAAACCTGCCTGAGATACTTATACTAATCGTAACACTTGGAAAGTGTTAAAATCTTGGTGAGTTTCTGAGATAAGTTTTTTAGGCTTCAATTTTTTCAGTCAAATGTTGTAGAAACAGATATTTTGCCTTAGATTTGCTTTTTTAAAAAAATACTGTTCTTTCAAATGCAACATGCAGGATTATGTATGCAAAGAGGTTGCTAGCATCTCATTAAATCTCCTGTGCTCCAGCAGCTTGATATCATATTTTTATGAATATAGTTAAAATCCTACTATGTCACTGTGCAATTGTAGCAAAGCTATTAATTTTGAGGCCAAATGCCTGCTGCTATATGTATAATTAAATGGTACTATCGCAAGGGGTGAAGAAATTCCCAAAGGGCAACTAAAGTAGTCAGGCATCTTGTTCAATTGATAAGAGACTGACAGCTGGAAAGTGAATGCCGAGCTATTTCTAATAGACACTGGGACCAAGTTTAGAAAAGTTGCACACAACTATTATTGTTATCAATGGGTACTTCAGCTTCCACATCACATCCATTTGTGATGGCTGCAGAAATGTTTCCTTTCTGACATTGTAAACTATAAGCAGCCATCTCTTCTCTGCATTATGCATCAGTGCCTAACTAGTTTTTAGGTCCATGTTAAAGACAGAAGACTAGACAGCTGTCACACCTGTATTCCCTTGAAGGGCTAGCTATGAAGTTTGCCGAGCTATTAAGAGCAAACCAAACCAAGTACATTTCATTCATTAATGAGCATGACTTTGGAAAATTCTCACCATTACAAATAAATGCAACTGATTCTTTAGTTCCTGAAAACATTCCCAGCTTTTGTAAAGCCATAACAATCCAGATGGAAAAGAGCAACACAAACTGAAGATTTCCATTTCTAGTAAAAACAATAGTTTATTGAAAACGATAAACATGGCTAATGAACCAAATGAAATTGCCCTTTGGGGAAACCAAACATGATGTAGGGAAAATGTACAAAAGAGACTATGGAAGTTTTTTACAAAGGAAACCAGCAATCAAAAGCTTTTCAAACATTGTTTGTTTTTTGTTATTATATGTGCATTTGGTAATCTGTTATTGAACTCAAGACACTGAATTTACATAATAACTCCATCCTCTCCTATTTTTCCCACAACCACCATTCTTTGAGGTGAGTTAAGAGAGAGTGATTGGCCCAGGCACCCAGGCAACTTTCATGCCTAAGGGAAGACCTGAAGTCAGTCTCTTTGTTTCTAGGCCATCACCTTTACCATTACACCAACTGGCTCATACCCATGAATAAGAATAAGAGCCGAGGTGGCGCAGTGGTTAGAGTGCAGTACTGCAGCTGACTGCTAGTTCAGCAGATCAGCGGATCAAATCTCACCGGCTCATGGTTGACTCAGCCTTTCATCATTCCAAGGTAGGTAAACTGAGGACCCAGATTGTTGGGGGCAATATGCTATTTAGTATACTGTCTTTGGTGTAAGCCGCCCAGAGTCCTCAGAGAGTGGGTGGTATAGAAATAGGACTGACTGACTGATTGACTGACTAAATAAATAAATAAATAAATAATTGTCCTGTGTTCCCTTAACTCAATATCACATTCAATATCACTGTTCTCCATTATGCTCTTACTACACCGGATGGACTCTAGACAGGGCAAAAGTTATTGTGATGACAATGTCCTGACTACCTTTTTCTTTATCCAAAGAACACAAATTCAAAACTTCTGTGGAACAACCAGAGCTATCCTGTTGCAAAGATAATATCCTCATAAAACCCCTGATTATTATTATTGTCCTTGGACCTGGAAGCAACACACTTGTAGCCTCTCTCTCCTTTGTTTTTCCCTCTCTTCCAGTCTCTCATTTTCTGAGGGACTCTGAACAGCTTTCAATTGCGCAACAAACTTTCTGTGAAATCTGAAGAGAGGGTAGAAAGAAGACATTTGTGTTTCTTCCAGCAAAAATTTTCCATTTGGTGCAAAAGTTTTCTTTTTTGTCTCTGGGGATCAAGACATAATTTCCGCAGAATTACAGTATTGATTGAGCAATCTGATATTATGCCCCATCAGGAGTAACAGGAGCATCAGAAAAGGTAGAAAGAAACTCCACAAATCCAAAGTGAAGCGTATCCTGCAGAATACTAGGTGAATCTAGAGGAAAGACAAAAGTAGCATATATGTGATGTTAATCACTTTGTTTTAGTATTTTTATTTGTGTATTCAACCTAGGAAAATATGGAAACGAATAAGATTTTCTTGATAACCCTTATATAATCTATATATTTTTGATAACCTTGATATATTCCTTGATGAAAAAGAAACCACATACAATGTACAAAGATATCCCCACTAGCCAACAGAAAAGAAATACAAGGAGACCCTTGACTTATCTTTATCTAGTCAACTCAGATGTCACAAAAATGTGCAAGATTTTATATCTCTAAACCGTTTAAGAGATGAGGGAGAGGGAAATAAAACAACCTAAATTGATCTTGAAGTCATGTAAATTAGATATGGTGAAAGACTCAGAAATTCAAATGATGCTATATTGGTACTAAAATAGTTTCATCCAGGACATCCCTAGGACTGCTGAGAAGAAGAAAAATTAAACCATGATTGATACCTAAATTTTGACAATGTAAAATTCAGACATGATTTTAACATCCTTTCACTCTTAGACACAATATGCAGATTTCTCAATTAACAAAAACAACATTACAGAAAAATTAATCATCTCTTAAACAATGGTCTGTTAAATCAATAAATACTTCTGATAGCTTTATTCATCATAAAATCTGTCAAATCCCATTTCAAGCAATAGAAATGAAAGGGTATGGGAATGCCTCGTGATAACAATTTCAGCTATTTTAATGTTGTTGGAGAAAAGAGAAAAACATTTTCTAAATAATTTTTCCACATTATATCTCGCTTCATGCAGTTCTTTCTTTCCCATTATTTGCTCTTTTAAAAGATAAAATCCCCAATAATCTCTCTTTATAGAAAAGTTATTCCAGTTGCCAATGTTTTTTCAGACTGCCTATTCCTACTGGCTGTTGTACCTGCTTATTTTTCACATCAGTCACATTCCCTCACCCACATTTTTGGACTCATCATCCTTCATGATGAATACTTTAAATGTTTAAACTATTTCTAAAACTTCTGGTTAGCCTAATAAAGGCATTGCCTCTAAGGAATTTTTCTTTCATGAAAAAGACAATACTGTTATTTTTAAAAGGAATGTTTGGAAGACACTGAAACTTATTAAGTAACAAGATCCTATTCAGAAGAAGCATGATCCTGCACAAAGTTCATTGGCTTTATATTATTTGAAAGACAATTCTCTCCCACAACCAGGTAATCCTACCTAATTTGACCTTGAATGACTTTTGTTATACAGTAGAGTTGAATTGAGTTTGACTCCTAGTGTCTTTTTTTTTAAAATTTGATTTATATGCCGCCCTTCTCCGGAGACTCAGGGCGGCTTACAATGCGTTAAGCAATAGCCTTCATACTTTTGTATATTTATACAAAGTTGCCCCCACAACTGGGTCCTCAATTTACCTACCTTAGAAAGGATGGAAGGCTGAGGCAACCTTGAGCCTGGCGAGATTCGAACCTGCAGTAATTGCAGGCAGCTGGTCTTAATAACAGGGTGCTTTAGACCACTGTACTACCAAGGCTCTTAGTCTTTATTCATGCAAAGTTTCTTGGGAATATTAAATAATTGATTTGCTGCTATTGTATTTTTCCAGCAGGTTATTTTGACATTTCAATTTAATCCCAACCCTGGAATTCCCCATTGGTTCTGTATCCAAGGATTAGCCAGAGCTAACCTTGTTGAGCTTCTGAGGTCAGTTAACTGCTCAGAATCTTTGTGCAGCACAACAGTTTAAATTATTACCCTTAATAATATATAGATATATTTAAAACATGTTAATAGATTCATGCTTTGACTTTCTATTATAGAAGTACTAAAGGTAGTTTTCAGCAATAAAACAAATAGATAACATAATGCTAAAAGCAATAGTCAAAACTAAAATTGTCATTTTCCTACCTAGACAGCGATCTGTGTTTTCACAAATTACCGTATTTTCCGGCGTATAAGACGACCGGGCGTATAAGACGACCCCCAACTTTTCCTGTTAAAATATAGGGTTTGGGCTATACTTGCCATATAAGACTGCCCCTCTTCCAATGCACACCAAATAAAAATTAAAAAACATCAACTGGCTCACCTACAATGTAAAAGCAGCTGTGCTAGACCCAAAATGGCCCCTGTAACAAGCAGGAACCTCACACAGCCACAAAAAGCCCTCCCAAAAAACTTTCACACTCTAAACACACACAACACAACACAACTGGCTCACCCACAATGTAAAAGCAGCTGTGCTAGACCCAAAATGGCCCCTGCAACAAGCAGGAACCTCACACAGCCACAAAAAGTCCAAAAAACCAACTTTCACACTTTACACACACAAATTCCACATACAGCTTTGTGAGATTTTGTGTGTTTGTGTAGTTGGAGTGAAACACTACAGAAACACACTAAATCTCAGAAAGCTGCACAAATATTGTTTTATTTTATTTTATTTTAATTTTTATATGAAAGCTAAATTTAAAACTTCCTAAACTTTAAATGGCTAGGTCTAAAAAAGAACAACTAAAAAAACCCCAATTGACTATTTTTTTTAAAGCTCCCAAAGGGGGAAAAAACTTACCCAATAGAACAGGGGTCTCCAACCTTGGCAACTTTAAGACTTGTAGACTTCAACTCCCAGAATTCCTCAGCCAGCTTTGCTTTGCTGGCTGAGGAATTCTGGGAGTTGAAGTCCACAACTAACTCCTTGCTTGATTGCAGGCAGGGAGTTGCTTGCTTGCCTGAATAGATTCAGGCAAGCAAAGTAAGGCAAGCGTTGCCACTAGCAGCTGAGGTAAGCAAGCTGGAGGGGGAAAACTTTTTCCCTTTTACATGGCTCTGGCGATCCCAGCTGAGTTGCAGGGAACTCAGCTGGGATCGTCAGAGCTGGGATCCTCAGAGTAAAAGGTAAAAATTTTTTTTCCTTTTATGTGGTTTCTGGCGATCCCAGCTGAGTTGCAGGGAACTCAGCTGGGATCGTCAGAGCTGGGATCCTCAGAGTAAAAGGTAAAAAATTTTTTTCCTTTTACGTGGTTTCTGGCGATCCCAGCTGAGTTGCAGGGAACTCAGCTGGGATCGTCAGAGCTGGGATCGTCAGAGTAAAAGGGAAAAAACTTTTTTCCTTTTACGTGGTTTCTGGCGATCCCAGCTGAGTTCCAGGGAACTCAGCTGGGATCGTCAGAGCTGGGATCCTCAGAGCTGGGATCGCCAGAGCCATTTAAGGCTCGTCAGAGCCTTTCGGGCTGGTCTGCCTGGTTACAGGAGAACGACACCCGGCGTATAAGACGACCCCCGACTTTTGAGAAGATTTTCATGTGTTAAAAAGTCGTCTTATACGCCGGAAAATACGGTAAGTAAATAGTTTTCATTTCCAAAATAATCATTTTCTTGTTCTTTCTCCCAGTAAAGTTTTGAGGGATCCCCAGTCCAATTCAACATCAGTTCTGTACTCATCAAAACCCAGGTTTTGTGCATGGAAGGTTTTTTTTCCTAACTTTGTCTAAGAAAATGATGCAGACATTGTTTGAATAATAGTCATATTTTTCTTTCCTTTTTTGAATGTTAACTAACATGTGTGAAAAAGAGGTTTGTTGGGGGGAAAAGCTTACAAGTGATTATTTTTTTATGATTCAGTTGGTCAAATAAAAACATTTAAGTTCTCTGTGGTTGTTGCATTCTATTACACTGCATACAACTATTGTTTTATACGCTCAAATTCACTCCAGGTAAAATTCCTGAATTCAATGCATGAATGACTTGATTGGCAGGGAATGAAAGTTGTTGTTGTTTTCACAAAGCATTTTTTCCACTCCTTAAGTGAAACATAGATGTGGCAGCTTTAGCCTATTCATTCATCATATGATGATCTGAAAGGTATACTTTGCTGTTTTAATATGCATAAACAAGGATGGCAGGTTTGCTCACATTGCTTAATTATCATCGTGCTCTTTCATGCTGCCGAGGACTGAAAGGACAAATATTCTAGCAGCCATGCCCTGTTGTTACTAAGATGGCACGTCACTCAACAGAAATAATAATGTTAGGATGGTCTGAGGCTTTGAACAAATCTTTAGCTGCAACATCTGCCATCTCAATCCTCCACCACTTTTGTTCGTTGTATCTTCCTTCTGTTGGGCATTGATTAAAGAGGAGGAAGCAGGCAGGAGGCTAAAATTCTGCTTGACATTGTTCTTCATTTCTTTTTCTTTTCATTTTGGCATGGAAATTCAAGCAATTCAAATAACCAAAGGTCTTGTGGTATCTTACAAATAAGACAACAAGTTATTATGGAATAAGCTTTCATTGAGTAGGGTCCACTTCATCTAATGCATAAGAAGCTTAGAAATCTTTTAATCTCTTAGCTGCTGTTCTGCCTCTTCCTTCCAGGGAATGTTTATCTAATTGCTCAAATTCTTTCATTATCTAGTCTAAATGCTGCAGTATAAATGGATCACAATTCTTTGCATCTTCCACTCCAGTTATAATGAATCCTTTGCTGTTCACTTCTGCTATTTCAGTTACATTCTGGCCACAAAAGTAAATACAATTAAATTTATCCTAATTCTTACAGCCAGTAAAATCAGTATCCCTTCAGAAACCCAAACCTCTGTAGGAAAATATTGTCAACATTAATTTTGAAAACTCTTATCAATTTCAGTTGCTGTTTTAGGGAGTGCTGACTATGGCCATAAACTTTGTATTATTAAAGTGCATAGAAAATGAGGCTGAACTATTAATGCATAAGGAAATATATTAGAAAGCAATATCTTAGTATTGAGACTCTGGAGAAGGAAATAAAAACTGTTTAGTGCTTACAGTTAATATTTACATAGTTGAGATGTAATTTATTTGAATTCTCTTATTTATCTTTTTTCAGAGACAACAGAATTCTCATCAGATACTGAGAAGCAATATTAGGAATCAGAAAGACATCATGAAGATAGTAGGTAGAACTAGTACTGAAAAGATTTGACTTTAATTATTAGAATGCCTATTGAGAAGGTCCTGGTTTTTTAAAAAGATTATCAGATCTTGCTCATGCTTTTTAGTCTACTGTTTTCTCTGAAAGAAACAAAAGCAAGTTATTTTTTCTTCAAAAAATAGTTCAAAGATTTGAGCTATGCTACAGTGGGATGTTGATGATGACAAAATTTGATTTTTTTTTTCTATGATCCATTTATTTGTTTTCTTGTCTATCCGTGGCCTTCTCAGGAATCTTCACCCAGAAGTCAAAAACTCAAACTTGAATATAACAGGAAAACAATTCTAAACAAATCTAAAACATTTTTTCAAGTCCTTCATCACTACTCTACTAAGTGTTTATTTATGACATATTTCTGAAATTCTGACAATTTGTTCAGTGACTGTTCAGAATTACTGCGGTGCTGAATGAATGGTACTTTCACCTAATCCAAAATTATAGCTGTATCTGTTCAAAATTTGGATGGTTGGCATCCCATCTGCATCTACAACTGCAGGGAACTTAAATTCCCCCTATCCAGCTTTCTGCCCCCAGTTCTGCATTTTTGCCACCTGGCGCTCCAAGGCCCCCAGCTTGAGCTTCACTGTCTTATTGCTCCAAGCATGCTTGGCCTGACCCTTCAAGTGGCCTTCATCTCAAGTAGCAAATGGCAGTTTCCTCACAAGACTTCAGGAAGAAGGCCTTGTGTGGCAGCAGCTGCCTCAAGAAGGCTTATGTCAGGGAGGCCTCATGAAGACAGGTCAACTGTCTTCATGAGGTCAACTGACAAGCCAATATAGGTCAGCTGGTTTGGTGGACTGCAGAGCAGCAGAGGCTTCAGAGTGCAGAAAGTCAGAAAGGGTGGTTGGGACTGCTGCTTTACACTGTGGTCATGTTTGAGTGGCTGCGGCTTCATACTACAGTGCTGGGCTAGAGTGGCTGCACTTTTCTGGGGTGCCCTGAGTTTGTGCCATGATGCTGGGCTAAGGTGGCTTGGCTTTGCACTGCAGCTCGTGTTTCTTGCAGTCCTAGAGCATAACACACCAAGATCTAGACACTTAGCAATCATCTTGCATTAATGAGAGTTAGCCATCCAAGGTCACATGATCGTCATTTGTGACTTTCTTGAAGGGCCAATCTAAACATGACAGTGACAACTTAATAAATCAAGTGTCAATTCCATAGAAAGACACATGGGGATACACTTTTAAAAGCAAAAGGAACTTGTGCATGCAGGAAACTTTTAAAATTTTATGTTACAATTTATAAATTAAAAAATAAAAAAAAATGTATCAGTGAATATAAAATAACCACTTTCATCACATATATCTTAAAATCTCTTTCTCCAGAAACATTTATGTGATCCAGTTATGTCTGTTTTCAGAGCTCAGTTGAGAGAAGGCCCTAAGAGAGAGTTTTCAAAGCAGGAAATCACTGAGCTGAGAAGAATTCTACACTTCTTAGTCACCCCACTAAATGCTCAACTCCCTTTTGACTTAATAGTGGCAGAACAAGCAAATACGGACATAAATTTCATTGGGAAGAGGTTAAGTCTCTCCATTTAAGCTATTGAAAATGAAAACTTGAAAAGGATATTTTAGCAAACAGTGTAACATGTTTAATGCTCATTGTTCATAAATTATGTGCGCTGCTAACTTTCTGGAAGCTAGGAAAGGAAATCAGTTGCTCTCCAGATGTTCTTGGACTAGAATTGCTATCACTCCTTTTAATCTTGTTGGCTGGAACTGATGAGCTGAAATTCAACATCTGGATGGTCCCCTTCTCTCCCTCTTCCCCTTCAAACTCAGAAAGCTGAAATTATTAACTCTCGTAGTTGATTCTACGATAATGAAATACTGTGAATTGCTATCAAATGATGCACTGGAGATACTATTCCCATGCCATTATTATTTAGCAGATGATTCCTGTGTTCCTTTAGTTAGGAGGAATAGGACTAATATCCAAAGTCCTTTTGGATATTCTACACAATATAGTATATATTTATTACTATTGACATCATTGCTCCTTTTCTTAGCGTTTGTTCTGGGTAGTTGCAGAATTGTCTTGCTTTGTACTATAATATCTAGTTCTTTCATGATGCTTTCAGTGAGTAATGCAAGAAGGAGTTTCATTTATTGGGCATCTTGTTGAAGAGTCTGATACTGAACTACTGTCATTATCATTTCAACCTTTTTTTTGCATTTTATATAATGATAGCTTATATAAATATATTTATGTGTCTGTACATCTGTCTTTGATCATTATGCTTGAAAATGAAAGGACTTACAAACAAGTATTTTTTCCTCTTTTTTCACAGAAGAAAATTATTCAGTGACCCTTCTAGATATTCATAAGAACTGATATAATGTACAATCATTTTAGGTCTTTAGAAGATATTACAAGACTACAGTATACTTCTGTACTATGTATAGTATACTACTATATGTAATAAACAAGAAATATTTGAATAAATGATGTCAGAAATGGCAGCTAGTCTTCTTTCATGTAAACAATCTACAATAGCAAATAACGAAGTATAATATAGACTTTTGTCTCTTACTAACTTATTACATTTCTACAGGTAACAGAATTCACTGCTTAATAGAGAAGTAAAAGATTCCATTCTGTCCTTCAGCAATATTAACATAATAACAACAATAATAATAACAAAGTATCAATAGTAATTAGGTGCTTTGGGTGCAATCCCAAAACAACTGGAGCACCACTTGAACACCATTGGCATTGATAAATTTACCATCAGCCAATTGCAAAAGGCAGTTCACTCAGAACAGCTTACAACCTGCGACAATACCTCTAACACCTTCAAGCATCAACATTTGCCTATTCCACGTCCTTGGAAAGGACTTGATAGATGGATAAAAATGCCAAATCCAGTCTGAACATCTGGCTAACTATACATTTTGACAATTTTATCTAAAGGTCAAGAATAAAAGCAAGAATGTATGTTGGACTAAACTAAGTGAGGAAAAGCTACACTAACTGAATCAATCTAAAAACAAATTTTTGTTTCTCACTACATTTTTATAAGGCTAGATTTGGATTAAATGATAGTGTACAAAAATTTATCTAGAATAAAAGGCAGTGAATGAATCAGTATATGGATATAGTAGAAATATAGTTGGCAAGACAGAAAATTATGAAGGTGTATAGTGCATGGTGTAAACTAGACTCAGTGTTTACATTTTGCCTTTACTGTTCTTACTCTTTTTTCTGGCTTTATTAAGTGTTGCTTACTATGAAAGGAAATAGTATGATTGCTAAGTATATATCTATGTATAAATAAAAACAAATGGTGATTACACCTGAAGAGAATATTCACAATGCCACAATATTACATTCATGAAAAAGGACTAGGATGTTGGTGGATAGGATAGGATATGATAGGATAGGATAGAATAGGTAAAGATAGGATAGGATATTTTATTTAACCAAGTGTGATTAGACACACAAGGAATTTGTCTCTGATTTAGACGCTCTCAATGTACATGTAAAGCAACAGAGTAATAATAATTATAATACCAATAAGAGAGGGTAGTAAAGAAAATAAGAATATTATAGCCCTACAACATGGGCAAATATACACATACGTTAGACAGTACTGTGAGAGTTAGATGTTTAACAGAGTGATGCGACAAGGGGAAAAACTGTCCCTGTGTCTAGTTGTTTTGGCATGAAATGCCCTATAGCAGTATCCCGAGGGGAGGAATTGAAACAGTTTATATCCAGGATGTGAGGGGTCTGTAGATATTTTCTTAGCTCTTCTTCTGACTCATGCAATGTACAGGATTTTTATGGAAGGCTGGATGATTGCAATTGTTCTTTCTGCAGTCCTATCTGTTGGAGTCTGTACCTGTTCTGTTTGGTTGCTGTACCAAACCAGACAGTTATAGAAGTAAAATGACAAGACTCAATCATTCCTCTGTAAAACTGTATCAACAGCTCCTGGGGTAGTCTGAATTTCCTGAGTTGATGTAGAAAACACATTCTTTGGTGTGTCTTTAATGATGGTTCTAATGTTGGGTGTCCATTTCAAATGCTGGAAGATTATAGAATCTAAAAACTTGAAGGACATTATGTAAATTTATTCATGAGTAATCTCCATAAATTTTCCTTCTCCATCTGCAGTCTGTAAGATACTGTTTTGCAAGCATTTTTTGGCCTTCACATAATACAAACTTCAAATAATAGAACCCAGTAGCAGGAAAAGGCATTTATTTCTATTCTGTACTAAGATTATACAGTATCAACCACATCTTCGTACAGGAGGGGCAATCTCCACCCAGCTGCAAACAAATGCAATTAATTAGCTTTATGTGTATTCAGAAGAAATTCCCCAGAAATGAGTCATTGGGTTTTTAAAGGGTGTCCAGGGATATGTCAAGCAGACATTGCGTGTAAATCAATGACACACCTTGTGTTAGGGAACACACGCTGTAGCCTGCAGGTCTGTTCTCTCTAAGACATAGCACAATAGAATGGCTGGTTGATGGACATTCCCAAAGAGTCTCCTATGAATAAATACACATACACTTGGAACAACATCAGGAAGACAGTTTCTATTTATTTTTTCTGTGTAAAACAAAGAGAATTCGGGGAGGGGCTGTTTCACCTTCTTGAAACAAGGACTTGGGCTTAACGGGGTAGGAAGACACTGTTCTACCTGTTCTATGTAGGCAAACTATCCCCTTTCTTTGATTTGGTTATTCCATTGATTTATTAAATTACAAAGGCACCTAGACCTATTTTCTGCTACTTTTTGTACAAAAAAAATCAAAGTACCGGTAATATGTTTTCTTATAGCACTATGTGCAAAACATATCTCAGCTGCCTTTCCTACATAAACAGGTTCAGTCCTGTTTAGAGGCAGGGGAGACTTTAGCAAAGTTTAGTTGTATTTTTAAAACAATTTAGACTTAGTGTTATCAGGAATCCCAATTTAATACACACTCTGAACCAATGTCTTTACCACTAGTTTAAAGTTGGCTAGTTTCACAGCTAAAGCTAAAGGATTATGCAGACCATAATCTAACAGTTATTTTCTTCTATTTACCTAGGAAAACATGAATATACTTTTTTTGCTTACGGTGCAATCAGGTCTGGGCTGCAAAACTCCAGATGGCAACACAAAACGACAACAAAAAGATTTTTAACCCCCTTAATGCTTGGCTGTCATCAAGGAATTCACTGAAGATTGGACACCCAGGTAGCTTTATGTGTTCTGGGCTTTGCTAGACTCCAACCTTCTGACAAAGCAATTCAAAAAAGTCAGTTCATCCAATGGTTCTTTTAGGTTTCACACTGTCTTCCTGGTGAATCCCAAAGACTGATTGCTAAAAGGTAGAATTTTTAACTCCAATTAAATTGTTTAAGGTTTTAATCCACATTTAACTATTAATCCTGAATAGAAATAATAGAAGAAACCAATACGCCCTTCTGAGAATTCCTTCATATTTAGATGTCCCAAAGCTACGATGGTTAATTTTCTGCTTTCTTTCTTGATGCCATCATACTTCTAAATTTTGCATATATCTGGTCAAATATTACTATCCCAAAAATTTAGCACAAACAAAAATAGTTGGTTATAACAAATAGTGGAATGTGACATCATGTCAGTAGATACCGTGTAACATGACACTTATGTATTTTCTTCATGTAAAGAAAAGTAGAATTATGGTTATCAGCTTGTTCATATCAAAGGATTCAAATAGCTTTCCAAAGTGCAGGGCAATTGGAAAAATGTGTGCCCCTTTGTTATGATTGATTAATTTGTTTTACCTCTTTTCTTATCATTTGTGCAAGCTATTGATTTTGGAGCATCTCATTTTACTTTCCTGGGAGAAGCAGAAAATGATAAAGGCAG
The DNA here is from genome assembly GCF_059756535.1 of Pantherophis guttatus. Classification (NCBI taxonomy): domain Eukaryota; kingdom Metazoa; phylum Chordata; class Lepidosauria; order Squamata; family Colubridae; genus Pantherophis; species Pantherophis guttatus. Next base: position 56,484,328 of record NC_142065.1, on the reverse strand, counting down.
GTTACTATCCTTTTTACCTTTCAACTTAAATCTCAGATGACTACCAATTATTAAGAATCATTAATATTAAAAAGAAGCAACAGAAGTGCAATTCCCTCATTTAGTTAGTTCAACATGGAAAAGGTTGAAGAATAAATTATGGACATTTGCCAGCAGATGGTTCTCCTAACATTAGAAGTGAAACTTAAGAGAACTCGTGTCTCAGAAGGGAAGATCAATCTTGTCCCCATAGAGCAGGTAACGTGAAAAGGCAATCTATGTGGAATGGGTGGTGAGGAATTCATGCTTCACGCTTCATGCTAAAATGCTAGCTTAATAAAAAATAACCTCAGGAGAAGAAGATAAAAGATACATATTTTCATAATGCTTTTCAAACAATGGTGAACAGCTCCTCCATTAATAGACACTGCAGGTTCAGTAAATGTTAGAGTTGAAGCCTCTTGATGTCTTTATCCTTAAGAGTTTTATTTCTCCAAGAACTCTGTCCACTTCCTCAGGATCCGGGCTAAACTATTCCCAATATCACCTCATGGCTTTACCCTCAGCATCTCTCACTAATGTTATCTATAAAGTGCCCTGCCAACAGCTCACACAATTCTTCTGACTGATCTTTCCCTAAAAGAATAAACCTCATTGTAAAAAGGATAGCTGGAAGACACTTTTCAGATGCAGTAAGACTAAAAAAGTAATTCTATTTTGCTGCTGTTGAAAGTGTAGATCATGAAAGTGTAGATCCAAGCTTGAGGTTGTCCCCATGTCTAGATGAAGTTTTTTTTTATCAGATGCAAGATTCTGTATGGTTATTATTTATGCAAAACATTGATTTTTCAGATTCTTAAAGCATGTATGGTATATGCATATTGATTAATACATCTGTGTAGTCATATCTTTTTCCCAAAGGACTTGAGAAAATGTAGCTTTGTTTAGGCTCTCCAATAAAAATTCTTCACATCCCTGCAAAACTATAGTCTTCAGTTTTGCTCTTGCAAAGCCTGTTAAAAATTATTTAAAAGCAATTTGAGTCTATTCAACATATAACTGTATTAGTAATAGTCAGGTGAAGGGAACGCAGCATAGCCAACTTTGTTAAATGTCTTGTTTAATTCTTTAAGTCCTGTTTTTTTTTTTTTACTTTTTTTGTCACAGCTATTCAGGAAATGTAACCTGCAGGCAGTTATGTGAAATAAACTATGTTATTTGCATGAATCCTTAGAAGTACAACGAAGTACAATGAATCAGGAACTGCTGAACCTGCTTGTGTACTTTGTAAAGAAAACTAATAATTTTATAATAGCATTCATAATAAGAAGCCTGCAGGATCAAGCCAAGGGCAATCCACCAACCTATTTCCAAAAGTAGACAGTTCATGCCTGGTAGGCCCGAATGAAGAATATGAAGATAAGATATCCTTTGTCTCCTAGAATTCAAAGGGTTTTTTAAACTTCTGAATATAGATTAAGCTAACCCTAACCCAAATTCCTTACCTCTTTGATGGCAGACATCTTGATGTTCTCATAGTAATGTAGTGGTGCATTGGGAGAGTTCATGTCATAACCAAATCCAGCCACAGCTACTTCATCACAATTGTGGAGCACCATGGTAATTGCTACACTTCCCAGAGTAGGAATATTCTGTGGAGGAAAGGGGAATGAAGCAAAACGCAAATAAATAAGATTTCATCTTCTTAAGTGGCAATCTGTGAACAGATCCCTAGTGGGAAATGCAGTGGGACTACTACATCTAGAGATAATATTTTGAGGATCCAGTCTAAAGGTCTATTCCAACACAGTGCTAAAGTGAATTACGTACCAGAATATGAAGTTAAGATTTCATGGTGATCGACAATAGGATAGGAATGCAATGCAGAATGCAGAGGAAGAAAGAGGAAAAGGAAAGACATCAACTGTAATGGCTATAGAAAAAAAGTGATAATATATAATTTATGTATATGCTTGTTTTGTTTTTTCTTTTTACGCACATTTTTGTGTCGTCTTCTCTAGTTTTGTTTTGTTTTTTGTTTTTTAATTTGATTTATATGCCGCCCTTCTCCAGAGACTCAGGGCGGCTTACAATGTGCTCAGCAATAGCCTTCATCCTTTTGTATATTTATACAAAGTCAGCTTATTGCCCCCACAACTGGGTCCTCAATTTACCTACCTTAGAAAGGATGGAAGGCTGAGTCAATCTTGAGCCTTGGCGAGATTCGAACCTGCAGTAATTGCAGGCAGCTGGTCTTAATAACCAGCTTAATAACAGGGTGCCTTAGACCACTGTACTACCAAGGCTCTTTTTACTTTTGATTCACTTTTTTTTCTTTTTCCTTCTTTTGGAGTTTGTTTTTTAATATTTTGAATAAAACAAAATTTGAAAATGAAGAAAAAAAGGTGAAGTATCAGTGAATAGTTCCATAATTATTCAAGTCAAAGTTCAAAAATCATGTTTATGATGAGTGCTGATTGGCTTACAACAATTTTGGAGCAACTGAGAACAGTCAGACTAGAAAAGCAGGATTTCTAAATTAGGCATTCTGTAGTAAATGATCGTTTTATGTATTTTCAAGCAGAATGAATTATACATATTGAAGGATGCGAACATATATAATTCAACGCTTAACTAACTGTGGTACCATAATGTGAAATGATAATTTACTGGTATAGGTAGTCCTTGACTTACGACCACAATTGAGCCCAAAATTTATGTTGTTAAGTGAGTTTTGTCCATTTTACAACCTTTCCAGACACAGTTGTTAAGTGAATCATTGCAATTGTTAAGATAGTAACACAGTTTTTAAGTGAATCTGACTTTCCCATTGACTTTGCTTGTCAGAAGGTTGCAATAGCTATTTACGTGACACTGCAACCGTCATAAATATGAACCAGTTGCCAAGCAGACTAATTTTGATCACATGACCATGGGGATGCTGCAATGGTTGTAAGCGTGAAAAATGGTCATAAGTCATTTTTATCAGTGCCGTTGTAACTTTGAATGGTCACTAAACTAACTGTTATAAGTTGAGGACTACCCGTACCTCTTTCTGACTTAACTACTAACACAATCTTAACCAACCTGGGAACCTGCCAAATCAATGGAGGTCAATTCTAAAATTTCTTGACAATGGCCATCGTGGCTGGAAAGTTCTGGGACTGAAATTTGTATGTGTGAAAGGCACTATAGGTATTAAGGGTATTATAAGGTTTAGGATAATTTTTCTTCCCAGCAGAAGTAGAAAAGCTCTATCTTTTGCTTGACTCCTTTCTTACTGCCTAACTGCCTGAGACTGTAATGCTACCAGCTGCTTTAGGGAGTAATTCCTTGCAGGATCACCTTATAATGCTGATGCCCACAAATCACAGTAAAAAAAACCTTTAACAGAGAGTATCCATAAACTAGCCAGGCTACATGGCAGCATCTAGCTGACTTTGGCTAATCACAAAACCGAAGGAGTACATAACCTGGTTACTACTAGGAAGAGGGACTAACAGGAAACATTAGGGCTGTAGGTTAATCTGGGAAGTACAAACAACATAGCAGAAGGAGATTATGACGTACAACTATTTTGCTGTTCAGAAAAATACATAGATGTTTTCATTCCATGAAGTCACATGGAGTCAAGCTTAACTCCAAGATTTTATGCATGCATGCACCCATACTTACTTTTAACCCCCGTTCCTCATGTTACCTATTAGGAGTTAATCTTGTCTAAGATGAAGCAGATAGGGTTCATTAAGGAAAAGATCAGTTGTTTCAGAATAGTGAAAATTCCAGGCACTGCATTCTAACACTGGGTGGACAATCCTAGATCTCAGTTAAACAAATTTATCTTCTTGTGTCTTTGAAAGAATACTTCTAACAACAGGATTGCTGCTCCTTCATTGCCTTGCCAGTTTTATAAACTACTGAGGTCATTTCTATGTCATTATCTCTGACTGGCAGGAGATATCAGTATAATTAAAATACATTTCTGAAGAGAAATTTCTCATATCTACTTTGTCTATAAATTTTAGGTGTTTTTATTTCACATGGGAGATAGGATAATGCTAGTTGTTCAAGAGAATATTAATGACAAGCAATTTCTTCAATGGAGTACTTCTTTTTGAGCTTTCAAGCAAACTCATTGCAATTTGCCTTGTCAAAATTAACCAACTAAATCTGGCTAACAGCAAAAGGTTATCATAAACACTCTTTCCTGAAAATTAATTTCAATTCCTATCTCATATCTCAAACACTTTATGGTTACTATAAATATAATCATGGAACAGAATGTAAACTATCAGCCTCACCACCCCCATAGACATATACCGGTAGATACACTACTTATATAATAAAACAGGTTTTATAAGCAGTTCTTGTCACTTATGATGTTCAATCTCCTTTCAGAGATACTTTTTTCAGTGATAATCCATTTAAAAATAAATAGTGAATTTTTAACACACTATCCAGCAATCATGTTTCTTTTTCAAATAACTTTGCAGATATTAATTCAGGATCTGGTCTGTAAAATTTGTCACTAAATTACTTTAAAGACAGTATAACAATTATTTCCAAATATTTTCAATGCTAACTTTCTGTTGGTGAAAATTGACATACCATTAATGTGCCATTAAAAAAAATTAAGGTATCATATCACATTCATATTATTTTTGGCACTACTGTGGACAAGCAATACTGTATTTGAATGTTCCTGCTGGGTAGATCTTTCCTGCAAGGACTAGTTCCATGACGGCGAACCTATGGCACGTGTGCCACAGGTGGCATGTGGAGCCATATTGGTGGGCATGAGAGCGTTGCCTTAGCTCAGCTCCGGCGCGCATGTGTGCACCGGCCAGCTGATTTTCAGAGGCCCTCCGGAGGCAGAAAATGGCCCGTTTGCCAACTTCCGGTGGGACTGGAAGACCCGTTTTTCACTCTCCCCAGGCTCCAGAGCCTTTCTAGGAGCCTAGGGAGGGCGAAAATGGCCTTCCCCACCCCTCTGGAGGCCCTACAGAGGCCGGAAACAGCCCGTTTGCTGGCTTCCAGTGGGATCGGAAGTTGGGAAATGGGCCATATCCGGGCTCCAGAGGACCTCTGGGGGGTGAGGGAAGGTCATTTTCGCCCTCCCCAGGCTCCAAGAAAGGCTCTGGGCACGTGCGTGTGCAACCCTCCCACTCTCCCCCTGCTTTTGGCACGCGACAGCAAAGAGGTTACCCATCACTGGATTAGTTTATTAAAATTAGTCTTAGCCCACCAATATACCATTAGCACAGTTCTTTTAATATATTTGAAAGAAAACCAAATATGTTTCCTCTTATTCCTCATACATTTAGCAATCAGTAATTCTAGTAGGGTAAGGGAGTTTTTCAACTATCATACTAGGTTAAGGAGCAATTATTTGTGTATTTGGTTTTTAGTCTGAGTAGCTACAGTAGGTTGAGTATCACAATATATGTTATATACATTATCCCTTTCAACCAAATTGTTTCTTTAAGGGTACATAATAGAGGAAGGATTGCCTGGTACCCTACTTTCAATTTTACCTTATTATGTACATAAGAGGGTTAAAACTGAAATAGCCAAAGTCCACTCCTCTTCAGGCTGGCCTTGCTAATTATTCATAGTATTGTTTCCATGACTGAGGAAATTCGGTCTCTTTGGACATATAACTAATGAGATAGAGTGTATAAATTGTTGCCTCTTGTTCATACCTTTCATTCTCCCTGCTTTTGCCCCATTTTACCAGTTAACTTTTTTTAGTATTTCATAATACTACAAATTTAAAATTGTTAAATTGGATTTTAATTTTGGGTTTTAAAATTCAGCCAAAACTATTTAATGATTTTAATTAATTTTAACTATGATATTGTATATTTATGTTTTAATTCTGGCTGTACACCACCCCGAGTCCTTCGGGAGAAGGGCGGTATATAAATAAAATGATGATGATGATGATGATGATGTTTAATAAATAAATCTTAAATTATTTTTTAAATTTATTTTTGCTATCTGGGTCTATGTCTAAGCTTGCTCTGATCTGGATATAGGAAATGACTGGGAGTATATTGGATGCAAATTAAAATAGAATTATCCATAGTAATTTTCCAACAATATTTACTGCAATAAAAATATATAGCACTCCAAGTGCAAAATGGATTCTCATCAGTGATCTCAAGCATCAAAGAGCATTTTAAGTATTTTAACATTTCAGGCTGATATGATGGGTACATTATTTGCAAAATGTCAACTTCATGTGATGCAGAAGAAAAAAATAGTAAATATCATTCTGGTTGCCATATGAGAAAAATTGTAAGGATCTCTGACAACTTATTAGAAATTACTATTACATCATCTAAGGTAATCTGTTGGATCAAAGTCTAATGAAGTCCAAAGGTTCCTAAGGAAGGTATTTCTCTGGGTTCATGTTGTTAAGTTTCAAACATGCTATCCAATGCATAGGGAATGGAAACTATAGTAGTTGGAATAAATAGGTTGTAGGTGGTCCTGGACAACTGCTGAACAGGAGTTAAGCTCATAATGCCAGGCAAAATAGTTCAAGTTTATATTAGAACAGTGCTCATTGGTAAAAGAAGAGTATTTTAACTGAAAAGAGAAGAGAAGACCAATGTCTCTCAGAAAAATCTTCCTGTTTAATAATACATCACATAGTCTGTCCACAAAAAAGGGTTATAAACTCAAATGCTCATGAAAACCAGACCACAACTTTGTACAAACACAAGCAAATTGTACTTTTTGCTATTGTACTTAATGCTGGTTGGATTCAACGGTTAATTGGTTTATAGATAAAATTGGATTAGATTAAATATTGAAACCAGATCATCAAACAGCAGTTCTGGGTGTAAAGTTATAACTACTGTGCCATGGAGAGATCATGATTGAAGCAAAATAGTCCATTAATTCTGTGGCAAGCACAATTCCTGCTGATGTTCCAAAGTTTTAGTTCCTTGGGTCCTTCTTTGGTTATTTTGAAGGCTATAGCTTTATAATAATCTTTTCAAATAGCTGGCACATTGTGTAAAAACTGTAATAATATTTATTAACAAACATATGGCTTGAAAATCCCACCTTGAGTACAACTGGGTGCGGACATCGCTTACTAAACACTTTTTAAATCAGAGTTGTATATGTCCCAGGGCCACCTGAAGCTTGTAATCTCCCCCTCTTTTTTTGGACCTCAAGTGCTCCAGATGTTGTTTTAACAATGTCTGACAGCAAATGCCAAAATGCAGCATTGTAATTCTTGCTATTTTTTCATACAATACTAAAAACAAAAGGGTATAAATCTTATTTCAGTAATTAAAGCAAACCCAAAGAAAAAATAATATATCCCTCCAAAAAGCGGATAATCCCAGAAAGTTTGATTTGAAATTTAGATGGCAATCCCTGTCTATCTAAATGAAAAAAGGTAGTTTCATCCTGATCTAAATTACTGCATTTGCCACTGTGCATGAGGGAACATCATATTTTTATTTTAGAAAAATATTTTATCTTTTACTCCCCCAAAGAATTTCAAAAGCAGACGCTTACTTAAAATAATACGTTCTCATAATGTAGTATAAATGCATTAAGATAAAGAGGCAACATCTAAATGACAAATGTTTCATTATCAATGTTATTTATGATCTTATATGGGCATAAATGTGAATGGAGAACACACACACACACACACACACATATATCAAATGAGACACAGTATTTTCCTATTTTTGCCCGTGTGATTGCAAAGATTCCTGCAGTTGGAATTCAATGCCTGTTAATCATTCTGCATAATTAAACAATGGAGAACTTTATTGGCTAGGGGTTGGTTCTGTAATAGCTAAGGGTGCTATAACAGAATAGACTCTGCATTATGAGTTGCACTGTACACAGAATTAATAGTTCAGGATAAAGTTAAATTGAGATGCTCAGGATAAGAACATAAGATTATAAGAAGAATCCTAGATGGAGAAGTTAGGGAAGACTGGTTTTCCAATCAAAATGCAAGCAGAAAGAAGAAGAAACCTTTGGCAGAGAAAACTTTTCCTAACTTTTTTCCCACTATTTATAGTCTGCAAATCCACTCTGGCAAACAAACAAACAAACAAACAACTCAATCGATCCTTCATAACTGAGAACTGTTCTGGAAAGAATCTGATACAGAATAGTCTGTAAGAAACACGTTTTACTAACTCACAGCAGAAGCATGTTTATTTATTTAGACCAGAAGTTAAAAGATCTACAGTTCTCAGAAAACAGACCAGCCACTGCCCACCAAAAGCACTCTGACAAACTGAATGTCAAGTCCTTAGATACACATGTGGGCAAAACACCCTTAGGACTAAACTACAAAACAACCAGGAAGGTGACAATCCTATGAATCACTGAGACTTCCTGATCTCAGGTTAATCCTCAAGGGAATGGAAGCTGCCAGAACATGACAGAAGTATAAATCCATCACTTGAAATGTAATGCTAATGCAATAAATTTATTAACAAGCTTGAAGTAGCTTGAGGGACAGAAAGTCATTAATGCTTTTAAAAGCCCAACCTGCAATTCCCAATTATGGACAAAAAAATATAATGAACCAAACAATTGCAAAGTAGTTTTAAAAGCTGAAAGGATCACTCACATCAAGTTTTCTAATTTTATTAAAATAAATGTTTAGGTTTAATTTTTCACTTTTAGGTTACTGTTTTAGTCAATTTTATTCTATGAGACTTATTTTTTATTCTATTTATTGTTTTTATTGTGTAAATTTTTTATGCTGCCCAGAGTCTCAGTAAGTTTCAGTAAGAAATACATCAGGAGATGTAAATAAAAACAACTAAAACAATGAGAATCCAGATAATTTCAATAGAGTCTCCTGAATTTTTGATCAGTCTAGTGAGATAAATTATTGGATACCTTAATAATCACCCATTTTAAATTTGATTTGAGCAGCCTGTGAAAGCTGTTCATGTCCATGTGAAATTAAATGCTTGTTTATATTAATATTTGATGATGGGATGATTGAGCACTAGGAATAAGAAAAAAGGGGAATAATATCCATGAATAATTGGTTTAAACAAATAACTTAAGCAACAGGATACTGTTATCTCATGCAAACAAAAATGCCATATAATGCTTATAACTCATCAAAACTGGATCTTAAACCAAATTATGTCAGGAAAAATCACGTTGTTTCCCTCTACAGTAGAGAAAGTATTCCATCATGTGTGAAAAGTTCCACACAAGTATCTTTTGATACAAATCTGCCATTTTAAAAGCTACTTTGTTCTGCTTCCTAAATATGTAATATTTGTGTAAATGTTGCATACAATAATTACAAGGTTTGTACAGGCAGTCCTAGGGTTACAATGACAATTAGGACCAATGAGCAATGTGGTCATAAAGGGTGATGTATTTTCTGTATAACTAGTCCCAGTATCAAACTGTTCTTGCTTAATTAGCCAGAATATTATCGGTAGGAAACCACAGCATATTTTCAGGTCAAGGCAGTAAAAAGCTTCTCAGCTGTCCTCACCTTTCTCTTGCCACCAGCAAAGGCAAAGCAGTTGGTCAAAATTTTAAGCCAAGAAAAGAAAAATCTTGTTCAAAATCCAGTAAGATTTCCATCAGAGAGAGCTTACAAGATGGTTTTGAGCATAGCTGAGAATGTGTGTTCCATTTCACAGAATGCCATTCTTCCCTCAAAAAGCCCTTAAATTGACATCTGCTCCTGAACTGTTTCAAAAAAATACTGTATGTGTTGCCTTGCACTGTGAGATGAGCGGCCTATAAATTTAACAAATCAATCAATCAATCATCAGTATCAAAGTCAGTTCTACCAAATATAGTTGGTAGCAAAGTCAACTAGTTACATTTCAACCAAAGCTACCTGTTTCTATCTATTACATCAATCAGAATTGAAAAAAATATATATCATTGTTGTAACTGATTACATTTTTATTGGTTTGGGTAAACATATTCAGAACATTTAACTACTGATTGTCAACAAAATTTCCAAAACTATTTCCAAATAGATTATTAACAGTTGTAGACAGCTCCAGTTTCTCATGCTGGAAGTGATTGATTTCAGCCTAATTCTATGGATAGCATTTCTCACCAGGACAACAAACTGACTAAAAATAATAGCACAAGCTTAGCTCGTGAATTACCAGGACCACACAATGAGTCTATTATCACTCCTAAAAAATAGATTCCAGACTGTACATCTGACACTATAGTGCAAAGAACAAAAAAAAAAAAAAAAAGATAAACTCTGCACATATAAAACAGAAATAAGAAGGATTAATAAGAATAGATCGTGGAAGTTAATCAGCACAAGTGAGATCGTACAGTCACAAAAGATAGTCTTATGGTAACCATAAGGATATGTTAGTTTTAAACAATATACAGCTTTGAAGTTTATAGCTAGCATGTTCCTTTTATTCCCCTAAACCAGTGATGGCTAACCTTTTTGCCATTGCGTGCCAAAAGTGGGGGAGCAAGGGGGGGAGTCGTGAGTGTGCGTGCCCACACCCATAAATCTCCTGCCCCCGCGCATGTGTGCGCGACCCCCCTGCGTTTCCCCCACTTTTTGCACGTGATGGCACAGTGGGCCTGGTAGGCCCATTTTTCGCTCTCCCCAGAGCCTTTCTAGGAGCCTGGGGAGGGTGAAAATGGCCTTCCTCACCCCACCCTCCGGAGTCCCTCCGGAGGTTGGAAACAGCCTGTTTGCTGACTTCCAGTGGACCCAGAAGGCCTGAAAATCAGCTGGCTGGTGCGCACATGTGCGCTGGAGCTGAGCTCACGTGCCCACCGATATGGCTCCATGTGGCACATGTGCCATAGTTTCGCCATCATGGCCCTAAACAGATAGGAAACTGGAAGTGTTATTTGAATGGAGCAGAAGCATGCTCCCAAACTTCTCATGGATATTACCGAAATCATATAGCCCAAATCTTATTTATGTCCCAATACTGATAGCATTAGGAAAGGGGAATAAGATTTCCAGTCAAGAAGAGAACTCTGCCAAATCTTCAGTAGCGCCAAATCTTCAATTAATGTCCTCATTTCCAAATCCAAAGACAGTTCTGCTTCAAAATCAAGTGTCCCAATCTGGAATGGATCTTTCATCCATTATTATTGCATAAGCACTATTGTACTTTGCAGTATTATTCAGTTTCATCTGGAAAAAATTATAGGTACAAAGTAGATATAAATGTTCCTACATATACTCGTTTATTAAATCCTGAATGAAATGCTATGGGATCAGTCTTGAACCATTACACTTGGCCTTCTCAGCCCTGTTGAAAAACCCTAAAATTACAATGCTAATTGGCAGCACATTGTTACCATATGTGGCATGGTTATAGCACCCTGAAGTTTATTTAAGCTTGGAAAGAGGAATGGAATATTTCAATCCTTTATAAGGAATTCAATTTGGCCCCAGTTATTAAGGACATCATCTACTTCAAGTTGTGTGTTCCTATGACACCTCTTGGTATACCTCTGAATGTATTGATGACAGGCACTCTGTGAGAGGACTCTGATTACACAGGTTTTTAATAATTCTTTAAGACTTTTTGATCTAGTTCTGTATGCAAGGGAAAATTTCATAAATACAAGTTAACAAAATCCTACTAAATTGGTGCTAGGAGTGAATCTTCACAGTAAAGACACTGCTGGGTTTTTTGACTCACACAACAAGCCTTAATTTCACTCCTAGGACTAATTTAGTAGGACTGTGCTGTGTGTCACACTCTCTCTGGTAGTGAACTTAATTAACAGCTGCTAGCAAGATTGAAACTATTATTGTATGAGCCTTCTAAATATCAAGAGAGGAAGTATCAGTGAGCTATTTGGGATTACAAGATTTGCATAAGTATAAAAAATAACAGACAAACAGAAGCATTCAATGAAGACGGAGTAGGCTCAATAGCCTTCAAATGGGGCTACCAATCTGAAAAGGAAAACAAACAAATGGGGGGAAATGGAATGGATTATCCTAAAGGAATTATTAGCTAGCCAGAGCTGTGTTGGCGCTGTTATGAATAGGATCACAATACATATCGAGCTAGGCCTTTGTTCATGAACCTTCTGAATGTAACTCCGAGATAGAAAGAACAGAGGATGCATTGGCCTAGCAGAACTTCTCTTCAGCCCTCTGCATAAAATTTTGAAAACTCACATAGCTTCATATCCTGAAGAAAATAACATGACAGGCTAGAGGATTTTGGGAGTTGCCAAATTGAGAAACAGTGGTCTACACAGAAAGGAGGATGCAGTACCTCTGCCAGATCCATTATAAAACCTCCGCCAGGTCCCTTCATGTTTTTCCTTATGGTTACATTGCATATTGTTCTTATATATGAAAGCACAGCCCATGAATGCATGAAGTTCTTCTTGAATGGAAACATAAAGACTTGGCTTCATTGGATCCAATAATGGATCATTATTGTCAGTACACAAGGAACATTGTCCTGATTTTCCAAACCTCTACACCTGCATCTTTATTTCATATTGTTTTCATACAAATTCCCAGAACATTTAGTTTATTGTTTCTTTTGTGTGACAGAGACCACTGGCAAAATCTGTTTTCTTAAAGTCCCATAAACTAAACTATTTTAAAAATGTCCAAGCAGGCTTTTGTGAAATGAAACATCAGGTTTTAATTAAAAACCTCCCTGGTTGATTTTGCCAATCTGAGATATATATATGCAAAAAATTAAAATCATATATACATATACATATATATATTTTATATATATATATATATATATATATATAAAAAAACACAATTTAGCCAATCCTCACAAAATTAGATTCACAACATACTCTTCCACAGTATCTCATTTCCACTCCAAACAAAATGTAATTGCTTGAATGTTTAAGATAATACATTTCAAAATACAAATAAGAAATAAATTAAGAAAAAGTGGATGGCAAAGATTTATATGTGTTTTTTCTCCAAAAGATTAAAAACATTCCCCTTAAAAGGGATGCTGTGTAACAAATACCAAGATGAAAAAAGGCGGAACTTCAATATGCTTTGAATATATGTGTATAATCCAGTTTGGAAATTATTTGCCAAAATAAGCATATTTTCATAGTAAGAGACCTCTTGCCATGAGAGGGAAGGATGGGAGTGAGGAATAGCACAACTTTTATTTATTCCTGATACAGGAGATTACATTCTTATAAATATGCTAACAGGGGCAGAACATATAACTTTAACTCCTTTACTGTATCCTTTTTCTAGTACATGCTTAGGCTTATGAAGCCACTAAATAAGCAAAAAAGTAAAATAAAAAATAAAATGAAAATAAATACTTAAAGAACCTAGCTATGTGTTCTGAGATTACTCCTCCTTAGCAAGTATTGAAAGTTGACTTACTGCTGTATGAGACAAGGCCTGTTGGACAACCCTGTTGAGACAGCCAAGAAACAAAAACAGTGTAGGTTTCCCCCACACCTTTCTTTCCATTTTTAGTGGGAAGTGTGACCCCCCCTCATTTTATCTATTAAGAATGTCAGAATGGAACAGTTGGTTATGTATTAACAAATTCATCTTCCAGAAACAAACAAGCAATATATGTTGAATAAGTAGTTAAAAAACATCAATAATGAAATACATCTATACAATTTATCCTTGCCATTCCTTTGAATAAAAAAAATGCTAATGTTGGGAACAAGACCATGGAATCAATCTGATATGACAACTCTTCCCTGTAAAATGCTAAATTCAGGAACTGAATAGGCACACGAGAACTGTCTTTGAGAATTACTGTTTTTTTAAAATGGAATGGAAAAAGAAAAAGACAAATATATAGGTGACAGAGATGCATGAAGTCATGCTCTTATTTTGTCAGTTTCACTATAAAGGGTAAAAAGCAGTACATGAGATATTTACAAGACAATCTATACTGGGTCCCTCACTCAGCAACTTTATTCTATTTTTATTACAGTTATATCCTACTTCAATTTGTTGATTCTTGGAATGTAAACTTTCACAGAGTCTATTTAACGTGCTAGAAAAATTCAATATAGGTGCATATTACATTCCTTCAAGTCTAGGGCATTTAAATGTATTTGCAAGTATGATGGGCAAAGAATGAAAAAAAAGAGCACACTGGAAATGAATGTATCCTTATTACTTCTTCCTTACTACGATGCTAGTTTAGTTTTATTTAGAGTCATGGATCAGCTGCCAGAGAATTCCAAAGGAAAAGACAGTACAGAGAATAGAGACAAAATATTGATTTTTTTTTAAATGCTACATAATGTTAACATGTAAAATTTATAAAGGATCAAGAAAGCTTATTAATCACATACATAGTGTGAAAGTAATTGGACTGTGTAGATTATTAATATTTAAAAATTGCAAGGCCTAAATTGTTCCCTTTACACCTCGCAATAGCAATTGATCAACTATTTTCTACCTCAATGGAACCTTTACAGAAGCAACTGCTGATTCCTGGTGTAACTAGAAATTGTATATATTATAAGAGACTCAGAGTACAGAAATTGAAAATGTTGATTGGACTATATTGGTCTTGGTCTTGAGTCTTTATAGGAGCAATTCTGGGAATCACGAAACAAAAAAGTAATCTCTTTAGCATCAAGGAAAACTAAAATGGATTTGTTAGTCAAATTTAGCAAGATGGAATTTATTATTTTCCACAATATAAAAATTAAAAAAGAATTTAGCCATTGCACAATCTTGTTTAACTTCTTTCTAGATGGGAAGTGACTCAGAAAGACAAACAGGAGCACTTATAATTTCATTGAAGGTTTTTTTGGGGGGGGGATTCATGGTCAAAATAAACAGCAGATATTGTCAGCATCATCCAAAAGCTCCAAAAGGTCTGATATCACTAGATTGTATATTGTTGTCCCCTGAGATACTTGAAAACTAATGTTGAAGTGATTAAACAAATTAATGTAATATTAAATATAATGTAATATTCCTAGCCTGAGAACAAACTTGGCTATTCCCACCTGCTAGGAAAGCTACAAGTACAGTCATAATTGATTATACTCAAAACATTTTATGTACACTGAGAGCATATGCACCAAAGACAAACTCCTTGTGTGTCCAATCACAATTGGCCAGTAAAGAATTCTATTCTATTCTATTCTATTCTATTCTATTCTATTCTATTCTATTCTATTCTATTCTATTCTATTCTATTCTATTCTATTCTATTCTATAATGGAACACCATATAGTGCATGCCATATATGTGATCTGGATTGTTCTATGGATTTTCATACTCTGTTTAACATTAAAATTTGCATTCATATTTCGTGATTAATTTTTTATTATTTCTGAATGGTTTCTAGCTTTTTTTTTTACCATTATCAATCTAACATTTACTATCAGCATATTGGACATGGCACAAAATCCAAAAGTGATACAGTTCTCATCCACTCACTTAATATATGGATGAGGATTTAGAGCAGGGAAGAATGTATTATTAGATTATTAGGCTTGATTTCCCATTTGCAATACAAAAGAGTGCAAGGGTCATATTGGGGATAGGCTCCAATGTAAACTTACCCCTCTGCCCATCAGGCCATTGTTGAAAGGAAGGCCAATAAAGCTGAAGGCTGCCTCCTGTATAAAATATGGATTCAGGATTCGGATCTCATTGGGCTCTCTTGGAACATGGGTTGCCACAGACTTCCAGAAGCCATCAGAAGCACTCTGTAAAAATGCAAAGGACCATTGCAGATAGTTAGAGAACCCAAGTCCTGATTTCCTTTTGAACTCACCAGCACTGCTGAAAGGAAATACAAATTAGGAACTACATCCAGAATCTAACAGTTAATTGTGAGAAAAATTGGGAAACAATGTAAGAAATTAAAATAATGGGTTTTTTAAAACTATTCTTATTTGGAACTTTAAGATAGGTTCTATCCATAGATTCAAATATCTTTCGAAATTACATCTGATTTATAATCCAGGCCTTCTTAATGAACACAACTGTTTAGAAAACAGAGGGGCAATGCATATTAAGAGGGGGAAAAAATCACTAATGGTGTACATTGGCTGATCTCACATATTAAGCACATTTGGTTAGAGGATTCTCTGGGAATTCAAGGGCTAGACATGAATTAAGAAACCCCCCCCGGAAAGACTCACTTTCAGAATACTAACAAATAAACTGCAATCACGAGAAATCGAATTCAGATTAAGGGCATTTTAATTTTGATTGAAATATTGTACACAACAGCTACAATAAATAATTTACACAGAGAGCTTTCATACTTTTATTTCAAATTCATATTTCAAAAATTTTACACAAGACATACTCCTTTAATGGAACACAACTCTTTATGGAGAAGAACAGTGGAAAGAAAAGATGCATTCAAGAATTGCATGGATATGAACATATATCCATATCCATGCAAACTTTTTGCTTTTCTGGAAAAATGAGAAAGATTAAACTTAAGGCAAGATGTGCTTAGAAGAAAAAAATATGATCCCACTGGGCTGTTCCCTAGGCCGACCAATAAGATTGGTAGTATATTCTTTTGTTTTCACAGTGGGCTATATAGACAGTGTGCTCTTTGCACTTGTGGGCTGTAGGGAAAACAGAATGTCTAGAGAAAAAAAACACCTCATAAATCCAGGACAGGGAGAACTCTGACATATTAGGAAACTAGGCTCTCAGCTCATGTCTAAAATGGATTACATATCTTTATTTACTATAGTTTCGTCTCTGCTTCTTTTGGTGCCCATGGGAAAAAGAATTATTTGAAAATCTACAACTGAGGAAAGATTAGTTGAGACACATCAAGTAGTTACAGAGTGTCTGCTGTAGCATTGATCTCTTCCAAAACAATCCATTAAAAAAAAAAACTTGTTAAAAATACACTAGTCCTGGAACTTAATGAGCCATGTAAGATTGGGATCATATTTCCAATGAACTCCACCAACACAATCCTCAGTGGATCTAGAAACATACCAATTTCACAACACAGTAAAATGAGAAATTGCTCACGGCTGTATCTGTTTCAAATTAAAACATGCAAACGTACAATTAACAAACTGTTTTTAATAATTCCCATGAGTCATTTATTATTTACCTGCTGCCAAAAAGAGTTACAAAATATATTGGAATTTAATGATCAGCTAACAAAATGATCCAGTGGGCACTGTACTGATTCCTATTCTTCCTTTCCTTTTGTCTTCTTTCCCCCCACTATCCACTGAGACTGTTTTCCACTTTAAACCTTTATGATTATCTAGCAATGGTTAAAATGTACAGTACATGGGAAAAATCTTCCTGATAGATGCATTGAACCAGGAGAATATAATATGTAGTCCTTGATTTACAACCACAATTGAATTTCTGTTGCTAAACAAGAGTTGTTTGCGCTGTTGGAAAAGCCTGCTATAACTTCCCATATACATTCAAATACTTACATTAAAAACTTCTGCATAAGGCTGAGGCCAATCTCTATCTGGTGACATGGGAGAAGATCATGGTATATAAAGCAAATGATTCATTTATATAGTAATATTTGCATAAGCTACATTGTAATAACACTTGAATAAATTGTATATGACCTAGGTCAGCAATATTCATATGGCAAATGTGTGTGTGTGTTTATGAAAAAATGTTCTTACTGATGTACATGACTTATTACTTTAAAGATGAAACACTTGCCTCTCCAGCACAAAAGAAATATTAAAAATATGCACATTTTGGGGAATCAGAGTTCAAAGAGATATATTGTACAGATCAGCAAGTATTCCGCCGTTCCCTTAAAACTTTCCTTTTTCAACAAGCCGGGCTGGCCTAACAAATCCTTTTAAATGATTTTAAATGATTTTAAATTTGTTTGTCTTTTTAAATTTTGGGCCAAATTGAGATATTTCCTTTTAATCTGTTCTTAATCTATGTATTATGTATTATGTATTTGTGTGTTTTTACTTGGCTGTACACCGCCCTGAGTCCCTAGGGAGAAGGGCGGTATATAAATTTGAAGTAAATAAATAAATAAATTTGAGTATACCGATATGGAAATAAATGTAAATGAAAACTGGATGGAAGAAATGTTGCAGTCTCCTGGGGGGGGGGACCCTCATTTGTTTTTACCCTTAAAATTTAATTAATGCATTTTATTTAATAAATGTAATCACATTAGGTCTATTCCCGTAACTAATATGCATTCTCTGATAGGGTAACATAATTTATGTGGCTATTTGAGAAAGCAGGAAGAAGTAGGCTGTGTTCTTGGAAGCATAGATTCCAGTTGAAG
This sequence comes from Pantherophis guttatus, assembly GCF_059756535.1. NCBI lineage: Eukaryota > Metazoa > Chordata > Lepidosauria > Squamata > Colubridae > Pantherophis > Pantherophis guttatus. The sequence continues at coordinate 56,466,104 of NC_142065.1, read as the reverse complement.
AATATGTTGGATGTGTTTTGTCTTAATTCAGGCTTTATCAGGTCAAAAAAAAAAATAGTAACTTCGATTTAAAACTATTAAAGACTTCTTAATAATGAATTTGCAAAATTTATGGCCCTGAGCCACATGAAGTCCCTCAAAGCCTTGAGCATGATTCCTTTGTGGTCTCAATGATCAAACCTGGAGGTGATAATATCAAGATTTGGTGATTCTTTGCTCTTTCAGAGCCGGACAACTTGCCATCATGGAAGGAAGCATGAATTCTGCTTTGCATCAGAGAATTCTGTATCGGAATATCAGGTTATGTGCCCATCAGCTGAACAGTAAGACAATAATCCAAAATACACAAGCAAATTTAAAAGAGAATGAATTAAGAAGAGCAAACACAATGTTTTGGAATGCCAAAGTCAAAGTCCATATCTAAATGCCACAATCCTCAAATATTACTGAGCTGAAGCAGTTCACCATGGAGGAATGGAACAAAAGTCCTATACAGTGACATAAAAGACTAATTACTAGTTATAATAGTAATAACCTTTATTGTCACTGCACAACATATGTACAATGAGATTGGTGGAGCTCCCTCTGTGCACCCCCCCCCCAACACAATACAACTCACAGTGAAGACAGAAAATCCCAAACCCAATAAATCATATTAACAAACACCCAGTCCTATTGAACCAGTGTGAACATGTTACATGTTGTGTCGGCCCTGCAAGCCCATCGTACTACATAGTTATGATGTTATTTTGCATTCAGGAGTCTGACAGTCCACGGATAAAACTGTTCTTCAGCCTGTTTGTGTGGCTGGCTATGCTTCTATATCTCCTTCCCGATGTTAGGAAGGTAAAGAAGTATTGACCAGGGTGTAAGTCATCCCTGAGGATTTTCCTTACTCTTCTAAAACAGCGAACCCTAGCAATCTTGTCTATTGGTATCAGGGGACAGCCCATGATGTTTTGTGCTGTGCTCACCACACTCTGTAATGTTTTTTTATCTGCGGCTGTCAAGCCGGCATGCTATACTGTGATGCTTAAAGTAGTATTTAGCTGCCAGCTGCTTGCAATTACTGCGAGTTCAGTTCTCACCAGTCTCAAGGTTGACTCAGCCTTCCATCCTTCCGAGGTAGGTAAAATGAGGACCTGGTTTGTGGGGGCAATAAGCTGACTTTGTATAAAATAGAACACCGCTTAGGGCGGGCCAAAAAGCCCTACTAAGCAGGTATATACAAAAGTATGAAGACTATTGCTTAAAAGCATTGTAAGCCGCCCTGAGTCTCTGGAGAAGGGCGGCATATAAATAATAAATAAATGCAATAAGTGAGGATGCTTTCTATTGTAGGAACCAAATTGCATTTGGTTGCAATTACTGCAACTAGATATAAATAATTGTTTTTTAAAAAATATTCTCTCTCTCTCTCTCTCTCTCTCTCTCTCTCTCTCTCTCTCTCTCTCTCTCTCTCATATACACACACACCAACACACATGAAATTCTGATAACATTCAGATCTGCAAAAATTCAAACAATCCAAAATAAAGCAAATATTTTTCTATGCATGAAATTATAAATTTCTTTCTTATTGGGATGAGGACACTCTTCAGGATAGGGAGCGGGAAACATCCCAACTGCTGTGCAGTTAATCTGACTCCCAAGAAGCAGAAGATAAGACGATTAAAGAGTAGATCTGCAAGACTCATAGATTTATCTTCCATTTTATCCTGAATCAAAATGATAACAGTTTTTATTCTCAGTGCATTTTGAAGATACAATAAATATTTTTTAGCCAGGAGGCACATTTTGAATTCTAATAATAAATTATAAAATTTATAAAATCTATAAAATTATATTTACTCATGTAAAATAGCTATCAGGACAGAGGCTCATCTTTTCAGTGGCGTGGAAAATGTGACCAGTCTCAAAATATCCATTTCCTTAAAAGTAAACTGATAAGGAAACCTCTCTCGAGCTTTCCAAAATGCTCTTTATCCTTCAACTTAGCTTCATTGCTTTTTTTCCAAGAAAGGCTAACATGACCTTGGGCCAGTCATTCTTTCTCATCTTAACTCATCTCACAGAGTTGTGGTGGGGAAAATAGGAGGAGAAAGTTGTGTTGGCTATGTTCTCTGCCTTGAGTTATTTGTAAAAATAATAAAGGTAGTAAATCTATCAAATAAACGATGTTTGGAAAGCATCACTGTTTCAATGAACTGAAGAGGAAAGTTTCAGCTCTGCCTAGAATTTGGCTAAAGTGGGCAAAAGACTGGAATCTGGAACACCATTGCGCTCTCCCACAAGAAGTCACATGTGTATCAGAGTTTTGTTTACAGAAAAAAATGAGTCAAACTTCTAAAAAGTACTTGAATCAAGAAAGAGCCAGAGATGTTTTAGTTACGAGCTAAAGCTTATAAAATAGATTTGGGAAAATGGAATCATTTTATCTAAGGAAGTAGGCATCAAAGCAGGACACATACAAACTGAGTTTACTTACGCCTTCTCCAGATTCTCCCTATGTCCAACCCAGAGTGGAATGTATTCTGTCACTTCAGCAAAGACATGATGCATGGAAGAGTATGTACAATATAAACAGAAGAGCAATTAGAAGATGGAATACCTGGTTAGTATCTTAGCTTGCAAGTGAATGAATGTATTTCCCTCTCCTTTGAACTTGTCAACATTTAGCCTTCTTTTTCTACAGGATACTAAAATTGCTTTCATTATCGGATGGGGAGTTGCACTCTTAGAGCTATTTGATTTTCTGGCAAATGCATGTGCCAACAGTAGTTGAACAGGATAGGATTAAGTTGGGAAATTTTAGGGAACCCTTCTTGATGTTAGCCAAATGCCTGAACCTGACAGAACTAAGGAAAAGCTCTACTGAGAGTGTTTAAAGAAAGAAAGGTATTTCAAGAATTTGTGGAGGATGATATTAGCACTGCTAGTTTTTCTAATCCTTTGCATTAATGTGTTGGATATACTCAGAAAGAAAATGCTTATCTATTTTTCATCACAGAAAGCCAAAGAAAAAAGCCTTAAAAAGTACTGTTGCTAAACTCTTTCCAAGCACTTTGTTTACCAATATCCCATTAAGTCACTTCCCAGAAAACTAATTTTTATATAATTATTTGCAGGAAGGAACTATTTCCTTCAGTGAACAGTGAACTCTCACAACAAAAAATATTTGTAATCAAAGAGAGTTATATTATGAAAATAGAACCTGAGCAAAACAAACACGATAGAAATTTCCTTGGACATTCCCACCCTTGATTGCAAAATGATCAGAACACATTGGATAGCACCATTCCAACTAATTGATTGTATTAAAAGGTATCAGCAGCAGCTCACTTTTTTTTTTTTTTTATATGCCGCCCTTCTCCGGAGACTCAGGGCGGCTTACAATGCGTTAAGCAATAGCCTTCATACTTTTGTATATTTTATACAAAGTCAGCTTATTGCCCCCACAAACTGGGTCCTCAATTTACCCACCTTAGAAAGGATGGAAGGCTGAGTCGACCTTGAGCCTGGTGAGAATTGAAATCGCAGTAATTGCAGGCAGCTGGATGTTAAATGCTGCCTTAGTACGCCACTCAGGCTCCTAGATCTTCATCTTGAGAGAAAAATATCCAAAAGAAAGGAGAGCGAGAGAGAAATAAAATTATCACGCCCTCGTCACCTCTCGCCTTGACTACTGCAACGCTCTCTACATGGGGCTCCCCTTGAAGAGCACCCAGAGGCTCCAGCTGGTCCAGAATGCAGCAGCGCGGGTAGTGATGGGAGCAACATGGCGCTCCCATGTAACAGCACTCCTGCGCGAGCTGCACTGGCTCCCGGTGGTCTTCCGGGTGCGCTTCAAGGTGTTGGTTATCACCTTTAAAGCACTCCATGGCATAGGGCCTAGCTATCTCCGAGACCGCCTGCTGCTACCGACGACCTCCCATCGACCCGTGAGCTCCCACAGAGAGGGCCTCCTCAGGGTGCCATCAGCCAAACAATGTAGGCTGGTGGCCCCCAGGGGGAGGGCCTTCTCTGTGGGGGCTCCCACCCTCTGGAATCAGTTGCCCCCGGAGATAAGAAGAATCCATGACCTCAATGCCTTCCGTCGTTCCCTGAAAACCCATCTTTTTCAGCAAGCCGGGTTGGCTTAAGAAGAAATTTTTAAATTCTTTTAATTAGTCTGTGATTCTTAACTTTCGGGCCAAAATTTATATATATTTTTAAATGTTTTAATATTTGTATTCTATGTTTTTTTATCTTGGCTGTACACCGCCCTGAGTCCTCAGGGAGAAGGGCGGTATATAAATTGGAAATTAAATTAAATCCCCAAATACATAAAAAGTCAAATGATCATTAGAAATAACTTTGATTTTTGTTTGTTTGTTTTGGATTATCAATTGGTCTGTTGGCAGTTGGTCAGTTTTCCAATATTAGGCGAGCGCCAATCTGGCTGCAGTGACTATGTGTAATATTAAATACTTTATTTCTTTCCTATAGTTTTTTCTTTCCAAGAAATCTATAATTGCGCGGAAATGGACAACCTAACATTTGAAATGAAGGACAAGGTAGACTCAAAATGTTATATAGCGTGGAATAGGTGGTGTGATTGGATAACTCGTAGAAATGAGAGTAAATGAAAAATTTTGTATGATAATAATAATTAACAAATATGCACCATTAATAAGATAATGGACGTGTGACCAGACACTTTTTCTTTTTATGTATTGTCGTTTGTATTATTATGTATGTATTTTGTATATACATAGTATAGTATTTTACTTTTATATGTTTAATAAAGTTTTGTTTTTAAAACCAAAAAAAAAAGAAAAAAAGGAATAACTTTGTAATATTGGGCACTAGTATCTAAATTGTTATTCTTCCCTCTTCGTCACTATTTCCTTTCATGTCATGTCATTTTACTATAAGAATATTGGCAATGATTATGACAACTGAGGTGCTTTTTTAGCTGAGGAGGAGAGTAAAGATATTTTAGAAATATTTTTGTTAATAAATAAATGAAAGTTGGGCAAAAGAGTGAAAGAACATAGCATTGCTCTTGGATATTGTACATTTTTAGTCTAGTGTGCAATAATATCTAGCACTAATCAATTTGCTAAAGTGAATACAAATTCACTATGATTTTACTTTATTAATAAGTTTTAAGCAGAAAATACTGTATGTGGAAACAGAGAAAAAAGTTCTAAACCTAGTGCCAAGGAGAAAAAAACGTTATGTAACAAAATAGAAAAATGGGCAGAAGATCAACAATGTGTTTCTTTCTGTCACAGATAAGTGCCAAATGCAAATTGTCACCTGTTGTATCTATAACAGTCACAAAGTGATTAGGAGCAAAAGAATTCTGCTAAGGACGAAATACAAAACTTCTAGGTGATATTAACAGAGTAAACAATCTTTATAGGATTAGAGTTTGTAGGCGTCATTGTCATGTTAAAAACAAGAAGCAGGTGATTGACAGTAGGAAAGTAGGAAACAGCAGAGAACTAGGGTTGCAAATTGATCAGCTAAGCAGAAGGTATGAATGTACAATTGTTTCAATGAGTACCTAGCTTCCAGGGAGCAGATCTGCTCCCTAAGCCATTATGATAATGGCACTGGATAAACTGGCTGATTATCCATACATATCCCACCAACAAGAAGAAAAGTACAAAAATAGGGGAAAGAAGCCCTCAATACATTTATACAAGAATATTTTTTTGGGGGGGGGGTTGTGTCTGTGTAAGCCAAACTCATCTATAACATCTTGGCTATATTTGTTCTTCAAAAGTTATATTGTCCCCAATTTAGTGCTCACCAGATGTGTAGGATGTGGGAATAGATCTGGGAATTAAAGGTCAACATATCAGAAAGACACTAAATTAAAGAAGGCATGCTTATGATGCTCCCTCAGGCAAGCTTTACTTATTTGAATTGCATTTTTCCCCTTGAGATGCATTGATGAAGTTATCAGCTACCTCCCTGGATGAAAATATATTTAGTGGGAAAATCTCAGAAAAATGGATTCCTGAAGCTATGCAAAAATGCCATTAACCAACAAGGAAAGACACAAAGAAGGGTCTTCCAGGCTTATCCATAATTACAGAAATTAAAGAGATGTCTTATGAATATTTTGTTCTTCTGTGTATTAAAGGATAATAATACATTACACACACATATATATATTAAAATCCTATTGTGTTTTTTTTTTAATGTTGCATTTTATTGTATTTTAAAACAACTTTTTAGATAGTCATTGCTTCTAAAACCAACTCAAATTTTCAAGTTTCAAAGCGCTTCATAATCAGCACTGTAGAATAAGTCAGCTTTGCAGGAGGGAGGATTATGGATGAGACAGTAGCTTGGTTAAGGCCTTCCAGTGAGACCCTGGACAGAAGCTTCATCCAGACCAGGGGCTTATTTGCAGCTCAATCTCTTATCTACAACACTAATCTTATATGAAGAGAGCATTCTCAGGTTACCACTTCTGTGCTCTAAATCACTTCTCTCAACCCCTGCCCCCATATGTTCCAGTTATGCCTCTGCAAGGACAAACATGCACACAGAGCTTTCCCCCAGGCTGTGGAGATCCTAAGCAAAGAAGTGGAAGACAGATAAAGTGTTATGCATCCTTGCTACCACCTTACTCAAATGGAAAAATTAAGCAGTTGTCAAGTTCTAGAAATAACAATGTAGGGTTTCTATTATAACTACTTATGTGTAAGATGCAGTTAATCTTCTGGGTGGTAAAGCATAGACATTTCTTTAACTAAGTTTTAGAAGTTTTCACTCAGAGCTGTGTTGTGCATTATGATAAACTGTGCTTACAAACAAATTTGTTATGTTTTATTACTTTTTATACCAGAGATCAATACTCACATACAGTATTGTATACCCTGAATGCACACTTAAAAACCAGAATGGTTAGATCAACAAGAAAAGAACAAACTTTGAATATAAAAGCTGCTGTAAGAGGAGATTTCTGCACTCTATGCTCCAGGAACAAGTATGTGAAAATTACAAAGAACAACAAGAATTTGAATGGAGACCTGCCCAGAAGCTTGGAATGTATTGGGGCAAGTAATTTGGGTTTTTCTTCTTTGTAAGAAGAAAGCAAGGGCCACAGACCCCCAACCCTCCAGAAGTACATGTGCTTGTTTTGCCCCACCCAATGAGGAATGCAGTTATTCAATCCGTGTCACCACTGCACAAGGATAGGTAGAATTAACATAATGACAACTGGGAAGTTTTCTGCCCAAACACAGCTTGATTAAATCTGAGGTAAGCACTTCCACTGAGCAACTTGAGTCCCATCAGGTTACATTTGTTCCCAAGGAGTACAGACAAGGAAGAATAGCAAAAAATAAAATAAAAATAAAATAAAATGATGAGATACTCAGTGTACTGGCAAAATGTTGTGAGTATGTGTTCTGCATAATTTTCAAGTGCATGCAATAAGTGGTTCCCAAACTTTCAATTTCACCTATCTTAAAGTCCCTCAAACAAATGTAAGGTCTGAGAATTAGAGTGTAGAATTTATTTTGGGGCCAGAAAGAAAATAGGAAAGTTTTAAAGGCGAAATTTACAGGTAATCTTGAGGTTACAATGTCAGTTATGACTAGGATTACCTTTTCTAAGTGATGCTACCATAAAGTGTGATGTCACATGACACATCACTTAGCAATGGTAGCTGTCCTAACCCCAGGAGCCTGTGCATCATTAAGCAGGAAGCAACAGGAATCCCAAGCAAGAAGTGTAGAGGTGGGCAGAGTTTTGCTCCACCATTGCTACCAGATCGCCGAACCAACAGCCAAGATCGCTACCAGACCGGGAGATCCGGTCCGATCCGGGAGCATTTCATCCCTGATTTGTAGGGTACGGTGTCAACATATATCATCCACAACTACTGATAATTTCTATGACTGATATATGAAATATTTTATATTTGCACAAATATGATATAGATTTATGAAATAAAACATGTTTAAAATTGTTAATGATCAGCATGGATATGCAGCGTATTTTTATTGTGGTAAATAATAAATAAAGTGCCATTTATGCATGAAATTATTGCACAGTTTACATTTTAGATAATATTTACATACATTTTTAGATAATATTTACATACATTTTTAGATAATATTTGGGTATCAATCAAAACAAACCATGAATTTGGCTGTTAAGCATGGTATTTTTTAATGTGAAATAACTAATTCTTTGAGTTTCAGAGAAGTCTCCATAGTTCCGGTATATTAACATAAAAAGCTTTGGATCACTTCTGCACTGTCATGGCTGCAATCTCGACTTTTTTTGAGCACTTACTGCAGATATCCTTGTTTGGAGATTAAGTGCAACACAGACTAGACTAGAAACTAAACCTGCATACGTAGCTTAAGAGAAGAAAACCTATGGTAGTCAGGAGATAGGAACTTTTTTGAAATGCAACCATTGTACAGGTACTCCTAAACGTACGGGCATTTGTTTAACAATGGTCCAAAATTAAGACGATCTCAGAAAGAGTGCTTTTCAATCTGTAAAGTACTTCCAGCTGTCAAAAATGTGACCCCCACAGTCACATGGTCCTGATCCAAATAACCCACAATTATATAATCACCATTTGCAATCTTCTCTGTTGACTTTTTAAAGAATAGAATAGAATAGAATTCTTTATTGGCCAAGTGTGATTGGACACACAAGGAATTTGTCTTGGTGCATATGCTCTCTGTGTACATAAAAGAAAAGATGCATTCGTCAAGAATCACAAGGTACAACACTTAATGATACAGAACAAATAAGCAATCAAATCAAGAGCCTTGGTGGCGCAGCAGACTAAAGTGCTATTAAGTAGCACCAGCTACCTGCAATTACTGCAAGTTCAAATCTCACCAGGCTCAAGGTTGACTCAGCCTTCCAGCCTACCTTTCGAGGTAGGTAAAATGAGGACTCGGATTGTGGGAGCAATAAGCTGACTTTGTATAAAAAAAAACACTGTGGGGGGGGGGGGGCAAAAGCCCTACTAAGCAGGTATATACAAAAGTATGAAGGCTATTGCTTAACGCATTGTAAGCCACCCTGAGTCTCTGGAGAAGGCAGAATATAAATCGAATCAATCAATCAATCAATCAATCAATATTAGGAAACAGTCAATATAAATCTTAAGGATACCAGCAATAAGGTTATAGTTATACAGTCATCAGTGGGACTTAGTAAAAAGTTTGACACTGTTGAGGGAATTATTTGTTTAGCAGCATGATGGCGTTTGGGAAAAAATGTTCTTGTGTCTACTTGTTCTGGTGTGCAATGCTCTATAGCGTCGTTTTGCGGGTAGGAGTTGAAACAGTTTATGTCCAGAATGTGAGGGGACTTCCTTAGAAGTTCAGTGGGGAAGCCAGTTGGGAAGGTTGCATGCTATTACTGCTTGCTGAGATGACTTCCTTTTGTCTCTGGGGGCTGGCTGAAAGAGCGAGGGCTGAAACTTTCTGACAGGCAGCCCATTTGTCCTGAAAGAGCTACTTGCCAAAGGATATCAGCTCTTTTGCTCTACCCTCTTAATGACTCAGAAGATTGCTTAATGACCAGAACTGGGAGTGCCAGGATTGTGGTTGTTGGATGAAGGAGTCTTATGATGTATTCCTAACGACCGTGTTGCTTTCAAAGATTAAGATACTGATCCCAATTGTAGCCACCTGTAATCTGATTCAAGCATTTACCTATATGGGGAATTTCCCAGAAACATATGCAGATTGCCTGCAGTTTCATTATAAAGATATAATTTTCAATTACATATATATTGAAAAGTGCTAGGTGTAATTTGAATTTTTCACAACATCCCCATTTGCCATTCCAGTGTTCTCCAAGGGCTTTCTCCCTCCAGGGAAGAAGACGGTTCATCTGTCGCCAGCAGAACCAGTCAGCCCTGCCTCACCAGCATCCCAGTTAATCCCTCATCCTTCTTCTTTCCACATGCAATAAAGACGTATGCTGTTTCACCTCCTTTTAAGAGAGCCCTGATAAAGCCTCCTCCTTTCCCTCAGCTGACCTGTGGAACTGCCTGCCACTTTGCTGTAGGGAAGGGGAATCAAGGGAGATACAGACCATAAGGAAAATTGCATCCTTCACCACTCTGCCATGTCCCTAAGGGACTCCTCCCTCCAGGGAGGAAGATGGCTCATCTGACTGCCTGTGCCCCCAGCCAGCCCCACTTTGTTAGCAGGCATTGAAGTTATTCCTTCATTCGTCCCTTATCAGTCACTATCATTAAGAGATTACAAATTTCAGCCTTGGTTCCAGAGCAGCCAATGGCTACTCACTTAGTCAGGCTTTGCTGCCAGCTGACTAGATGCAGGAGCCAGAGGAGGTGGGAAAGAGAACAGGGATCTGCCTACTCTTACTTCATGCAACCTACAACTGCATCCAAGTGTGGTTGGATGCTGAAAGAACAACAAATTTGCCAAACTTCAATCCCATGTAAGCCATGGGTCCTGAATTTTGGATGCATTCAGTAAGTTAGCCCATTTGAGGTAAATTAACTTCAAATTTGTTGCTCTACCTCACCCAATTGACAATTACAAAATATCAAAGAGACATGAAAATTTTAGTAGTATACTTAACAACCCATGAGTTGTTGGGTCATCCTTTCAGAAAGAGTAAAGAATAAGAGTAAATAAGAGTAAGACAATGATCATGGGTAAGCAAAATAAAAGCAGTGAGATGGGAACAACTTCTGACTTCCTGATAGCTTCTCTCTGACGTTGCTTGTGGGAAACTGGCAGGGGGCATCAGAAATCCTGGGGAACTATTTGTCGCTTTGCTGGGGAGAGGGTGATTGTGAAGAAAACTGCATATTTACTCACCATCCCAGTGTGTGTCCAAGGGCCCCTTCCTTCAGGGAAAAAGAAGACTTACCTGTCGACTGCTGGCACCCCCCACTCAGCCCTATTTCACCAGCAGGCATCCAAATTGTTCCCTTCTTTCTATCCCTTATTGTCCACTACCATTGAGATACAGGTAGTCCTTGACTTACAAATATTCGTTTAGTGACAATTCAAAAAATTGGCACTGAAAAAAGTAACTTATGACCCCTTTTCACACTTAACAACTGTTGCAGCATCCCCATGGTCATGTGATCAAAATATGGATGCTTGGCAACTACTTCATATTTATGACAGTTTCCATGTCCTGAGGTCATGTGATCAACTTTTGTGACCTTCTGACAAGCAAAGTCAATGGGCAAGCCAGATTCACTTAACAATTGTATTACTAATTTAACTGCAAAGATTCACTTAACAACTGTGTCAAGAAAGGTCATAAAATGGGGGAAAACTCGCTAACAAATGTCTCACTTAACAACATAAATTTTGGGCTCAATTGTGGTTTTAAGTCAAGCACTACCTGTATTTCAAATTTCAGCCTCGATTCTGAAGCAGACAATCCCTGCTTACCTGTTAGATCTTGCCACCGGCTGAGGAGGTGCAGGGGCCAGAGGGAGGTGGGTAAGAGGGTAGGGATACACCCCTCTCCTTTTCCCTTGCATCACGGGACCTATGGGTTTTGGGGAAATGTAGTTGAATGGAGCAGTGGAGCTGAAGGGGCCAAATTTCTCTCCTGTAGGAGTCATAGTTGCCAGATTTTGGATGGATTCTTTCAGTTAGCCATTTGAAGTATGCTGATTCAAAAACTGTTACCCTATAATACCCCCAATCTACCATTAAACCTAATGGTAGATTGCACTTGAAGGTTTCAAAATATCAAAGATATACAGTTTTAGTAGTATATAAAGAGACAGATTGCAGCAGGATGAAATAAGCCTTTTTTTTTTTTTTTGATCTTCCAAGAATGTTTCTCGACATATATTGTAATGCCTCTAGATGTATCTGGCAAAATTAGCTCACAAAAGCAAGAAAAAGGAGGTGTAGTAAAGGGAAATTTATGTTCTAGTCCCCGTGTGTATTAATACCTTCTGGAAATAGTCGGCTTGACAGATCTGCTTTCTGCCTCTCCCTCTGCTTTTCCCTCATGACTGTGACTCATTCTTAAGCATCTAGAGAGCCCATTTCCTCTTTGGTGCAAGATGGATTAGTTTTAACCTATTTGGATTGTGCATCAGCTTTCAGGGTGAAAGTGCATGTTTTTGTGTAGCTTTTGTCTAATGGTAGTAAGGAATTCAGATGTGTGATGACAAACAATAGTGAATGAGGAAGTACCAGAGGTCATAATAAGCTATTCAACAAGGAAAGGTTAGTTACTACTTCATACTGCATTATACCCTAGTCCACCTCTTTACAAATACTGAAAGGTCTATATGACTCTAAAGTAAACTCAGTCAATAATCTCTCTGAAAATTATATAAGCGGAAATAAGAAATATGGGGGCAGCAATATTTTCCTCCAATAAATATGGAATTTGTGTTCACATGATCACTTTGTATCTCACATTTCAAATACAAATCATGATTAGTCTCCTATATTATATAAAATGGGGAATTTCTCTCATATCTTCTTCCACTAAAGGATGTCTAGAAGGAGTATTTTGACTAACACTACGCCTTGTTTTCTTTCCTAAGCTATGCAACTTTGAACAATAATTATTCATATCCCCAAAATACATTGGTCACTAAACTGATGCACATAAAGATTGAGAGGGCAAGAAAGCACACCTATTCTCATTCCCTTGATGAAATACAACTGAACCCTACTTGATCCTCAATGCCTTCCCTGCACCATGTGACTCACAGATGCTTGTGCAACAAGCAGGTTTTTAACGTGGCTGCACTTGCAGGCAAGTGTTCACTCACTATCAGACTTCCACAAATTAAGACTATACCTTGATGCCACCGGCACTTCCTCTATAAATTCATGTTTGGGCAGCTTATTGGTGAAATTGGGTATATTCAAGTAAGAGGAAATTACCAATATGCAAATAAACATTTGCCCTTGCTTGACTTCTTGGCCAACACAAAGCAGATGTTGAAGGAGAATCTGCAGATGAAATCTTTTTTTCTGAAGCAAGGAATTATATTTGAATCAACCAACTAAATAGCTTGTTTACATAAACCGAGCTAATCTTGGCAGGATCTGTATTTCTGAAATATATTTCTGCTGGATATATCCTAATAAAACAGATGTAAAAAGGACAATAATTCCCAACTAAAAGCACCGTTGTTCCCTGCATTTGCTATTAAGCTAACACAACATGCTCTACTAACACAGCATAGTATACGTTTCAAATAATTGACAAAGAACAGAATGTAACTTGCAAGAATAAAAATAACCTACAAAGATTGAGAACATAAATAAAAATAGTTTCATCATTTTATATTCAAGTACAAATGAAAACCTCTATAAAAATCTATTTACATATGGTTTCTAAAAACTGTATTGCTTAGGATGCATGATGTAGTCAATTACCAAATATATCGTCCAGTCTTTAGTCTGAATTTATTACTCGTGGCTATTTGTATTCATTTATCAATCTGATTATTGACTTTTATCAGCAGGTAATTTGCAGAAATATGGTCTTTTCGGTCTATCATTATCAATTATTTGTTATGTGTTACCACTCCAGCTTTCTTATTTCTTCACAAATAACTTCAATTGAATTTAATAAACTCTAACGGCCAGGTTATTTGGGGAAGAACTCAAGACCTAATGTTAAAACAGATGCAATTCCATAGAAATAAGTGTACAAGAAGCATAAATACTGAGCCGATAACTAAGTTCTATTTCAGAGGCTTCTGCAGAAAACTGAGATTATATCAAAGTAACAGCACATGTGAGGTGATGTCATAATACAAATTCTGTCCTTACATGTAAACAACTTCTAATGCAAGCTGCAGCTTTTGTTGTCACTGTAATCACATATATTTTATCATTTCATTTCTTTGGACCTCAATGTTGTAATTATAAGTGAATAACCCTGAAAAATCTGAGAGAAAAAAAAACACCTTATCTTACCACTTTTTCCTTATAAACAATGTACTTCAGCCACTTGAAATCCTGCCACTTGAATCCTGCCAGCACAAACAGGGAATCCTTCTCATACTGCTCTGGTTTCTGGATAGCCCCTTCTGGATATGTTATCCGCATTGTTGTCTTGCCACCAACATCTTTTTCAAAGCCTTTCACTGGAGCAGAATTCAGCCTTCCGGGAGATAAGAGAAAAATTATGAACTGTATTTATACTAGAGTTCAAATTTTTGTGTAGCAAAAATCAACGTCAGGAACTCCACTACAGTAAAAATTGCAAAGGCATCACACTCAAGTTATTGAGGATTGTTACTGCCAATAAACCAGTAAGAGGTAAATAAAGCAAAACACAGAACTTCTGATACTGCCATTAGTTTACACTATAAATGGTCTATTCTTTGGAGACAAGATATGTGATTATGTGTTGTATGGAGAAAGGATTACCGATAATATTGGCAGAATAGGTTTATTTTTTATTTATTTATATTTATTTATATTTCACATTCCTGAACTGCCATTTCCCTCAAAGAAGGACTCTGGGCAGTGTATAATAAAACCTCAAAATATGAAACAGCATATAAAAATTAAAATGTTAGAATTAAAAATTTAAATTTAAAATTTAAATTTAAAAATTTAAATTAAAAATTTAAGAGCCTTGGTACTACAGTGGTTTAAAGCACCCTGTTATTAACACAGCTGCCTGCAATTTACTGCTGGTTCGAATCTCTCCAAGGCTCAAGGTTGACTCAGCCTTCCATCCTTTCTAAGGTAGGTTAAATGAGGACCCAGTTTGTGGGGGCAATAAGCTGACTTTGTATAAATATACAAAAGTATGAAGGCTATTGCTGAATGCACTGTAAGCCGCCCTGAGTCTCCGGAGAAGGGCGGCATATAAATCAAATAAAAAAAAAAAAAAAAGCAGTATAAAAATTTTAAGGAGGCAAGAATAACTAAATCTTGTTAAAGTCATGTTATTTCGGGAGTTTTCAATTAAACCAGGGAAGAAGCAACAAATTCCTTTAGCAACTTGATACTTCCCAGCTATTACTACTAACAAAACCAGCAGGTTCTGATAGGTTCTGGAGAACCGGTAGTGGAAAGTTTGAGCAGTTTGGAGAACTGGTAGCGAAAATTTTGAGTAGTTTGGAGAATCAGCAAATACCACCTCTGGCTGGCCCCAGAATGGGGTGGGAATGGAGATTTTGCAATATTCTTCCTCCAGGAGTGGGGAGGGAATGGGGATTTTGCAGTATCCTTCTCTTGGACTGGGGTGGGAATGGAGATTTTGCAGTATCCTTCCCCTGCCACGCCCACCAAGCTACATCATGCCCACCAAGCCACGCCCACAGAACCCGTAGTAAAAAAATTTGGATTTCACCACTGGTGTGAATGTGCTTTTGAAGAATATATTTAAAAAACTGGAATCTATCACCATATGAATTACAGAGTTATCATGCATAGGAGGTAGTAAAAGGCCATAATTACTGAATCCTGGCAAGGCACTCCAGAACTTACAATTTTGGATGACTGATACATGTTCACTTTTTGTTTATGTACTGGTGCTCTATTGTCATAAGTGAAAAAACAATACAACTTTGAGTGGCCAAGATTTAATTTATTTAAAAGTTACATTGAGTATTTTCTATAAATGGAACTCTGGAATATAACCTCTGCAAATAATAAGGTTCACTTGTATCATTACTGCCTATATTGAAACAAACAAATTGCAGGTCAGGTACAAAAACATTAAATGCAAGATCACATCAAATGCAAAGTGTTGTGACATAAGCTCCAGAAGAAAGCTATTTCTATCTTCCTTGCCAAGAATCCCATTTTGAAATAATTTTGGAAAAGAGTTTCTTTCATTTGAGTGCATTGGAAAAGCCTTGAAGCCTTTCCTTTTATTACCTTCTAAGCTGTTCCTAATCCTCAGCAGTTGTGGTGCAGTAAACAAATTTGGTGTAGGAGGGCTGGGCCTTTTAACTCTTTAATCATTCTTTCTGCAGTGTAGCAACTGCTCCTTAGAATTAACAACTGCATGTATAATGCAATATCTTCAACAGCCTGTTGGCTATCAATTATGCCTAATATTAAGCAAAATAGGTTAATACATCCTATTTTGGGTTGGGAATTAGGGAAGCTTGAAATTGATCACATCTGGGAGGCACCAGACTAGGAAGATGGAACTAATATGAGAATCATATCATTAGGATTGTTTCAGTGAAGATAGAATAATGGTTTCTAATCAACAGATCATTTCAAATGCTGAAAAAAGAATCAAGTATTCAAACGTTGAATAATGGATGGCTGTTATTTTTGTTAATTTCACTCTTTCTGCTATTTATAGCAATATGAATGACAGCTGCACATTGGTCATCTAGGTGTTGATTTTATATCAACACCTAGATGACCAATGATTGATTTTATCTAGATTGTATATATATAAACACCTAGATGACCAATGTGCAGCTGTCATTCATATTACTATAAATTGTAAAATAGCCCGTACAATATTTTCTCTTCTCTTTTGCTGAAACAACTCACCTGATAACAATGTCATAGTCATCAATTTTCAAGCCCAGAGATTTGTTTGCTAGAATGCCACCGTTTCCCACAATAATACATCGTCTGCAGCTAAGACTGGAAAGGAAACAAAAGAACAGCTGTTAAACATCCAAATGCATAAGCACGTAAATATTTCTGGTCCAGATCTGAGCCAGTCTCTCCTAAAAGAATCAAAAAGTAGTTAATTCACAATTAAGAGAATGACCCTTGATAGTAATACACTGAAGGAATTGGTATTGGAAGATGATAGACATAAGGTTATGTAAATAGACATTCTAGAATTCTAGAAATTGGTTGGCCCTGTTTATCTGTTTTAGTCTAACTCTGAACTTGCACATGAACAGTTTATGATCTCTTCTTACAGTTAGACCTTGGCCAATGGCCAGGTCTTGATTTATAACTGAGCCCTTCCATCTCCTTGTGGCAATACAAGTAATCCTTGACTTACAACTGTTTGTCTAGTGACCATTCAATGTTACAATGGGGCTGAAAAAAGTGACACCACCATTTCTCACACTACAACTGTTACAGCATTCCATGGTCATATGATCAAAATTTGGATGCTTGACAACTGATTTGTATTTATGACAGTTGCCTTATCCCAGGGTCATATGATCACTTTTTGCCACCTTGGTGACAAGCAAAGTCAATGCTACTAACTTAACAACTGCAGTGATTCACTTAACAACTCTGGCAAGCAGAGTCGTAAAATGGGGCAAATCCACTTAACAAATGTCTCTCTTAGCAACATCAATTATGACTACCTGTAAGTTGAGGACTACCTGTAATAGGATCAATTTGGTTTCTGTGTACTCCATGGATGTCTTTTTGCAACATTTTACAAAATTTACAGGACTGTCAAAGTTACTTTCAAATGATTGTAGCTTGTCAAGGATACCAATAAAGGAGAATATTTGTAGGTCAGGGTTGAAATGAGGGGTCCTTGGTGCTTTCTGAGCTTGGTTGATTTCTTGCAGACATTTTATCACTCAAACTATCGGTAGGTAACACCATCAGTGCTAATGATGATATTACTAGTTTGGATAATGAAACGTTTGCAAGAAAACAACCAAGTTCAGAGGGCACCAAGGACCCCTCATTTCAAAGATACATATGTTTTTCTTGGCAACATATTGCTACAGATCAAATGTAAAAGACACTGTAAATTACTGTAAATAATAATATACATTTGATTTTTAGCAATGGATTGCTGTACATTTGAATTTGTCTGTTTTTACAAATTCTGGACAAATGTTCTGATTTCCCCTCCCTCAATTTATATATCAATAACAGACTCTCTCAACACAGAGACACCTATTTTATCAAAATATAAATAAAGTAAGAAAGGAGGAAATAAAATACTGTAGGATGATCTAAATTAGACAGTTCATATGCCATATATACCTTCAGCACAAGTAGATTATTCCACAGCAAAATTTGGCAGCAAAATGTTTGAAATATGGTGATGATTTTTTGATCTGTAATACCAATTCTGCCACAATCCCTGACAAAAGGCCATACATTTCCCAACATTGCAATTTCAGACTATTTTTTTGGGTTTGAAAAGAACTGAAAATTAAGTGGCTTTCTTTCTTGAAGGTCTTCTACTCCCATTCTCATTCTTAAAATCTGCTACCCTGCCTACAAAATAATTTGCCTTCTGTAACTTTACTGAAGATCAGATGGCTGGATTACAGTCCCTGATCTCTCAAATATTGACTATACCTGCCATAAATATAAAGATGTGTGGAAAAACATTGTAATTAGTCTTAAAAGAGCATGACCATAAAGCAAAAAGTACAAAATAACAGTAGACTGCCAATTATCAAGCTATAGTTACATAAAAACATTAGAAATATTTGGGAGCACCTAATATAGTGCCTGAATTTGCCTCTGTACTTTACTAAATCTCAATACGTATTGTAATTTCTTTTTATTGATTGAAACATTAATTCATTTAAGTATATGCTGCCTCATTAATGATCCTAGCCAATTTAAACTCATGAAAATAATAAGGCATAGAATTAAAATCACCTTTAAAAAACCATAATCACTACCCTATCTTACATTGCCACCATGAAATGAAACCCTCTTCTGAAAAGCAGTGCCTTAATGGATTTCTTGAATGCAACGGAGAGGAAGGCAATGTGACCATGAGGCCACAATCTGTTTCTTGTCTCCTATTCCCTTAATGTGATTTATTTCATCCCTATTCTCAGTCAAAATTTTTCTTCAATTTTAGGATGAGAAAGTGGTTTTACTTCAATCCTACAACTGGAAAAAGTTGAAAACAGCATTTGATTATCTGACTATAGAACAGGGGTTAGCAACCTAGAGTTCATGGGCTGTATTACCCATTACCCAAAGTCATCCAGCCCACAATCTCAATAAAAAATATGAATCACGAATGAGGAGACAGCAACTACCTGTTCATCTGCTGATATGTGCACTCTCTACCTCCTTGGCTATGAAGTCGATTTGGTGATGATTTCACTAGCCACCCTTAGTGCAGATGGAGCCACAAGTCACCACGCTCAAGGTTGACTCAGCCTTCCATCCTTTCTAAGGTAGGTAAATTGAAGACCCAATTTGTGGGGGCAATAAGTATGAAGGCTATTGCTTAACGCATTGTAAGCCGCCCCGAGTCTCCGGAGAAGGGCGGCATATAAATCAAATTTTAAAAAAAAAAGTCCTCTGCCTGGTACCAGTGAGAGTGAATTGTGAAGTGGAGAAGGAAAAGGAAATCGTGATGGTGGCATGGCCTCTGATCCTAACCAAGGAAGGTTGCCAATTCCTGTCCTGTAGTAATAACCTCTCAATGTAATGAATTAATGGGAAGAATATTCACATATCTATGTGAATTGGATTTTTTTGCATGTGTGAAATAACCTAATGCATAAATGGTGATGGGATTTAGCATATCCATAAAATGGTGGAAGGCGTTTTGTCCAATCAATAAAATGATTGTTTACTGAGCTTGTGAGAAAGCTAGTTTCATAAATTTCACTATTGTTGTTGATAAGTCGCTTACAGTATTGCTATTTGTACAACCTTCATTTCTCACCTGTATATATACTTCCTGATCTCTTCTATTTCTTTCTCTCTCAATTTCATTGCAAATATACCCCAGCTGCAGTAAATCAATCCCAGTGCTTTATGCAGTGGATTGTTCACTAATCAGAATGTTGATTTTTCAGTGTCTTTGGCAATGCAAGATAAGTCATGAACATTTGCTTTAGAAAATGAGGAACATCTGATGAAGAAGAGAAAATCTGACAGAACAATGATTAATGGAAAATACAGAAAAGTGTAAAAACTTGGTACAAAGTTAAATTCAGAGAACACTAGAAGGTAAGGTTCTGTTTAACCATGTGGAAGTAGGACTTATTACAACTATGAAATTGAAACATGTTTGATATTAAATGTAAAACAGCATTCTTCAACCTGTCAGATGTATCCCATTGTAACTTCCATAATATCTAACAGCAGGACCATAATGGAGTTGAGGTACCAATGTAACTGAAGGCTGCAAAGAAATCTGGGCATATAGCATTCGGAAAAATATTTAATGCACATAATCTAAATACACATCACCAACTCAACCCTGGGGGTCTGTAATAAGAAATCCAATAATTAGCCCTTGTTGCTGCCCACAAATTATAAAAACCAGATTGTTAGTTTGTTAGAGGGTTGGTTAATGAGAACGTGATAAACTATCAAATAATATATTGTAAAATGTTACAAATTCATAGTTGGGGAATTGTGGCAAGTTAATCCATTTAAAAGAATACATCGAAAAAAAGTTATTGAAAGAACATGGGCTTATATTTTGAAAGGAATGCAATCAAGCAGATTAAATTGCCATTACAAAAAGCTGTGAGCCTTAGCAGGTAAACCAGTCAGGAAATCCATCCAGAACAGTTAATTTTAGTTTATTGTAAGGCAACATTTACAAAACCTTATAAGTCTGAAAGTACAATGCCCAGTCCATCTCCTTTACATCCCAAGAAATTATGAAGGGCCTCTTCTGAGCTTCTCGCCCACCTACTATCCAGCTGTGGACTATGTTGTCTCTTATCTGACCATTCCCTAGACAGCCTCTCTGGGCCCATTCTCCTAATGTCATTCCCAAATGCCATTATATCAGCTGTAGAAAAGTATCTATTTTATTAACCCCAAGAGCTGTAATAGGAACTCTTCTTTAATCCTTATTTATTCAGAATTAATACATACTGTATATCTCACAGGCCAGAACTAGCAAATCTACTCACCTGTCAAGGGTTGGAGTAATGTGGTAATTCTTCGTTACTGACAAGATAGCTTTGATTAGATTATCTGTAGAGAAAGAAAGAATACTTTAAAGTGAAACCATTTCAAGGATTTTGCAAAATTCATAAGTGGGGTGGATAAAAACTTCAAGATCAAAGTGAATGCTGAATAAATCTGCACCTTAGGTTTAATTTATAACCCTACAAGAAATCAGAAAAGGAATAGCCAATATAAAATACAGATAGTCCTTAACTTACAACCACAATTGAGCCCAAAATTTCTGTTGCTAAATGAGTCATTTGTTAAGTGAGTTTTGCCCCATTTCATGACCTTTCTTGCTACAGTTGTTAAGTGAATCACTGTAATCGTTAAATTAGTAATACAGTTGTTAAATGAATTTGGCTGCCCTACTGTCTGTCTGCTCTGGGTTCCCCAGGCCCGCTGGAAGAACCAGGTCTTCAGTGCCTTCTGGAAGAGTATTAGAGTGGGGGCCATTCTAATCTCTGGGGGAATGATGTTCCAGAGAGAGGGACGCTTCTTCTGGGTTTCACCAGTTGTACCTCCCTCGGGGATGGGACCCGCGACATTCCCTGCCTCCCCGCTCTGATGGGTTGAGTAGATGTGACTGGCAAGAGACCTCAGATAACCTGGTCCCAAGCCATGAAGGGCTTTAAAGATGACAACCAGCACCTTGAATTGCACCTGGAAGCAAATCGGCAACCAATGCAGCTCCTGCAGGAGAGGTGATACATGTGGACACCGGGGTCTGCACAAAACCATGTGGGCCACTGCATTTTGAACCAACTGGAGCTTCCAGATGCTCTTCAAGGGCAGCCCCATGTAGAGCACATTGCAATAGTCAAGACGGGAAGTGACTAGGGCATGAGTGACTGTGAGTAGGACTATTGCTCCAGGAAAGTCTTCTGGGTGCGCTTCAAGGTGTTGGTGACCACCTTTAAAGCGCTCCATGGCTTAGGGCCGGGGTACTTACGAGACCGCCTACTGCCACCAATAGCCTCCCACCGGCCAGTACGCTCGCACAGAGTGGGCCTCCTCAGGGTGCTGTCCGCCAGACAATGTCAGCTGGCGACCCCCAGGGGGAGAGCCTTCTCTGTGACAGCGCCCACCCTCTGGAATAACCTTCCCCCAGAGTTATGTATAATAACAGACCTCCGGATTTTTCGTCGGGCCCTGAAAACCTATTTATTTCAACTAGCTGGGCTGGCTTGAGCTAAATTTTAAATTGATTTTAAATTGGGTTGTTTTAATTTACGGCCAGAATATTTAATTATTTTAATACTGTTTTTTAAATTTTGTATGCTTTGTTTTTACTTAGGCTGTGCACTGCCCTGAGTCCTATTTGGAGAAGGGCGGTATAGAAATTTAAACAAACAAACAAACAAACAAATAAATAAATAAATAAAGGACGTAACTGGTACATAACCCGCAGTTGCGCAAAGGCCCTCCTGGCCACAACTGCCACCTGCTCTTCAAGCAGGAGTCGTGAGTCCAGGAAAATTCCAGATTACGCATGGGATCTGTTTGGGGTAGTGCCACCCCATCCAAGATCAAAGGTGGCAATTCTCCCTGAGCCAATGAACTCCAAACCCAGAGCCACTCGATCTTGCAAGGATTTAGTTTCAACCCGTTGCTCCCCACCCAGTCCCTAACAGCCTCTAGGCACTGTGAGAGGGAGGAGATGGCATTACTTAACTCACTTAACTTTGTTTGTCAGAAGGAAACAAAAGGTGATCAAATGACCCCGGGACACTGCAATTGTCATAAAATGAGTTAGTTGCCAAGCATCTGAATTTTGATCACATGACTATGGGGGTGCTGCAATGGTTGTAAGTGTGAAAAATAGTCATAAGTCATTTTTTTCAGTGTTGTTGTAACTTTGCATGGTCACTAAATGAACTCTTGTAAGGACTATCTGTATTTTGTGAAGTATTTCCTCACATTTTTCTCAGACATACACCAGCTGGAATTAATCGAATAATAAACTATCCTTCTCTGTGTACTGTGAGTTGAAACACAATACAAAAGGAGAATTTAATCTGTAAATCTGTTTAGCTAGGAGAGCAATACAAATGAAATTATTTATATTGTAATCATGGGCAGCCATTATTATAATAAAGGGAAAAAACTGCAAACACACTGTATTCAATGTCACCACAGTATGCATTTCTAATAATCCCACAGGTATATTTAGCCTCTAGTATATTTGTATGGCTTATCTCTACCAAGCAAAAGAGCAAGCAACAACATATACCTGGAGATGTGTTGATACCCACCTCTATGCCACAGGTAGATATTTCTGGAGAAAACCGTTTTTCAAAAAAGTGTTTTTATAAGAACTACACAATTTTAGATGATGCATATCATCTCTATAAATGATAAGCAGGATTCACCCAAGCTGCATGACAAGGAAGAGCAGATGCTATGCCTCCTCCTCAATCACGATACCAACACACAAGGTAAGCCAAGTTATTACTGGTATCTGAGCAGAAAATCCCAGAAATATTCCCTCACTGTCTTGTCAGTAAAAAATACAGAAATAATGCATTAAGTAGCCAGTAACTTGTCCTTTTTTTGAACCCAAATTCAGTAGTAAAGCCAGTTTAGTTAAGAACAATCATACAGTATATTAGCTTGTTGTGACATTATTTTTTATTTTATGTCTCAAAATAATTTTATTATAAAATTAAGTCTCCTTAACAGAATAATATTTTAAAGTCATATTTGGAGAACATATTGGTTTACAACAGAAAGTTAGACCCATTGTTCATACGATATCATCTTAAATATTCCGTATTTACTGTAGAGGGACATTGAATATTCAATGTAAAATTCAAGTATAGAGACCTATTTAAATGCCTATATGAGGTTGGGCATGATGCTCATTTGCAAAGAACGTATTTTGTATGTCTAATGTCCCAATCCTTAGGCCCTTAAGAACCAGAACTTGAAAAGTACCTCTGCCTGAGACTGGGGAAATATTGCTGGTCTAACATAAATTGAAATAATATTTTGTGCCAAATAAGACAGTATTAGAATAGAATAGAATAACAGAGTTGGAAGGGACCTTGGAGGTCTTCTAGTCCAACCCCCTGCTTAGGCAGGAAACCCTACACTACTTCAGACAAATGGTTATCCAACATCTTCTTTAAAACTTCCAGTGTTGGAGCATTCACAACTTCTGGAGGCAAGTTGTCCCACTGAATAATTGTTCTAGCTGTCAGGAAATTTCTCCTTAGTTCCAAATTGCTTCTCTCCTTGATTAGTTTCCACCAATTGCTTCTTGTCCTACCCTCAGGTGCTTTGACTCCCTCTTCTTTGTGGCAGCCCATGAGATAGTGGAACACTGCTATCATGTCTTCCCTAGTCCTTCTTTTCATTAAACTAGACATATCCAGTTCTTGCAACCGTTCTTCATATGTTTTAGCCTCCAGTCCCCTAATCATCTTTTTTGCTCTTCTCTGCACTCTTTCTAGAGTCTCAGCATCTTTTTTACATCATGGCGACCAAAACTGAATGCAGTATTCCAAGTGTGGCCTTACCAAGGCATTATAAAGTGGTTTTAACACTTCACATGATCTTAATTCTATCCCTCTGTTTATGCAGCCCAGAACTGTGTTGGCTTTTTTGGCAGCTGCTGCATACTGCTGGCTGATATTTAAATGGTTGTCAACTAGGACTCCAAGATCCCTCTCACAGTTACTACTATTGAGCAAGGTACCACATATATTGTACCTGTGCATTTTGTTTTTCTTGCCTAAATGTAGAACCTTACTTTTTTCACCATTGAATTTCATTTTGTTAGATAGCACCCAATGTTCAAGTCTGTCAAGATACTTCTGTATCTTAAGCCTATCTTCTGGAGTGTTGGCTATTCCTGCCAGCTTGGTGTCATCTGCAAATTTGATGAGTTCCCTATCTATCCCCTCATCCAAGTCATTGATGAAGATGTGGAAGAGTACTGGGCCTAAAACAGAGCCTTGGGGTACTCCACTGCATACTTCCCTCCACGTAGATGCAGTTCCATTGAGGACTACATGTTGAGTGTGGTTGGTCAGCCAGTTATGAATCCATCTGGTGGTGATGCTGTCTAATCTACATTTTTCTACTTTATCTAGTAGTAAGTTATGGTCTACTTTATCAAATGCCTTACTGAAGTCCAAGTAAATTATATCTACAGTATTCCTCTGGTCCACTAATTTTGTCACTTTGCCAAAGAATGCAATAAGTTTAGTCTGGCATGATCTGTTTTTGACAAACCCATGTTGGCTTTTGGTTATTACTTTGTTTGCTTCTAGGTGTTCACTTATTCATTGCTTGATTATCTTTTCCAGAATCTTTCCTGGTATTGAGGTCAGGATGATAGGTCTGTAGTTTCCTGGACCTATTTTTTTTCCTTTTTTGAAGATGGGAACTATATCAGCTCTTTTCTAGTCCTCTGGCAATTCCCTAGTGCTCCAGGATCTTTGAAAGATATAGTTCAGTGGTTCTGAGATCTCGTCTGCCAGTTCCTTCAGAACCTTGGGGTAATCCATCCAGTCCTGGTGATTTGAACTCGTCTAGCATAGACAGGTGTTCACTTACCATTTTCTTTCCTATTTTAACTTGTGTTCCTAATCTGTTTTTTGTGGTGCTGTTTTTGGTAGGTTGGACTGCTTTTTCCCTTTGTATAAAGATAGATCGAGTTAAGTAGTTCTGCTTTCTCCCTTTTGCTTGTCACCTTCTTGCCACTTTCTCCCAGCAATGGACCAATTGTTTCCTTGACTTTTTTCTTGTTTTTAACATGTTGGAAGATTTTTTTGTTATTTTTTACTTTGGTCGCAAGCCTTGGTTCATTGTGAGCCTTAGCTTTCCTCACTTCATCTTTACAGGCTCGGGCTATTTGCTGATATTCTGCCTTAGTTATTTGCCCCTATTTCCACTTTTTATACTTGTCCTTTTTGTCTTTCAATTTGTCAGAGAGTTCGTTATGCAGCCATGCTGGTTTCTTTTGAGAACTGTTATTTTTCTTCTTCATTGGTATTGTGCTAGACTGGGCTTTCAATCTTACTTTTCAAAATTTCCCAAGCTTCTTGAATTGTTTTCCTCTTGAGGATTCTCATCCATGGAATCCTTCCCAAGCTCTCTCTAAGTTTATTGAAATTAGCTCTCTTAAAGTCCAAGACTCTAGTTTGACTTTGATCTATTACTTGTGCTTGCATAATATTGAATTCCAATATTGCATGATCACTTGCCCCCAAGGTTCCTGTAGCTTCAATACCTTCTATCATTTCATCTCCGTTAGTGAGAATTAATATTACATATTCATATCTACTTCCTTTGCTCTCATTACAAATACCATGCTCATTTTCACTTATTAATAGCTATAATTAAGAAAGAAGATTGAAGGCGTCAAGTTTCTTAGCAAGTTAAAGAATGCATTTTTTTTTCTAAGTAGTTGCCTAGCAGGAGGATGATAGGTAAAGGGAAATATCATCTTCTCTTAAATACTAAAACTTCAAAAATTCAAGAGTGGGAATATATTTAGAAAGCTCTATACAAATACAATGGGACCTAGCTACTGTGTGTGCAAATGTGTGCATATGTGTGAAACAGACAGTCAAGAAGAAAAAGAGAAACAGAGAAAAGACAAGAAAGAAGTACAAGTTCTACTCTTCTCCATATTTAGTTTTGCCTCACTTTAACAACGATGACAAATATATCCAATCCTCGCATCCCAAATGATTTCCTCAAAGCAAATAAAGTCATCATTATAAACATTGCTCCTTATTTGTGACCCAGAGATTTTCAATAGCTATATCATCTACTTAAACTTTCTCAAATTTAGTAACTCCAGTTCTTATAATGTATGAATTAGGGTTGATGGGGATCTTGGCAACAAAAATGTTATAAATAGTTGTGGTATATTTAAGAATACTCACAGTGGTATTCAGGAAGTAAGTAAATAATGCAAAGACAATAATGGAGCATATTTATGTCTCAGATGACCCAACTCACACAGATGCTACTTAGTTTGAATCATCCCTACGCATGTGATGAATGTTGACTCATAGGATCTTAGTTCAGCGTTCAACCTATAAAGACCCACATGAAATTCTGTAGCATATGCAGCTACAGACACTAGGAAGATCCTGGCAAAGCTGTTTGATCATTCTCCTACACTAATTTAAGCCAATCATTCCTGAGACAGTACAAAGATTCTTTCAGAGACCCAACTTACTTTCTGTAATATACTGCTGTTGCTCTGTTTTATATAAAGATTGGATAAACACCTACTAGGCTTAATGATTCAGCGCTCACTTCTAGGGAACAACAATATGGTGTTCCAAGCCTGGTCTGCAAGCAGAATGAGTCAACTCCCCCTAAGTTTACACAGAGTGTCTTTTATATAAAACATTCCACAACAATATACAATAAAAATAGAAAATTTTAGCCTTGTAACTTCCAACAGGCTCCATTTGAAGAATTAGCTTAGCTTAGTATGGTAAATAAACACACTTTTTATCTGCTATGGATTAATTCAAAGAGAGCAAATATATTCCTTCCATGGAGGACTTCAGGAACAAGCCTTACGAGATACTAGGAAAATTAATCACATTTGGAGCAGGAAAAATCAAGGAAAACTATTTGTCCTATAATATTGATCCCAATATTATTTTTAGAATTTTTATGTGCTTCTACTTTAGATTTGAAATGTTTATTTATTACATTTGTATACTGCTGTATCTTTCAGGGTGTCCCCCCCTCTTAGTTTACAAGACCACAACAAACAATAAAACATCCTCATCCATGATAATAAATAAAGCTAAAATATCAAAACATAATAAATGATTCTACAGAGCTGAACAGAATTATCATTCAACCAAAGTAATAATAAACAACAGTAATAAATAAATAAACAGTAATAAACAGTAATAAATAAATACACCATAATAAACAATGAACTTATGGCAAATGAACTACTAAATACCTTATGGAAGACTTCTGTTTTCACTACTTTCTACAATGCAATTAAAGAATATGTGAGTCTGACTTTTGGGAGGCCATTCTATGAGATCAGGTACCAAAAAGCAGTGCTTTTTATACACCTGACAAAGTTGCACAGATTCATTCCCAATTGGAGTCCTCACAGAGTGCAGTACATGTGAGATGCCGGGGGAAAGGTCTTACCCGCTTATCTGGGAACAGTTCGATCCTGTTAAGACTTGATGAAATGGACAGGGTCCTCAATGCTGTAAGTTAGTTAATTAGGTCCCTGTCCCTCCTGGTTGATAAAAGCTTCCAGGATGGTGACAGCCAGGTGGGTTTGGGCAGTGGTAAATACCTCACTGCAGGAGGGGACATTTCTGGGACCTTTTAAGGAGGCCCTAGTGTGCCCCCTCCTTAAAATAACTATCTCTTGATCCCACCTGTCTGGAGAATTTCCATCCAGTCTCCCAAATTTCCTTTTTAAGGAGGAGGGCAGAGAAAGTGGTTGCTTGGCAGCTTCAGAGGGTCCTGGATGAAACATATTATATAGACCCCCTTCCAGTCAGGTTTTAGCTCAGTTATGGGACAGAAACAGCATTGGTCATACTTGTGGATAATTTCTGGCAAGATTACATATATTTCTGGACTTGAAAATTAAGAAACTGAAGAGATAGCTGAGATGAACTACTGTGCTTTAATGATAACAATGGATCTAAAATACCCTTTCTATCATTAAATAAGTTTGTAAACTACGGTAAATCTTTAGAAGGATTTCAGTACCGTGTTTCCCCGAAAATAAGACCCTGTCTTGTATTTTTTTGAACTCCAAAATAAGCACTTGGCCTTATTTTCGGGAAGGTCTTATTTTTGGGGGGGCATGGAGCGAGACGGGGATCCTCTTGCCGTCTTACCTGATTTCCAACTCTTGTCTCCCTAACCCTAACCAGAGGAAATGGTGGGGACTGGCTGCACATGCGGTTAAATATTTTTTGGGGAGGTCTTATTTTCAGGGTACTATCTACAACAGAACAAAATCATTTTTCCAAACAGATAATCATGCGTTATCCCTATCTCTCTTTAAGAGAGCCTTATTCTTTTGCCTTGGTTCAGTCCATTATCTTGCCCAGATTCAAGTTCTAAATGCAATTAATGTACATCCTTTTACGATTTTGAAGCATGCAAGCTGTTTATGAAAACGTGGGCATTAAGAAACTATCAAAAGAATTTCCAAAGAAATATGAAATCCATCCGTGAATATCTATGGGCAATGATAGCTTCATCTAAAAGTTTTATTATAATTAAAAGAAGAGAAATTCTTGCATAAATGAGATGTATTTATTTTCCTTCAACTCCTTGACTGACATTTTTAGAACACTCTCTTTTCTCTAGGGAAGTTTCAATCAGTATTCATGAGAATTCAAGTCACAATAAAATTAACCTTTAATATATCCTAGGTTATTGGGCCACTTGACTTAGTCCAAGAGCTCCTTAACCTTGTACATTAACTGTATGTGAGCTTATTCTTATTATATGATGTGGATGAAAATACTTTGAATGATCTCAGTTGCACAATTCCTCCTTGAAAAACAGGAAGGGGAGGATATCATATAATAAAGGAAATGAGAAACGAACAAAAATCATATTGGTTAGCTCTGTGTTCAGGCTGTGAATGCAGCGAAACTAATTGGTACATGAACACTGAAAACAAATGATAATGCCAGTATCATTTCCATCCCCATAGCAGTTGTATTTATTTTTGCATATATCAATTTATATTACCAATGTGATTCTGGATAGCAAAAAATAATTAAAATGCATGTATATTAAAAATAAACAGAAAACACCCTTCTGACACCTTAATACAAAGGGGTTCCCAAGCATACAATTCACCAATAGTGTGGGCCCAATTACTCAAATCCCCATGTCTGTGTAAACAGTCAGATGCTCTTTGGCATTCTGAAAACAGAGCCAGAAAAGGATGGGAAGAAATAACGTTAAAAGCCAAGAGGGATACAAATTTGTCAGAAACATGACTTGTGAGGGAAGAATGATAAATAAGGATATTTCCCTCAAACATAGAATAGAAAGTTGGAACATAATGAACAGAAACAAATGTTTACATATCACAGAGAAACTCTCTACACTTACACTTCAGAAACAGAGAAAGACTTTGCTTTCTGTGTGGTCATTGCTTGCTTTTTCTCTAATGTTTATCCCTTTCCCAGAACATCACAAATTTCAAGGTCAGCCTAAAGTCAAGATCTAAATATAAAAATTCATAGAAAAGAAGCAGTGAAAAATGCCTCTTGATTTTCCCAGTTCTGGAACATGCAAAGCTAAATATATCCCCATAATAAGATACTTAGAATGTAATATAACACACGCGCAGACCACACTTTTTGTTGGCATATAGGCCAATCTTCCTACATCTGGAGACTTGAGACTCCTATAATTGCTATTTTAACATTTCTGGAGGATACTCAATTGGACGAGTCTGCTTATTAATATTACTATCATAGCAAAATCACACCATTTCCTTAGTGATCCCTTTTCTTTACACATGTAGTCCTCAACTCACAATCATCCATTTGAAGCTACACCGGCACTGAAAAAAGTGATTTACAACTTAAATTTGGTCCTTATATTTACAACTTACACAGCATCCCCTTGATCACATGAGTGTTTGGCAACTGGCATATTTCTGATGTTGTGTCCAGGGTTGTGTAATTGCCTTTCCCTTCCCAACTTCGCTTTCGACAAGCAAAGTCAATGGGAGAAGCTGAATTCACTTAATGACTGCATGATTCACTTAGCAACTGCAATGATTCTCTTAACCATGGCAAAAGATCATTACATTGGGTTTGACTCACTTAATAACTGCCTTGCTTAGCTTGCTTAGAAAATCTGCTCCCAATTGTCGTTATAAGTAGATGACTACCTGTACTTATCTTGAGGAGAAAATTCCTACAATGTCAAAATTATCAAAAGGAAGCCTCATGGCTAACATTTGAAGACTGTTCCTAGGTACTAATTAGGATTCAGGTTTGATATTATTAATATCAAGTTCAGTAATTTGTTATTGGTTGCTGAACTATAGCTGCTCTCCGTATCTTTGACCAAACCATCTTAATTCCAGAAAATTTATATAATAAAGAATTCCAGTATGATATTTTTCATATGTAAGTTTAATAAACACATTGGCAATGTCTAGTTAGCAAACATCCCCATTACCTGGAGCAATCTGGAGAATGGAAAGCAATGAAGTACACTTCAATGTAGTACATAGCAAAGTACACTTCATTGCTCCAAATGATATATCACAGAGGGCATCATCTCCCATTTTAGAAAATAAGATGCATGGGAAAACAAAACCAGGAAAATAATTTAGAAAAAAACAATAAAAGCACAATTATCACTAAATAGTCAGAGGTTGGGAAACAACAAATCATGGGAAATCTCCGGTTTGCATCCAGATCATAAATACTCCAGTTGAATGCTCTTCTCATGCCATTCTGGAGCACAAGATCAGGGGAAAAAAAGAAGCTTACACATGAAAAATAACTATATATGTATATGTATTTAAGACTTAGGCTGAATTGTATGTAATATTAAACTTTAGAAATGTACTAGGGTTTATTTATTTGCTTTTGATGTCCCAAAATGGATGATGAAATTATGTGGCCTCTTTTTTCCTGGCACCAACCTCTCCATTAAAAGTCTGATAAGGCATGTCATTTTCTATAAAGACTTCTAAAATCTATTTACAGAAAAAAAAAATCTCTAAAATTATTCTGACCTACTAGTTTGAAATTCTGAAATGTAAAGCTAGCTGACCTTCAAGTTGACAAAATTATGCCAGGCAATTTTCATCTGAATTTGAGGCAAACACTTGATGACACAAATGCCCAAAGTCCTAAACATCTGCACAAAGCATTTCCCAAGATATATACTATGTTGTGAATCTCCCTTGACAACATCCAGATTTTACACTCAGACCTCAGATTTCTGATGCTCAACTGAATATTATTCTCTAGAAAGTTGCTCAATCTCCCAGGTGCTCTGATTCTGGCAGTCATCAGCGGCAGCTTTCTCCTGCTATCCTGTTTCAACCAGTATCAGACTAGTCTTGACTGAAAACCTTAATGAGGTTTTGATCCCATCAACAAGTCACAATAATTCATCCCCAGTGCCTACCCTGGGATAAGGAAAAAGGCTGACGCAAGAATTTCAAGTGATGTGTGCTTAAGAGTGTGATGCGAGAAGGGTGCCATTTGCTTCACTCACGCTCTGGTCTGTCAGCACTGTCATTAGACCTACTAGTTTCCTGAGAACAATAATTCTTTCCTCCCACAAGTACAAACTGCTTTAGACTGAATCCTGGCACAAAGTTTGGTCCCAAGAGGACACTATACAAGCCATTCATTTGATTTGCTCCCACTGCTTCAGCTCCCAGCCATTTCAAGAATAGTAGTTTCTGGTTTTAACTGAAGAAAATCCAACATAAAACCCTAGATTAACATAGCTCTATAGTGATGATACAAACTGACAACAACTTGGAAATACAAAACAAAGACTGCCCAAAGACATTCAGTCATCCTGTACTACAATTCTCCATGCTGATATTTCTTGGCTAAAATACTCAGCCTATGAAAATAAAATAACCCACATAGAGATCCATAATCTACCCTCTGCAGAAAAGTGATCCTGTAAATCTATTATTAGTGAGTAATCCTGTTTCCATCTGTACTTCCAATCACTTCCACAGTCAATATTTCTTAAAAAAAGAAGAAGAAGAAGAAGCACAGCGATTATTTGTCACCTTTCTAGGAAGGATGCCTCTCCAATAGGAAGGCAAATATGTATAAAAGGTGAGGTACCAGTGGTGGGTTTCAAAATTTTTACTACTACTGTGGGTGTGGCTTGGTGGGTGTGGCAGGGAAAGGATACTGTAAAATCTCCCTTCCCACCCCACTCCAGGGGAAGGATACTGCAAAGTTCCCATTTCATCTCGATCAGCTGGGACTCGGGAGGCAGAGAATAGATGGGGATGGGGCCAGTCAGAATTTTTACTACCAGTTCTCCAAACAACTTAAAATTTCCGCTACGGGGTCTCCAGAACTGGTCAGAACCTGCTGAAACCCACCTCTGTGAGGTACCTACATATCTTGGCCATGGTTAAAGAATGTGGACTAATTATGTGCAAGGATAGAATAGAATAGACTTTTTTATTGGCCAAGTATGATTGGACACACAAGGAATTTGTCTTGATGCATATGCACTCAGTGTACATAAAAGAAAAGATACGTTATGGGATTTGGGAATAGCATGCTCATACTTCAGTGAGTCTCCTTTCAATACAACTAAATATTATACTATATAAATAATAAAATATTTCACCTTTTATGGAACTTTTATATTTAATTACATTCTACTCTGTTCCTTTTTGTGGTATGAAGACAGATAGACTGCATTTATCTACTAAACACTGTCTTAAATATCATGTTTAACAAGGCAGACTTCATGGAGAACCATTCCAGCATTTTTTATGGAATACTAAAACAAAGGATACTATCACCTGAATTGGTATACTTTGTGTTGAATAATTTCCTGTCTTCAAGTTCCTTCCATAAATTACAACTTTTATGAGAGGCAAATTTGTTTCCAATTATGTCATTGTCAACATCCTTTTTACTCACCTTTCTTAAGTGGCTACAGAAGATTGAAAATATAAAATAGTACTCTGTTTAGGACAATTTTGTATTACTTTATACAAATTCTGTAAAAGAAAGAAATTTAAAATATGCCCAAAAAGGAGAATTCAAATTTCTTTAATATACAAGTCCATAAATTCTAAAGGTAATATACAGAACACAAACATAGTGGATTAACATGTTATCCTACCTTGTCCTTTAATCCCAAAAGGTGGAAGAAAATCCCGAATCCTTGTCCATTTCCTGAAGGAATCATCCAAAAACATCGGTGCTGGCTTGGAGAATCTATAAATATAATGAACAGAATGCTTTTATAAAAGAAAAGAAAAGAAAATGAAAACCAAAGCTTCAAGGAAAAGAAAGAGTTTTACAATCTTAGTGTTGTATAAAATAAAAAATTCAGAACAAAAGGAATTTATAGCTCTATTCAACATTATCCTGGAAATGAGTGTGAGTAAGCATTTTAATATTATTTAGAGCAAATAGGCAATTCAAAGTCTATAATGGTGGTACTCATCTAATCAGGAGCAATAGAGAGTATGTAATCACATCATTCTATTACACCATGTTATTTTAACTACAATTTGTTGAGCAAGCTATAGTGATCTGTTTCACAGATAATGCTCACAATTGTTCTAAGCTAAGATAAAATTCTATTATCACTTATCATATTTGACGTTAGCCAGAAATTAAAAGTGTGTAAGAAAGTGTACTGCTTAGAATACAAAGTATTCTTATGTATTAAGTGTACTTACCAGTTTGAATACAAATAAAAGAGTGGAGCACATAACAGGCTACCCAGCTGTATCAGGACACATTAAAAGGTCAACACCCATCCCCCATCATGTTTCCAAATCTATGTGTATGAGAAGTGCCTGCTTCCAACTTTTACCTCTACTATGAAATCCACTGTGTAGTCATAAACAAACAACTACCACTCAATTTCCCATCTGTAGGAATGCTATTTCAAGATTCTGGTTAGGTTTATAACAAGATAATGAATCACATACTTTCAACATAGCGAAATACTATACACATGGAAAATATTAGTATTTTAAAATTTCTGACAACAGTAGCCATTTTTTATGTTTACTGAATTTAGAAGGAAAAAAATCAACAGTTTCTACTAGAGCAGCACATCACTATAAAATGACTAAAAGAAAACTATACTTTATATAATGTACTTGGGAAATATTTTCCTCAGGATATAATTGTACAGGTTAAACTTTGTTATCTCCAGCAGTGGTGTGCTCTTCTTCATTCTCTCTCATTCCCACACACACATGCTCTCTACAGTATCCTGTTTTTGCTGCTCACATCCTTTCATTTCTTCTTTTTATATCAATAAAAATGTGTCAGACTAATTGAAGCTTTTTAGAAACAAACTTCAGGGCATGTGTTCCAATCATACTATGCAATACATGACAACAATTCCATTGCCCAGATTTTATCTTTTAATTTCAGAATTGAGATGTTCTCATCATTTTAGATACTACAAGGATTTCTGTGCTGTGTGACCGCAATGTTTGCTGAAACCCAACAGTTAATATGTAACCGGTCAATTACTGCTCAATGATTGGTCATCGAACCAGTATATTATTCTGCCCACTCACTTACTCCAGTTTCCCTTCCAACCCATGAAAACTAAATGAAGTAACTTAACAATATTTTACTTGGCACTAGGTTGGTATTCCTCTTGGTAGAGCAAACCTGTATTTTGGCTCCTTTTTCTAGACCTGTTGCCCTGTGATTAGATCAGGACTGCAACGTGCAAACTTCTAGAGGAAAGTATAGCCAATGCAATTATATTGCTTACTGTTGAAGGTAGTTCAGGAAAAAAAAACCCTTTGAAACAACAGAACTAAGAGGATGTGGCAAAGTCCAATGGCAATGATACATCAATGGCACTGAATGATTGCTAGGAAGTTCCAGATTTAGTGATGTCCTAAGAAAGAGATCTGGTCAGAAGTGCCTCATTTTCCACAATGTTAAATAATCCATTTCAAAGTAATATGTAATGCTGAGTCATTAATAGAACAGCAGGATAACTAACTATATGCTAAGTTCAAATTGTTAGAAATTCCAGGGATCCTTCTGGAAAAGTTAGTTCAAATTTGAGTGAAGCAGATGACAACAGCACTAGTGAGGATGATATATCTATTCTTGCTCATATATGTTAATATTTAAAATAGCATTTTCAGGTTGACAGAAAAAAATAATTAATGATCAGTATGCCTGCATGAGAAAAAGGATTCCCCTCACTATTTTCCTTCTGAACAGCTGTCTCACCCTTTCCCATCTTAAATCTTATATCAATAATATAAAAGAACCTGAATAGGAAGTTATATTCTGCCAGAATGCACCTTTCCCCACTCCTTTTTTACAACAGAGATATATTTACAGCATCCTCTCCAAGAGTCACATTTTTCTATTACATTATTTATTTATGTTAATCAAATCTATATGTCTGCCCACTTATCCAACAAGAGTGAACATAAATTATAAAACATCAATAACTATAAAACACACAATAACCCTTAGAAATTTATAATACTCTATTGACAAAATATAGTATATCTAAAGTAATAAGTAAGATTTCACTGGAACCAAAGCAATGTTTATTATTATGGGAACAAATTTCCCCTAGGTTCAAATCAAGAAATAGACCACGAGTAGTATGTGTATCTACTGTTGAAGACACTATCTTGAAGCAATGTTTCTAAAACTTTTTTCTCACAGGACCCCTTTCCACTTTAAAAATATGATGGAGGACCTTAAAACAGCTTTTGTTTATAGGAGTTACATTTATCAATATTTGTCATATTAAAATTTAAGACTGATACAATGTTTGCAACTACTGCTTCTCACAATAGTTAGATAGGATTTTAATATTATATTATTTTTCATCATAGGCTGACAAATTTAGATTTTGCAGATCCATGTGAGGGTCTTCGATCACCCCCTAGGGGACTTCAGACCACACCTTGAGAAGCATTGATCTAAAAGTCAGAATGATCAGAGGGGAAAAATTCTTTTTGTATTTCTAAAATAATATATGGAGACAGGAAATTTGTTCTCTTTGTTTAAGTTAATCAGCAACAAATAAAACAGTGGGAAATTAGGGAAATATGCACATAAAAAAGAGCTTTTTTAAAAAAATCAATAACATTTATTGTTATCTGAACGGTTGCCTAAGCAGTTTTATCTAAAATCTTAAACTGAGTTATAAAAAAGGAAACACAGAAGGGAGAAGATAAAAATATGATGCGTGAGACTGGCAAACATATATACAGAACAAACCTGAATCTTTAATATAATCTCCAAAATCAAGCAACAAAAAGAATCCATCTCAAACCATATTCAGGATTAGATTGATTTTTACCAAAACAATCACAAGAGCAAGAGATTTATCAGTAAAATGGCTGGTGAGGAATAGATGAACATAGTGAGCAGTTATTGACAGCACACTCATTTCTACCTCAGGAGATATTATGTGGAATGAGAAAGAAAAAGATTAATTTTGAAAGGGGTTAATATTACATTATACTTTTCAAGGAGAAAAATAGATCCTTAATGTTTTGTTAAATATATTTATTCAATAGAAATATCTTTCATTTCACTACAAAGCTTTTAATCAATTTTTATTAAACAAATCTTGTTATTATTACTAATGCATTTTCTTTGAGAGTCAGGTGAGTTGTTTTTCTTTCTTTCTATGTTCCCCTCTAATCCATTTCTTTTTTTCTGCTGGCCTATTCCTCAAAAATAATGATGTAGGCTGCCTTAATTCTAAAACTGCCAATATCTGAAAACAACTTGTATAGCAACTATAATATTAGCCCCACAACCAACAGAAGATGGATTATTGTAAACAGATCTTTAATAGCCCTAATTGCCTACTAGTCCTCTCAAAGTAAAAAGCTATTTACTGTCTTGAACAGAACACTGGATTTTTTCCTTTTGCAATATCGGTTTGTGGCATGACATCAGTGATAATATCTGAGCAAACCACCAGTGTTTAGCCAAATAATGAGAATCATTCATGTTCTTTATTTTTCTGACGATTAAGAAGGAAAAAATGTTCCACAAATGTCTGGCTTGAAAGACCTGAAAGCATATTGAAATTTAATAATAATAATAATAATAATAATAATAATAATAATAATAATGATGATGATGATGATGATGATGATGATGATGATAATAATAATGATGATGATGATGAAAAAAAATAAAATAAATGGTTTTTATCTTGGAGCAGTGGCGTAGTGAGTTCGGTGGGGGCATGCTAGTTATCCAACCCCTGTCATGGACCGATCACTATCTCCTTAGGCTGGGCTTCCATTATGCCGCCCCCCACCACTGGGAGGCGGAACCGACTATATGGTTCCGCTCCAGGCGCCAGATGGACCCTGAGCGGTTCCAGATGGAGCTTGGGACTATACCTCTCTCTCTTTCCCACGCCCTGGTCGAGACTCTGGTGGGTGCCTGGGAAGAGGCGGCTGCCGAGGCTCTCGACCGGGTCGTGCCTTTGCGACCTCTGACCCGATGCAGATCCCGGTTGGCCCCTTGGTTCACTGAGGAGCTCCGGGAGATGAAGCGTCGCAGGAGAGGTCTGGAGAGCTGTTGGAGGTCCAGTCATTCCGAATCGGACCGATCACAGTTGAGATCTTTTACCTAATCTTATCTGGTGGCGATGAGGGTGGCGAAGCGTGCTTACTTCTCCGCCCTCATCGCGTCCATAGATAATCGCCCGGCTGCCCTATTCAGGGTATCCCGCTCCCTTTTGAACCAGAGAACGGAGGATAACCCTATCGGGGGATAACCCAGCGGGGGCGGGTCAAGGAATTTAGTGAACATCTACAGGATAAGATTGCTCGGATTTGGGATGGACTGGACTCCGACTGGGCAGGGTCAGTGGGGGAGGTGGCAATGGGTCTGGTGATTTGGGATGAGTTTGATCCTGTTACTCCCGAGGAAGTGGACAGGATCATGGCGAAGCTGAGTACTACCATGTGTGTGTTGGACCCATGTCCCTCCTGGATCGTTTATTCGGCCCGGGAGGTTACACATGGCTGGATCCAGGCAGTGATAGCTGCTTCTTTGAGTGAGGGGAGTTTCCTGGCCGTCTTGAAGAAGGTGGTGTTGAGACCGCGTCTCAAGAAGCCGAACCTGGATCCAGCTATTTTGAATAACTTTCGTCCTGTCTCCAACCTTCGCTTCATTGCGAAGGTTGTTGAGAGCGTGGTGGCACATCAGCTCCCGTTGGCCCTGGATGAAACATTATGTCTGGACCCATACCAGTTGGGTTTCAGGCCCAAGTACAGGAAGGAGACGGCATTGGTCGTGCTGGTGATGATCTCTGGAGGGCTCGGCACAGGAGTTATCCCTCTGTCCTGGTCCTATTAGATCTCTTGGCGGCTTTTGATACCATTGACCATGGTATCCTGCTGCGGCGCCTTGAGGGGTTGGGAGTGGGAGGCACTGTTTTATGGTGGTTCTCCTCCTACCTCTCTGGGCTTTCGCAAGCGGTGTTAGGGGGGGCAGAGTGGGGTCCCTCAGGGGTCGGTCCTCTCTCCCCTTTTGTTCAACATCTATATGAAGCCCCTGGGGGAGATCATCCGTGGTTTCGGGGTGAGGTATCATCAGTATGCTGATGATACCCAACTTTTTATATCCACCCCAAATCAACCCAGTGATGCCCTCGATGTGATGTCCTGGTGCCTGGAAGTGGTGCGGCTTTGGATGGGGAGGAACAGGCTTCAGCTCAACCCTGCCAAGACGGAATGGCTGTGGGTACCGGCATCTCGGTTCCGGGAGAATATTCCATCGTTGGCTATAGGGGGTGAGGTGTTGCCCCCTGCAGAAAGGGCATGCAATTTAGATGTCCTCCTGGATTCACGGTTGACTCTGGACGATCATGTAACGACCGTGACCAAGGGGGCATTTGCGCAGATTCGTCTCTACATGGGGCTGCCCTTGAAGACCATTCGGAGGCTTCAGCTGGTGCAGCACTACCTGGCCGCGCGGGTAGTGATGGGAGTGTCCCGACACTCTCATGTTACACCCCTCCTCCGGGACCTGCGTTAGCTACCGGTTGCCCTCCAGGTGAGATTCAAGGTGCTGGTAATTACCTATAAAGCCCTACATGGCTTAGGCCCAAGATACCTGGCGGACATCTGCGGCCAGCGACAGCTCCCCATCGCCTGGTGCATTCTCACAGGGAGGGCCTCCTTGGGGTCTCGTCGGCCAGAGAGTGTCAACTGGTGACTCCCAGGGAGCGGACCTTCTTTGTGGGCGCACGTACTCTGTGGAATCAGCTCCCCCTGGAGCTCTGGGTGGCTCCTGACCTTCACTCCTTCCGCCGTGATCTTAAAACATGGTTATTTGGCCTGGCTGGATTGGACTGAAGGGGTTTTAAATGTGATTTTAACAGGTTCTTATATTTGTTATATTTTATAATTGAATTTGTGTATTTATTATTGTGAGCCGCCCTGAGTCCTTTGGAGAGAGGGCGGCATACAAGCCCAAATAATAAATAAATAAATAAATAAATAAATAAATAAATAAATAAATAAATAAATAAAATAATAATAATAATAATAATAATAATAATAATAATAATAATAATAATAATAATAATAATAATAATAATAATAATAATAATAATAATGTGAAATGCTTTTTCTTTCTACTACAGAAATGAGCCTCTATTTGCAGAGGTTTTTTCTTTGTAAATGACTCCGGAAAGCTGCTAAGAAGCAACACTTTAAAATTATTTATGAGAAGAAAAAGCAGTTGTTTGGTCTGATCAGATCCAAATAACATATTGTACATTTTATAGTGTGAGTGTGAGTAGCACTGGATAATGTCAGCTGGGTTAATTACAAAGCTTGTTTTTCAGAGATTTATGGTTACAAAGGAGAAATATCCTTTGGACCTCAGTTTGACCCAAAAGCTATTTCTGTTTAGACTTTAATGTGGGAGTCAGTTCTCTCTACCAAGTGCCAGAGTAATTGAGTGTTTAACCACATCCTTGCCCTGGATTTATCCACGACAAGGGAAAAGCACACCACTTGACTGTTTAATTTGCAGCCGCAAAGTAACTAAATATCGTTACATACAAGCATGCATATTCAGCATGCTACTTCCTTCAGAAGTAAGCAAAATTAGGCAAAACACAAAAAGGGATAAGAAATAGTAAACCAAAGAAATTAGGCCTGAAAAAAATAAAATAAAATAAAATAAAGCTAAATCTGCAATACTTCAAATTCATTCACTATATCTCTTATTTCTACCTTATCCATTCATTGTGATTTGCTCTTTAAGCTTCTCACTCTCTTTTGAGGATATCATTATCTTTACCCAGCCATGACTTTCTTGATCTTCCCCTTCACTTCAACCAATTCACATTTCCTTCCTAGATTTGTTTTGTAATTCTCTTTATATGAATGAATCATGAATGCTTCATTTTCACTCATCATCCACTATTGTAGTCAATCTACATTGATTTCAACACCCATACATTTCTCCTTGTTTTACCACACACAATTAAGCACCCCATTTCCACTGCATCCAATTTAATTTGTTTCTCCTGGATATCCAGCCCTCACTATCATAAAGCAAGCAGAAGCATGCTCTTATACACAACCATTTTTGTTTCTTACAACAAATATTCATTTTTCACAATAGACCAAATGCTACACACTACTTCTTTCCATCATACTATCATATATGTATACCAATCATACATATATTCACATCCCCAAAAACACACCTTTAAACATTTCTTATACATTTATCAATAAACACTTCAAACTATCAAAGGAATATTACATATCCTTGTCTCCTTCCCTGCTACATTTGAATCATTCTGTCATATACCATTCTTATGGCATTCAACAAATAATTCCATATTTGCACCCAACATTCCATACTTGAAGCTATTCAATTTATCATGCAACTTTTTAACATCAAGACTTGTATGCTGCTTCTTTCTCACATTGATTTTTTTTCTTAACAACCTACTGAAAAGTAAAAATCTGATCTGTACATATATTATTTTATAATTGGAACTATGTTCATTTCAAATCAAATCTTTACATTATCATTTCTTTCAATGTTATCTTTGATGTGTAATATATTTTTCTACAAGGGGCTGAGCTGGAAACTGCTATAAGAG
Source organism: Pantherophis guttatus (assembly GCF_059756535.1). Taxonomy (NCBI): domain Eukaryota; kingdom Metazoa; phylum Chordata; class Lepidosauria; order Squamata; family Colubridae; genus Pantherophis; species Pantherophis guttatus. Next base: position 56,424,441 of record NC_142065.1, on the reverse strand, counting down.
GTTGTACCATAAGCCGCCTGGAGCAAAAGAATGCATAGAAATTCAGGCAATCACTCCAGCTGTTAACTATCAGAGGAAATATTTTTCTGAAAATATTCTGGTATCAAAAGCTTATCCTTCTGGCAGGTAGGAGAATCCCTTCATTGGTACTGTTTACAGTCTCTTGGAGTTGTGCTTGGCTCTTACTCTTACACTCTTAGAAAATTCAAAGTATCTTCAAGGGGAACCTTATATAGAACATGCTACAACAATATAAGATCAAATTATTAGACTATGGATTATTATAGGCAGTCCATTCTGGTATTAGAACCATTTCAGAAGTCACTCTATCAGTAAGATGGGTGCCATAAAAATTTAATATAAACAACCAAACAATTTAATCTGGTAAACCAACTGGAGCTGGGGGAAAAAACATTCCTAGACAAGGTAGCCTTAACTCCAAGAACTACACAGCCATCTCAGGGAACAGATCCTCTTCTCATTTTATGTGTAGTTGGAATTTGAAAAAGTCTCAAGGGGTTAAAAAAAAAAAACTTAAGAAGAAACTTTTCTTTTTCATATCACTCTAATTCCAGATGGCATGAAACAATATTGAGAGTCATAACAGAATTCTACTCCTGGTCAATGGGCTATGTTTGTTCCTTTGTGAACTAGATAAAGTATAATTAAAGAAGGGGATCGTTCTGCTCAGCTTTATTATTTCAAAAACAGCCATGTAGCTCTTGTTTATAGCTTGTACACTGTGTACTTGAATTCTTCCCCAAAACAACAGAAACAAAGTCATTATTGGAGAATAGCAAACTCTATACTAATGACCCCTGTAGCCATTAGAACTGGAAACTATTGCAGATAACACTCTTCCGTTACACGTAACAGGGATTCCATTTGCATTGCGTGAACCAAAGTCTACTGATGTTATTTCATGACATGCCTTTTCCACTTTCAACTCAGCCTATAAATATGGACATCAAGCAAAAAAAAAATACTGATTCTTTTCTGAATATACTTCTGAATTCATACCAACTGTTTTCTGCAATTTGGTGATAACTTACAAACAAGGAACCACACCAGGGTATATATTCTATATCTTTTATATGTTTTTTTTTCTGAACTGACTCCATTTTAGGGACAACCAAGAAAGTGACTGTGTATGCATTGCTAACTGAGAAAATAATCCCCCATTCCTTGCAATATTGTAGAAGTTGCTAGAATACATGCTAGCTTATGGATTGTGATCATATCATAACAATGTGAATTACTGCATTTTCTGTTGGTGAGCAGGGATCAAGTGCGAAAAAAGATATATAAGCTACAACATATTGCAACTTGTTGATTTTTATCTGGTTTGTTCTTTAATTAAGGCAGCTTTCAGAACATTGCTACTTACTTGATAAAAGATAACAAAAGTAATACATCTGATTATCATCTGTGTATTGATGGCAGATGTTAGGCACAAAGAACCAGGACCATCCATTAGATTGCAGCATAGATTTATTCAAGCCTATATATAAGAATCTACTCAACTGAAGTTCAATATGAAATTGACGCTACATAATGGCCAATGGAATTCAGGAGGGGTTGGATTTGGACCAGTGGTGAAATCTGAACCGGTTTGCTACTGGTTTGAAGCTGCACGTGTGCACTGAGCATGCGCAGTTCGCACCAAACATGTGTTGCATGCTCATGCGCACTACGTGCCAAAAGGAGGCTTGGGGAGGTCAGCAGAACAGCAGGGGGGGGAATCAGCTGTGGTGCGCGATCTTGGGAACGATCGTCGGAACCTCTTTTTTTTTTTTACTTTTTTAAAGCATTTTTTTTACTACCTATTTGCCCGAACCGGTAGTAAAAAAATGCTTCAAAAATGTAAAAAAAGAAGGTTCCAACGATCGCACGTGGCACAGCTGTGATCTTGGGAACCTTTCCTTAATTTACTACTTATTCGCCTGAACCGGTAGTAAAAAAATGCTTAAAAAGTAAAAAAAAAAAAATGAGGGGGAGCTGTCACCTATAAAGATATTTTGAATGGGAACCTTTTTTTTACATTTTTTTTTACTACTGGTTCAACGAACTGGTAGCATTTTTTACTATTGGTTTGGGTGAACCGGCCCAAACCGGTAGTATTTCACCCCTGATTTGGACTGTTTGTAATGACTCTAAGCTTATTAAGCGCTTAACTCCCGGCCCCAGCCGGCCCCATCTGGCATCGCCGGGTTAAGACTCTAGTGGGGTCCACATAAGACTGTTACCATTTTAAGAGGTAAAATTAAAACCGTGCCTGATTTTATTATGTTTAACATGGTCATTAAGTGAATCGCTACAGTTAAGTAATACACATAGTCGCTAAGTGAATCTGGCTTCCTCCATTGACTCTACTTGTTGTGAGCTGGCGGAGCAGGTCGCAAATGGTGATCACATGATGCAATATGGGATGATGCAATAATCATAAATCCAAGCCAGTTGCCAAGGACCCAAATTTTGATCATGTGATGGCCGAGATGCTGCAATAGCTGTACATGCAAAGACCGATCATAAGTCACTGTTTCAGTGGTGTTGTTGCTTTGAATGATCGCTAAAAAAAATGGTTGTAATTTGAGGACTATCTATAAGAGACTAGATGTGTCTTTCCGACTCGGGGGGAGGTTGAAAAACTGAGTCATGTCCTATTTTAATGATGCATTTGTGCTTTTGAGTAGTAAACCAAGTAATCCTGCTATATTTTATATTTCTTTTCTTTTGAAAGATTCTTAATATGGGCAAATTCTGCAGTGAGGCTTATTGCACCAAAAAATGATCAGGCGAGGGATTAATTACTTAGGTTGTGAGCTTATCTAGATCTTGCTAACATGTTTTTCATACTGATCTTTTGTTTGCTTTGCTATTATCTGGATTGGTCTGTGACCATAATAAAGAACATGACTGATCGTTTTAGTTGTTGATAGCAGTGCCATAATGTTTTTAAAAGATCCTTTATTTTGCATTGGAATGAAGGAAAAAGAGGTTCATAGATTTGACTACACCTAAAGCAAATATTTAAAAGACCTGCATCAAAAGTTGTAATAATTCATTTGCAGTCATAACTTTTTGAAACATTCCAGAATTCTTATTTGATTAAAAAGGAAAAAAAAGAAACAGAAATGGCAAATAGTGGTACTTTAAAGGAATAATTGTAAATGCTCTTCAATAAGCAAACATTCTTATATTTTCAAAACAAAAAATTCACAAACCTTGAATATCTAATAGCATCAACCATTTCTCTTATTGCAAATAAAAGATATTATTTCTCTAATAAATAAATAAAGGATATTAATTCTATTTCAAAGAATTATCAGAAATTTAAAGTACATTCTAAGGCTTTATTAGTGATCATTAGTAAACGAATATTTGTCCAATAAATCAAGCAATGCCTTGGTATGTTTATAGTTTTGACTATCATCATAGCAAAATACTATTAAACCTTCTTATACCATTCCAGGTGGCATCTCTCACATATAGTTTAACACATTTGCTTATTTCCACTGATAATATATATTTCATTAATATCTGCTATGAAATGAATTAAGTAATATGAAAAAATAAGTAAAATTAACAATATTCTAGATTTTATATGTTAAAATTTGTAAAAATTAAAAACCAGATAAAATCAAAATTATTTTAGAATCTAACATGCATACAAATCTTAACTGGACATCTGAATTTAATGCCACTTATTCTTAAAGCTTCTGAACATCATAAAATGTTCTTGTGGTCAAGAATTCTTTGGAATACAGGTAGTCCTCATTTAATGATTGTAAATAGGGTCAGAATTTCCATGGCTAAGTGATGCAGTTGTAAAATGCACAAGTGGAAGCCCTCCTTCTCTTCTCACCAATCCACTCCCATCCATAGAAGAAAAACCAGTTACATATAGGAAAATGTGTACTGACTGTAATGGCAATCATGTGACTTTGAAAAGGCCATAAAGTTGCAAAGTTATTTTTTCAGTATTGTTGTAACTTCAAACAGTGGCTAAATGAGTTGCTAAATGAGTGATTGGTAAGAAAAGACTACCTATCAGAAACTGGTAAGAGACTGCAGTATAAAACCTAAAGACTAAACTAGCTTGGCATGATAGGATTTGGTATAAAAACTCTTTTAAGTCCTAAAACTGTTGGTAAAATAATTGCACTACTGATGACAGTCTCGTATTATATACACCAAAGCATAGAGTTGAGGTCAACATTTGACTTGAGACAGAATCAATAACAGGAGTGCGCACATAAAAATAAAGCATTAAGATTTGTTCCCATGTGAATACACACTTAACAAAGAAATAATAAAGTATCTAACGGTCTACTTGTCACTAGAAATTCCATTTACTATGGTATTCTTTTTCATAATTTCTCAGCTTGATGTGCAAAAGGATTAACTAACCTAACTTTTAAGAATACATAAAATAAAAACACAAAAATCAAGGAATCGGTAAAGAAAAATAATAATATAACAATAAAGAGAAGGAATATTTTCGTTTTGTTGTTAATTTGAGAAAATTATATTACTTTCTTGAGAAAAGACCCTATTTGAGCAGATACTTTTCAAGGTATCTAATTAGACAGAACTACACTTGAAGCTTAAGACCCCAGCAACAGCTAAGAAATAGGGAGAAAAAAAGTGCTGGAATAATAGGTGAGCGTCTTGGCCTACAACCTGTGAAAAGAAGGAAAGAGAGGGCCAAAGCAGATTACTCCTTTTAACCTTTTAACCTCTTTTAGAAGTCTTTTAACCTCTTCTGGATTTTATTTCAGCAAGAACAACCAAAATATTCTAGGATTCAGAACAAAACACACATTATCTGTCATGCATATTCTCAAATTTTCATTCATTTTAAGAAATGTTATCTTGACTTTCAGAATCTGGACAAGAGTCTTAATTAAACAAAACTTTGTTGACAAATGATCCATCTAAGACAGGGGTGTCAAACTGGTGGCCTGTGGGCTGGATGAGTCACGCATAGGTCACGCCCACCCCAGCTTCGCAAAGGGGAAAAAGTCACAAAAGTTACACGTCGGCAACATGACACCGCAAGTTTGACACCCATGATCTAAGACCATTTCCAATTAAATTAACTGGCACACATATTTTAAAATATGATGCATTATGACTACTATCTTTCTTCCTAAAATTTCATATCTATCTAATGACATCATTTATTATCACCTTTAAGTATTTGTTTTCAGTTCCCACTATTTCTATATCTTACCTCTTTCCAAGTGACTTTCAGAACACTTCATTTTCTACATCTCATTAAAATTGAACTTGTTTATACATATACCTGGTCTACCAAGCTTTTTCCTTAAGACATGCATAGGAACATAATTCCTCCTCGCAATTTATTTCCTCTAAGTCTAAACTCTTCAATTTCAATTCAGCCATGTTCCAGACTTCTCTCAATACTTCAGCACCACAACAGCTTTCAATATTGTCATTAATACCAACATTCCCCCAAAATTGTAACAGACAGGATTGGCATGCCAGCAGTTCCATCTGCTAACCGTGTTGCATTCCAGGAGTTAAAAATAAGCCTAATAGTGGGAATTGCTTAAATCACATTTCCCACTGTGATAACTTTAACATTCTATTTCAAGCTTTCGGAGCCAGTTTAAGGCAGTTTGTCAACCTGAAGGAATACTAAAACGGTTATGCCATCATAAGATCTTTTTACTTTCCAAACCTGGCTATCACTATTACCTCATGGCTGCCACCAATATAAATATTAAATGATATACCTACAGATCTAAGCTTTTCTTTCTTATAACAGAATTACTAGTTTCTCGGTACTATGATATAAGTAAATCTGGGCTGAACACATCTATTGCCTTCTTGCAGTAAAGTGCATGTTCCAATGCACTGAATAGAAACAACAATTTTCCAGGTCCTCGTAATCCTGGACAATGTTTCCTTGGATAAGTAACAAAAATATATCTGAAACACAGAGTAACATAGGCACTATTTTAATTGGGTTGAAATGAGATGCTACAACTGATATTCAAGGCATGCAAATAATAGAATAATGCATAATTTGATTTAATCTTGTACTATAGCTTTTTATGAAACAAGGCAATTGAACTACGGCTTGTTGATATATGGCTTTAAATAAATGTGTTGATACAGTTCCAAATAGAATAGACCAAGGGCTGCAGAAAAGATAGATAATATGAAAGGGGAAAAAATCTTACTTCTTGATCCGATAGAAGAACACAGCCTCTCACAGCTCCAAAGGGCAAAAGATTTCCGAGAAAACATGGAAAAACCAGAAAAAAGCAGCCTTTGTTTTTGTTGTTGGGAAGAAGAAATTGGTGCTTTAATACTCTCTGAAGTTTGCCGGAATAGATGACAACTATACTACAACTGCCATAACAATATAGTTCTTAGTCACATACTCCCCCCGTACTTACGACGACAAGAAGCTCTCATTCGGGAGTATAGTAAGATCCTGTTAAATTCCTCTCTACCCATACATGGATACATTCCTGATCTCTTAAGATGCCGATTAAAGTCAAGAAATCCACCAATCTTGACAGCGCGTAAGTTGATGGCCGATCATCAGAACACCACACAAAAGTGGATGGAGGCGTAGAATAGCTGTTCCCCCCAAGATGTCTCCGAGCATATCAGTCCTAGCAGTATACCTCCAGGATTTAGCCTACCCCGACACATATGGGTGACATATAATAGAATTAGAACAACTCATGGGGTGTGTGCTGACTCCCTGTATAAATGGGGAAAGACACCTTCAGCACAATGTGATTGCGGGGCCCCTCGACAGACTATCCAGCATATAGTGAGGGAATGCCCTAACAGAAGGTATCCAGGAGATTCTAGGGACTTCCTCTGCATAACAACGGCAGCTACTGACTGGATCTCCAAACTCGACATTAAACTTTGAAATGTTATTTCTGTTTTCCTTTTAGGTTTTCTTACTGCTTTTTTATTGTTTAATTGTTTTTAACCTGTAAAAATGAAGTGTTTTAATACTGTGTGTGACCAGCCATATGCTAAATAAATAAAATAAATAACAATATATAATGCTTCTTAGTTGCTGAGACTGAGAAACATGGTTCTAGATTTTTAGATGAAAAGCAAAGGGCCTGGTGGCTCAGCAGGCTAAAAACATTGTGATTAACACCAGCTGTCTGCAATTACTGTAAGTTCGAATCTCACCAGGCTCAAGGTTGACTCAGCCTTCCATCCTTTCTAAGGTAGGTAAAATGAGGACCCAGTTTGTGGGGGCAATAAGCTGACTTTGTATAAATATACAAAAGTATGAAGGCTATTGCTTAACGCATTTTAAGCTGCCCTGAGTCTCTGGAGAAGGGCGGCATATAAATCAAATTAAAAAAAAGAAAGATATCATGTTTGCAGATCTTAGCAAATTAATAGAGTGATAAAAATAATATTTCACTGGGTTAATTTAAAAAAAACTTCTCCAAATGAGAAGTCTGTGCAACAAAGAGGTAAATGTAATTATAAAATGAAACATACTGGAGCAAAACATTGTAACTTCATATATATGAATCAATCCAAGATAGTACTGATTGATTAGGGAAAAAAATCTTAGTCTCACATGGATAGTTCGGTAAAAATACTGATGTGGTAACCCTGGAGATAACAGATTTATAATAATAATTATTATGAAAGAGTTTGAAAATAAAGTACAAATACAATAAAATGTATCATATCATTATATTTGAAATATTGTCTAGAATTCTGGTTTGATGGCCTGAAAAGTGATATTAAAGACAGAGTATACAAAAAAAGAACTAAAATAATTAAATGCTGGTGCTGGCACTCTATACAGGAAGATAATTATATCTGGGAAATATTAGTTTTGATGAAATGCTTGAAAGGAGAAATATTCTAACTGTACCCATTAAGAAAAGGATCACTTTTTATCATAATTCTGGGATTCATAGCCACATCAAACTGAATGGAGAAAGAGTCATTGTTTCTTTAAAATATATTTACTTTTGTGCAGAATTCTGTCTAAGGTAATCAATTATGCTTTCATCATGCTGAATATATTTTGCCATCTCTCTGAAACTACTAAAAAAACCTTTCTCATTTAAGAAAACAACTACTGATCTTCAGGTCTGATTGCCCGGATTGACTAAATAAACAGGTTTCTATGGATCATATCACAGTTACTAATGTGATTCCATTTTTGAATGGCTTTGATTTGATTTGATTCGATTTCTATAACCATCCATCTGAATAAGTGACTCTGGGTTGCATACATAATTTTATTTTTACTCTTATCAAGTATTTTAATTTTAAGAATAATATGAAAAATAATCTCAAACTCCTTTCCCTCCAGATACATCAGGGTATTTTATCCAACAAAATCAGAATGTCTACAAACACCCTAAGAAATCTATTTATGTTCTCTCAGGTAGAAATTCTGCCAAGTATTTTATTATCTTCCATATTATGCATCAAAACTTTAGTCCCCAGAATGTTAAATCTGACAAACATTAAGCTGTCTCTCTCAATCATTCTGGGAAAATTTCTCCCACCATTCCAGAAGTTTCTAAGAAAGATCCAAGAATTTTTCAAAAGCAAACTAGATTTCATTATTAAGTGGTCATATTTTTAAAGATCAAACATTTCACATGGAAATATGGAATTCATTTCCATGTGAAAAGGACAGTTGATTAATGTGGCTGCATCCTCTTTTTCTTCAGTCAGTGTGGGAACCAACATTGGTAAGGAAACTGCAGATGATAATGTCCAGAAACTGTCAACAAGCTGGCACACATGCAAATCTTCAACATGGGAAAGAGAATAAAACATGGCAGAACTGGGACTTTGTTGCATCTAGTAACAAAGAGATGACTTAATGTAAATTTTGTTTAATTGTTTCACTTGGGTCCTGTTGATATATTCTAGTACAGAAAATACTATAAATTAACTGGGAAGCAGGATAAAAGCTTACGATATTAACATATCCCAAAACTCTGATGCTAATTTGATATTATAATAATTTACATGTGAATAAATATATTAAAACTGGATGTACAATGTTAAGGACCCTAAGTTCTATCCGCCCTTATCCAGGATTTTCTTCCAAAAGAGTTTCACCATCTTCTCCTCTCCTGAAATGACCTACTCTTGGTTGAGTCACCATTCAACAGTACAAGTCTACACAAGCTGGTAGGGGAGTATAAAGTCTTAGTACAAAATTTAGCCTGTGGCCTTGATACTGTTTATCTTTCACAGATAATATATGAAGACATGCATATGCTCAACAGGCAAATCTGAGATCCATCTGAATAAAAACTTTCTTGATTTAATTTGTCCAAAAATGGCCTTTTTATACAGAAAATCTAAAACTGTTTCTGCTTAACTGACCTAACTGCCAGATACTTATTGCCACAGATGCTGAAACTTTTAGTCTGCGTTTCCATTCAAATCAGACGAAACAATATTAAATGTGCTTTTGTGATTTCATTTATATGTTTTATAACTCCCAGGCAGCATCTAAGATTTACCTTTAAATACCTCAATGCTTTTCAATTTTAACAAAAGCTACTTTTGAAGAATATAAACGACAGTTATACCACAATTTCATTCCACAGTGAGGAACTGTTTCTGCTAAGGAGAAATCAATCTAAATTAATCCTATTGAAATTGAACATGTGGGAAAAAAAATAAGATGGCAAGAGGAGCTCATATTCAAGATGCTGAAATGAAAATATCTACTAGAGTGCTCTGGTATTTTTTTTTTATTTTCACTTCTATACTAACAGATTTATCTTTTATTAATTACTGGTCTCTGGGTACACTTGTATACAACTAATTTTCAAACAAGAAACAGAAAAGAGAACAAAGGAATAAAGAATGAATTCTGGCAGGCAGACATTGTTTAAACAATTTAAGCAACAAATAATAGATGATCTCATAGAATTTAAAAAGAAGGTGGCTGAAACAGATAATGTAAATAATGACAGCATCAGAATTATTAACAAACCAAGCTCCAGGTACAGTCCAAATAGACATGATGGTTTGAATTGGGACTCAACAGATGAAAGTATAGCAGACCACCCCACCTACAACAACGGAGAGCCAAATTCTTTGAGGACATTAAGTAAGGGTTTCCTTTTTTGAAGCAGATACAGCATGCTGGCTTATAGCGTTTACTATGAAAGCTGTCAGGAAGAAATTTCTAACAATGAGATTACTGATTTTGTGCCTAGGCAAAACTTATTGACTGGGACTGTTTTTTTAAAATTATTATTTAACAAAAAATAAAAGTGAAAATGAATTCATTGAAAGAGTCCATTGATATAGTCCCGTGATGGCGAACCTATGGCACGGGTGCCACAGGTGGCATACGGAGCCATATTGGTGGGCACAAAAGTGTTGCCCTAGCTCAGCTCCAGCACGCATGCGGGCACTGGCCAACTGATTTTCAGGCCTTTCGGTCCCACCAGAAGTTGGGAAACTGGCTGTTTCTGGCCTCCAGAAGGCCTCCAGGGGGATGGGGAAAGCTGTTTTTGCCCTCCCTAGGCTCCTAGAAAGCCTCTGGAGCCTGGGGAGGGGGAAAAACGGGCCTACCAGGCCCATCAAGCCATCACGTGCCGAAAGCGGGGAAGTGTGTGTGGGGGTCACGTGCGCATGAGCGGGAGAGCGGGGTGCATTGAATTATGGATGTGGGCACACACACCAGCGACCTCCCACGCTCCCCCCGCTTTTGGCATGTGACGGCAAAAAGGTTAGCCATCACTGATATAGTCACTCCATTCTTTCATATTAAATTAACTCAGATTCCTGAAGCAGAAACCTGAGTCCAAAAATGACTAAGCTGTTGTAACCCAAAGAATCTACTAAGCTGAATCTACTAAGAAAATGAAACAAACCCACCAAAACCCCTCCCTTCGACTTTTGCGACACAGAAGGGTTGAAAATCAAAACAACAGTATTTTGCAAAGTAATAATTTACAAATCACCTAAAGAGTAGCTAAAATCATCCTTAATAAACTCAAGAGTCAACAATGGAGTTCAGTGAAAACAGCTATTCCCTAAGTCAGTTATTTCAATGTCATTACTATGCAATTGACTTACATTCAGTGGAGTGGCTTCCTAGTAAGATGGGCAGTAAGCGAATCCTACTAACATTCAAGCAGTCTATAATTCCAAGAATGCTTTTTAAAATGAAGCCTATGCTGGCCACTTCTCTGACATTGCCAAGGCATGTATTTTGTGAGACACAGAGCTTCCTGCTTTTTGAGTTAAGATGCTGCCAGTACTTTAAATGGGAACCAAGGAGTGGATGCTGCTGCTTCTGCTAGTTGCAAAGATGACAAACCAGCCCTGCACTTGAGAGAAACTTATTCAGATAAGCAATTTCAGGCAGAGAGAGGAGGACAGATTGCAGCTGAGTGGCTGGAAGCAGAATTAACTGACACCTTTGGAGCCTCGCCAAGCTGTGAGCAGGAAGATTTATTGAAGAAGCTAGATTATTTTATGCAAACTTTAACCACAATGCTCAAGACGGCTGCCCCACTAATTGACTTGGTTTCTGTGTCCTGTACAGAGGCTGCAAAAGCAGTATTAATATGAGTTCATCTCCAACACTCCTGGAACATAGGCAACTAGACAACCAGCTTATATCACCACTGAAGATTCGAATACACTACCAGGAGATGCAAATTCAATCCCACAAAATGCAAAGATTGTAGATCTACTGGACTCTAGATTAATTTTATAAAAAGGCACTTGGATGCCTGACATAGGCTGTTCCAGTGCAGCAGCTGGCAGCACAGAAGCCCTATCCCTGGTTATACACCCCCCTCCCAGTGTTTCCCAAGAAGTGTCCACAACAATACTCTGACATTCAACTAATATTACTTCCCTAGTCTTCATTTCCTTCAGTGTAGTTTGATTCTTTTCTCAGGAATTATCCATTTTCTTTTCTTAAATTATCATATTGCCTTATGAGTAAAATGATCCGATTATCTTGCTCATTCAAAAAAAAAAAGTGATAACATCTTGCAAAGTATTTGTTGAATAAAAATCTGGCTCGTATATATGTTACAGTATAGGTTTCTTTCTCTCACTTTTGGTGTTTCACACATAAATATGCCTACAAAGCTGGGTTTCCTGACCAATAGCTGTGACAGTTTTATTATCATTTACCATGTTTTATCCACTTAACTGCATGTGGTTCTGCAGTAATTTAATAATAATTGACCCACAATTTAATTTTTGCTAGAAACTGCTGTGCTGGAACCTCTTTTGGATATAACATCTTGTAATTGTTTCAAACAGTAATCTTCTTATGCCCTTGATCAGCCTGAGGCTTTTTATGCATTTTTGAGTCAGAATCAAAATGATCATTTCCCCAATCTCTTTCAATATCTCTCTGCTACAATTATTATAATGTTTGTCCATATGTTGGAAGGTAGATGTCAATCTGTTTCACTATAAATATATGAGATTTCTAGAGGAGTTGCAGAGTTTGGAATCTGAAATTAGAAGAAGCAAAGTAAAAGGCGAGAGCATATAAGACAAAGGCTTGTCAAAATATCTGTAAGAATAAAGCAAAAAATATGGAGAATGGAGCAAATTTAAAGTGCTTGTAAAATTACTGGACGAAAATAGAATCCAAATTCTAGTAAAGAAAAGGCAAAACCTCAAAATAGCTGAGTTTTAAAATGTATTTATTTAAAACACTTATATGACCACCCATCTTATAACAAACTCTGGACAGTTCCCAATCAAATTATTAGGCTTAACTCTATAAAGGGTGTATAAAGGATCTATAATTTCATCTCCTGTAAATCTTCTGCAGTTTCAAAAACATTGATGGTGCTGTTTCCTAACATTCCGTTATAGTCTATTTGTATAACACTATGTTACTATGATAATCCAAGTGTAGGTAACTGAAAAACTCTTGAGAAGTAAAGTTTGTTTATAATGTTATAAATGATTATTACGCCACTGTCATTTAGCCTATTCTCATTTCTACTGATGAAGAAGAAAAACCAATATCTCCCTCCCAACCTCCTGCATATGAGAAGGCTTACTTATGTGCAACAAAGATGGTTAAAAAATTAGATCCTTGCAAGTAGATCTCATCAGAATGCAAAAAACCACACAGTTTCTAACATCTTCTAATGGGAGTATAGATATACATGCTCAGCAACAGCATATTCACATAGCTCAATATTATTACTGCTAGCTATATTAGTAGATGTAGCAACTGTCCCTTAACATGACAAATTTAATGTATTCATTTAGAAAGAAACATAAAAGGACCTCTTTTCTTTTGATGTGAAGCCCAAGAATATTCAGAAAACAAAGCTCTGATCTTTATAAGATCACTGTTATCCTCTATTATTCTTTTTATGCACACAAAGACATAGCATGAGCTGAATACTATGTTCCTTCAGGGCAAGATAAACCTTCCTTCAACAAATTGAGATGGTAACCAAGATAGGATGTTAAGCTATGATCAAACATAAGAACATTTTCAGTGCTCCACAATTATTTTTATTTCCTGAAGACACCCTCCAAAATATCTCTTTAATGAGTTTCATTCAAACTTCAAAGCATTGTGCAATATAAATAAAGAAAATTAATAAGTGAAATCCAGAAATAAAGGACTTTTCTCCATGGCCATCTTTGCACTGTCAAGAAAAACAATACGTACTGACATATTTTAAAAGTGAGAAAAATTACACTATAGTATTCAAAAACTCATGGACAAACATTAAAACTTTTAGTCAACATTGGAAATAAACCTCTTCTAAATTCTTCTGTTACATCTCCTATTCCACAACTGGAGTTATCAGTGTCCCAATTAACATTTGTGATAATGAGTACTGTACCATTTTTATAATGTTTCTGTAGTTTGGTATTTCACAAGTTCTTTGGACAGCAGTGGGAAGTAAGCTTAAATAATGGTATGGCTGAACAATGGATTTCAGAAATTTTATTTTATTTATTTATTTTCGTCAAGCGTGTATTAGATAACAGAAATAAGTATAAACATGATTATGAAAACATGAAATATACCAATAAAAGGGAATATTAGGACAGGGTACACCCCTTAAAAACCTCTTAGGAATGGGGTGAGTCAACAGTAGACAGTCTAAGGTTAAAGTTTTGGAAGTTTGGGGAAGAAACCACAGAGTCAGGTACTGCACTCCAGGCATTGACCACTCTGTTGCTGAAGTCATATTTTCTGCAATCAAGTTTGGAGTGGTTTACCTTAAGTTTGCATCTATTGTGTGCTTGTGTATTGTTGTAGTTGAAGCTGAAGTAGTCACTGACAGGTAGGACATCGTAGCAGAAAATTTTATGTACTACGCTTATGTCAGACCAAAGGCAGCGAAGTTCAAAGTTGTCTAAGCCCCAAATTTCGAGTTTGGTGGCATAAGGTATTCTGTTGCGAGCAGATGAGTGGAGGACTCTTCTCGTGAAATATCTCTGGACTCGTTCAATTGTATTAATGTCCGATATGCAGTGCAGGTTCCAGACAGATGAGCTGTATTCAAGAATTGGTCTAGCAAATGTTTTGTATGCCCTAGTTTGCAGTACAATATTACCAGAGAAGAAGCTACACAAGATTAGGTTAACAACTCTTAATGCCTTTTTGGCAATGTTGTTACAGTGAGCTCTGGCACTTAGATGAGTACTCCAAGGTCCTTGACAGAGTGACAGTTGTCTACAAGGTTGTATCTGCCCAACTTGAATTTTGTGTTCTGATTTTTTTTGCCAATGTGTAAGACAGCATTTGTTGGTTGAGATTTGGAGTTGACAATTGTTTCACCATTCTGACACATAGTCAAGGTCTCTTTGTAGGATAGCAGCATTGTCGGTGGTGTTGAATAGTTTTCCATCATCAGCGAAGAGAACACAGTTGCTTATAATATGATATAAAATGGGAAGGTACATCATATAGCTTTAAAGCTAAGCCATTCCAATATTAGATAAGTCATTACCTCTCATTATTTTTTCTTCCTGCTTACCTTCCAAGTAGTCCTTGACTTATGAACACAAATTTATGTTGCTAAGTGAGACAGTTGTTAAGTGAATTTTGCCCCACTTTACGACCCTCTTGCCACAATTATTAAGTGAATCACTGCAGTTGTTCAGTTAATGACACAGTTGTTAAGTGAATCTGGCTTCCCCATTGATTTTGCTTGTCAGAAGGTCACAAAAGTGGATCACATGAACCCCAGGACACTGCAACTGTCATAAATATGAGTCAGTTGCCAATCATCTGAATTTTGATCACATAACCAGGGGGATGCTGCAACAGTCCTAAGTGTGAAAAATGATCATAAGTCACTTTCTTCAGTGCTTCGAATGGTCTTTCTTCAGTGACTTCAAATGGTCGCTAAATGAACTGTTGTTAAGTCGAGGACTTTTCTGAAACAACGATCTGAGCCGATGGTCAGCTTTCACTCTGCTTTGTATCAAGATTCTGCTAAGGAAGAGCCTACTTTCATTAAGAGTCACTGCATGCTTTTACCTTTAGCCTTTAGCCTTTAGCCTTTAATGTCATCTGTTTTAACTCCTTTGGCTAGTTCCCCTGCACTGTGGCCTATCTTCCTCATTATTAGTTTGATGTTGGCCCACATTCCATGCCATGGATGATATATTACGATGCTCTTGTTTGCAGCAAGATTAATGGTGTGTGTAGAAACTCTCCTCATAAAAAAAATTGAATTAATTGGAATTAACAAAGAACTATTCATAAATTGCCTTAACCATTCCAAAGGTTTTAGCTAATGGAAGTGGACAATTTTCCTCTTCTTAATTGGGCCTGTGCAGCCTGTTGCATTCATAAAGAAAAAAAGTACTTTGTATGGTAGAGTATGGGCTTTTCCACAGGAATTCTCAGTTGCATAGGTGCCCTCTACAGCTGCAGAGCAATTCCGGGGAAAGATGAATTTGGTTTCAGGAGTTGCCAAAAGCTGTTCTATGCATGTCCAGAAGCACCTTTTTCATTTTCAATCCAAAGAGCTGTATAGGCCTATTTTTATTTATACATATTAGTTACTTTTTTCTAAATTCAGTGAGAATTGTCTTAATATTATCCATAATTTCAACTTCAGACCTACCAGGTAAATTACAGAATATACAAGATTTTCTTCCATAGAAGAACACATATGAAAAACATTAAGCCAGAATGCCAAACGCATGAATCCTTTGCATTCCAGCATAATTCACTTCATATGTATTTTTCCATGAATGAGAAAATATCAGCATCAGATCTAAAATACCTGTCTCATTTTAAAGCTGTGCCAACATATCCCCTGCAAAGCAAATCTGAAGAATTGGACTCTTTTCCTTACTAAATTATTTTGAAAATTTTGAACACGGGTTCAATTTTCTAGATAACGCTTGTTATTTATTGACTGTTTGATTACATGATATAGGTGTAGTGAAGCTAAGGGCTATTTCTGGCATTTCCAAGGGAGATGCCTAAGCAATGGAAGGAAGGGTAAAGAGAGATGAAATGTTTGTTAACTAGAATAGGAGGTCCAAAGTGAAAAGTAGCAAGTTTGCATGCTTTTCAAGTTGAAGTTATTTTCACTATGAAAATGGATTTCAACCATAATGGGGGATAGTATTCATGATTCATAGGGCTTTCTGGTTAAACTAAAGACAGCAGTAGAAAGGACCAAATCATCATTAGCAGGGACCCTGTTACAGAGTGAACATGCAACTAGTATCATTCCACATGATCTTGGTTACCATCCAAAGCACCATGGGAGAAAAGAGGAAGAATAATTTGTCCCATCAGATAAAAAGAAAGACATCTGTCAGAGAATTTCTGCTATAGGCTACCTCTTTCCAATGACATAGCAGCTTTTGCACTGGTGACTGGAGTACAAGGCACTGTAGGACGTTTGTACTGATTGTCAATGTCTAGGGATGGTTGAATTATCATTTATGGATGACCAAGAGCAAGTAAGTGAGGGCATTTACCAGTGTAGGGTCATTGTCAGGAGGTAAATGACTGTGAAGAGTATGCTGTGCAGGAAGTACCAGTCCCAAATCAAGGTTGAAGAATAAGTTAGATGTCATTACAAAATTGGGTGGCTTTATTAAACTAATAAAAGAAATAAAATGAATTCCCATATTCTTTGTTTACATAGATAATAAAATGCTGATCATTAGGTGAACACTTCTATTGCTAAACGCTGGGTGATGAATAGCTGGGAAGCATTGTCTCTGAGATGAAGCTTGCTAGTTCTTATAGTTCCAATAATTAAGTAGAGTGATAATCAGAATTCAATCATAATATCTTCCAAGTAGAAGCAGTAAGGTTGCTAATAGGGGTATAGTCCAATTTCTTCAGCTATAATTTTAAAGTTTTGAACTCTGCCCACTAGATTATCTGTTTTTGTATATATTAAAGAGGACTTTGCCCTGAAAAGCTAGGTCTTTAATCCTCTTTTGCTTCTTGGTTTAAGCTGGAAGAGCAGACTCAAGTTTCAAAAGGGGCATAGCAACCACTTTAGTTTTTCTCCACATTCATCATTGTGTCTAGCAGTGCTGATCTGTTGCTTGGCCATCTGGTGGCTTTGCCAAGCAACATAAGTACAACTTTCTTTTTATGCTCAGCAAGAACAATGACAATAGGGGCTAATATTTCCCCTTATGAATTGCTGATATTCGGCAAGGTCCTAAAGGGTAAAGGTTTCTATCCATGCTACCTCCCTTCTTTATCAATTGGTACTATATGATGGACCTGGGTGATGATGTTCCCACTACTGGAGGATTTGAAAGATGACAAACAAATAAATTCCACCTACTATCCCCAACCATGAAGTAAGACAAATAAGACTCACCAATATTTCCTTATAACCAAATGAGAACCAGCCAGGGAATAAGGCAAAAGGGTCTTACCAAAAGCCCAAGAATCAACTGACATAGCAAAAGGGTTTCACACATGAAAGGGTTCAAAAAGCAAGGTTAGAAACCAGACTTAGGTTCAGATAGTGACTGCTAGAAAACAAGACAAGAGTTGTGACTGCAGATCATAGGAGCATACAGTACCTGGCAAAACCACTGTTTCCAGCACTCTTTCCAAATAATCAGTTTTCAAGCATCCACCCTAACTAGCTGAGTTCAGCCTATAGAAACCAAAATAGCTCCCAAATATATCTTTATTTGCAAGGATCCTTTATCTGAAGTTTCACATTTATTGTGTATTCTCACTTCTATGCTTTTGTGGATCTGTTAGATTCGGGTAGGTCAATAATGTACTCCTTCCTCAAAGCCCAGTTTAAAATGATCTTTTGGAAGCAAGGCACTCCATGATTAGCCACACAGCAAAGAATTAATTTAATAAGAAGTTTATTATGGTGTGTGATGAATTTTGTGGTTATTCTTTTCAGTATATGGATTCATTTGTTTGTTTATGAATTTATTTAGAAAATTTATATAGGCACCCATCTACCAGAATGTCCATATTGAAGTAAAGTCATGAGATCAAGTTTATTTGAGAGCAGAAAGAACATCTATTTTTCCTTTAATGAGAACTAAACAAAAAGGAAATACAATCAAATATTGAAATAATATACAGAATAGCTATCAGCAGGCTTTGAATCTGCATACCAACAAGTAAATTCTATTTTTAAATTTCAATTTAATCCTACATCAATATGCTAATTACCCAAATTAGCACAGCTGCAATGAAAGTCACTTTCTATGTGTGGCTTTCTCCTTTTGTGTCCCTATAGTGTGCATGAGCAGTCTTAGTGGAAGCTTTTGGACACCTGTCATTTGTTACTTCTGCATGCAGAGATAAAAGAGGAACAAACATCTTCTGGCTAGGTATCTTTCTAAAATGGTTGCAGAGGCACGAGAGGGTGTTGTCTTCTTGAAAAAATGTGCTAAGAAAGGGTATCTCTATGGTGAGAAAATGCAAATCTAGAGCCACCATGCCTTCCTAGCACATTTAGTTATAGCTGATAAATTGTATCTTTAATGTGGTCTCCTCACAAACTTGGGATATATTTTCTGAAATCTTTTTTTTTTTTTATTTGATTGATATGCCGTCCTTCTCCGGAGACTCAGGGCGGCTTACAATGTGCTAAGCAATAGCCTTCATCCTTTTGTATATTTATACAAAGTCAGCTTATTGCCCCCACAACTGGGTCCTCAATTTACCTACCTTAGAAAGGATGGAAGGCTGAGTCAACCTTGAGCCTGGTGAGATTCAAACCTGCAGTAATTGCAGGTAGCTGGTCTTAATAACAGGATGCTTTAGACCACTGTACTACCAAGGCTCCTGATCTTAATCAAGATTTAGGACTATATGTGGAACCAGGGCAGGTGATGGTTTCCCTTCACTTCACCTATGGGGACTGGGCCCCTGCCCTACATTTGGCATAAACATTGTGTATTTCCCTGACATAATTCAAACATAAAAGTGCCTATTTGAGGTGGTCTTTCACTTACAAACAGCCATTTTAGATGCTACACAGCAAAAGTAAAAAGCCCTGAAAAGCACAAAGGAACATCACCAAAGACAAGAAGTTAAATTCTCCTAACTTTCTGGGGGAATGAGTACTCTAGCAGTCAAAAATAATCTCTGTTTCTGTTTCCTTCTTTATTCAGTTAACAGTAAAGAATAACATTTCTGTAATTAAACCACAAAATATCTAATTCATTAGATATGACTCATTTCAAATAATTTTATTATTTTGCCTTATTTATAGGTAGTGACAATTGTTTATGAAATATGTATATCATGTGAATAGCTGCCTATTTGAAAATAAATGCATAATTATATACATGAATACCCATATTCATGTACAGGTGCACATAAATTATCTTAAGTAATAACTGATGATAGAATTGCTGTAAGTGGTTTTGGCTAATCCTTTTTAAAACTTATGTACTTTAGTTGCCAAAACCACACTTGGCAGCAGTGAATTCAGTGATAAGAAAGCACTGCATAAAGCTATATGTAGAACATTACTTTCTGAATGACATTTTTAATGCTATGAACAAAGAAACATGAGGATGATTGAAGCAATCATCAGTCTGTTTCCAAACAGAGCCAGGTAAATATTTATAGAACTTTCTAAGGCGAGGATGAGGGCAACACGATTTTCGCAACTGTTTATCCCCTAGAGCTCACATGATGCAAGCTGATATACTTGCATCAAACTTAATTTTTAGAAGTGCTATCCACCTCTTGCTTATAAGTTTAAAAAATCTTACAATTTATGTAATTTGCTTTGCTGTAAAGACTTCATCTACAATATGGATTTATTATACAGTTTTAGCATGATTTTGGAAAAAAACCCATAAATACATGTATCCCAATCTGGATTAATAAAACAACATTCCCACCAATTAAGGAACATACTCACAGTTAGGGAAATGTGCCAGAAATTACCTAGGAACATACTAAAAGTCTGAGTCACTGTGGAATGAAAAATACAGAACTATAGGAATTGTGATAATATGTCTTATATTTTAAAAAAATAGCAGATTACCTTCTCTCCCTCTTGATCTTTTCTTTCTTCCACATTTACTCAGTTTTCAATCTCTTTTATGTTCTGGTACCTTGGAATGGGCGGGGGGTGGGAGAAATGATTTACAAAGACACAAACCTTGTATGTGGCTTACATACAGGATGGCCCACTACAGAGGACAAAAAATGGAATATCAGAGTGGAAGGCTAAAAAGAAAAAAATGGGGAATAATGTTTTCTTTAAGAAAGAAAAGCACGAATTCTGTAATTATGGATCACAGACATTCCTTTTTATCACTGATGGGATACACTAAGTATATAAAAACAATTGTCTAAAATTGTGAAGTATATCAAAACCTATGATATTTATTTATTTATGTGTCACTTGATCAAGCAAACATGTAGACATTATCTAAACTATACAAACAGGCAGAGAAATTGAAATAATAATAGATTTTATTCTCCTAGGCTCATAAATTGAGAGGGAAGGTGATTGTAGCCATGAAATAAAGAGACATGACACTTAGGTGAAAGACTGTGACTGATCTAGATAAAATATTACACTGCAATGGCATCATATTGACAGCAAAGATTTCTGTCATTGAACTGTAACATATAGCTCTAAAACATGGACCATGAACAAAAAAAGTCTTTGAATTGTGGTGCTGCAGGAAGAGAATAACCTGGACTGCAATAAGAATAAATTATTCAATACTAATTCATATAAAACCCAGATTGTTGATTGCAAGTACTAATAATGAAAATTATTTCATTAAAAAGCTTAAGCATAAATATTGTAAAGGCAAGGAACATTGTAGAAGTCACTTGATTAAATGACTAAAGGCAATCAAAAAAGGCCAATAAAGACAACATGGAACTAATGACATTACTATGCGTTTATTAAGAACTAAAAGACACAGTTATTGACAGACAATTCTGCAAAATAATGTTTATGGGTCATAAAGATTGAAAGTGACTGAACAGCTGAACAACAAGGGAAGTCATACAGACTGTCTAAACATCAAAACAATAAAATGTTTAACAAAATGTACAGGGTGGAAATCATGCTTAGACTTATCATGAAGATTTAGCAATTAAGATGTCTACAATGATAAACATGAGAATCTAACAGAGAAACAATAACTTGAGTAAAGATGTCAAAAATGACTTCAAAGTCATTTTTGACCTGTCAAGACAAAAGTTCAGTCAGTGAACTCTGAAAAGAGGCAAAACATTCAGCCCAACCACCTAATGGACTTTTGGGAGATCATTTGGATCTATTTTTAATGGTGAGGCTCTTTAAATATTTCTAAACCATGGTGACCTTGAAGAATAAAATTTGAAAAAACTGCCAACACATATTAACATATCCTAAAACACAATGTCGGGAACAAACTGTACTCAGAAAAGGGGGAAAAAACTCTAGATCAAGAAAATAATTATTTTTGCTGGTAAAAACTGGCTAATTCAATTCAAAGGGTCAAGAGGGTTAACAAGAAAAGGGATAATTTGGTACATGGTGGCAATGACTTAAGAGCATGTCTGACCTAGGAATGAAATAAGTTACCAGAGCAGAGACTATATGTTCATACTTTTGCTGATAACCGGCATGCTAGCATTTTTCATAAAGATAGATAAATCCACAATCCAAAACTGTGTTACAATTATGGCAGAACTGAAGCATAAATAGTACATATCTATACTCATATGCTTACAGGTTTCAAGGAAGATAGAATCTATCCTATTATTCCAAAGAGATCATTATGAATTGCAGAAACACAAGTAGGTAGTTTAATAGAAATCTTTAACAGAATCTTTCCTTAAACCATGCTTTCATACAAACACAATTTTATTTCCCAGAAACATAGCAATGTACCCACTTGAATCATCTGACTATTTATGGCAACTATCGTAAGTGTACTGCTTAAGTCTTATTTATAGCTTCAATTTTCTTGTAGTTTCTTACAATGGCATAAAGAAAACAAGCAACATTTTTCCAAGCAATATTTATTTTTGTTAAGAAAGATGCAAGATATTTCCAAAAAAGGCAAAGAAAGGAAGAGAGGTGTTTACCTTTTCTCCCTTAGTCCAGTATTTGCAAATGTGTGCATTTTCTAGGAGTTTCTGATAACTTGCCTGACAACTAGAATATGAATGCTTCAAATATATATTTAAAAACAGTACAGAACTGTGGCCTAAACCATATAGAACACTGTATACAAATGAAGATAAAATTTTCTCCCAGTGTCTAATCTGAAAACATGATGTATCAGGTCACTTTTAGGAGCCAGGAAGGATACATTTAAGAAACTATTCTACTTCTGAGAAGAAACAGAGAAAACAAAACATCCATGAAAGCCAAGAGACAAAACCAGGTTCTGCTTGAAAGGGAAACATCCACAAATGCTTTCAGTCCTGTTTTCACTGTGTGAGAAATGACCCCCAATTACAAAATCACAATCCAAAAGTAATTTTCTATCTTCTTTTCCCCACCCAACAGTTTTGTGAGACTTTTAAGTTGCTGTCCAAAGTACTTGAGCTGCAATGAAAGAACAGACAGACGAGATCTGAATGGAATCTGGAGCATTCAACCGACAAAGCCTTCAACGCATACATGAAGAGGACAACTCAATTTTCTTGTGGACTTCTACCAGATCAACTCATTGCAACTCTCTCTGGGAAAGATCTGCAATATTTATACAATGAGAAACATCTTCTTCCCACCCAAAAATATATATTTCACGATTTAATAAATATTTGATTAAAGCAAATGCATATATGCCCACATTTGTTTGTTAATTAGATTTCTATCCCACTTTTATAACTTTATAAGTAACCCAAGGTAACAAACATGCATAATATTCCTTCCTCCTCCTATTTTCCTCACAACAAAAGTCAGTGAGATTTGTTGGGCTGAGACAGAAAGTAACTGGTCCAAAATTCCAGCTGGCTTTCAGGCTAAGGTGGGACTGGAACTAATAGTCTGCTGGCTTCTAAGCCACATCTTAAATCACTCACTGGCTCTCTTAAGAACCAAGCCTACACACATACATTCATGTATAATTTAAAGTCATCACAGAGCAACAGCTTTCCCTAATTCTCCAGGACAAAATAATAATAATAGGGTTTTTGGACCAATTCAGCATAGTAGAAATAAAGTTCCTTTAACCATGAAATATTCCTGCTTCCATTTTTTCATTCATACAAGATCCCTTTCACTCACTATATGAATCCTCCAGACTCTAAATAATTTGAGGGAGAATACAATCATTATTGATTAGCAGTAATAGTTTGCCATATCTATGTTATATTCATCCCCAAATGATTATCTTCCCTATATCTCTGACATAAGAGCATATATCACAGTAACAGATTGTACTCTTAGAACTAGAACTTAACAGCTAGAAATTAGGTGGAAAATGTTAGCTAGTGAAATAAGTGTACAAATCCTGAAGCCCTGAAGTGTTATGAATTTCCCCTTCCCCTTCTACAACCATATACATGCAGGCATGGCTGTGAAAGAGGGAGAGGAAAATAAACATGGATTTCCTCTGCCACATCTAGCATTTTCCAAGGTCTGGAAATCCCAATTTTTAGTATTGTGTATAGCTGGAACTGGATGAAACAAACAAACTCAGGGCCTAAAGGAGATTATCTCCCCTCTAGAGAATCTTTCAAGTGCCCAACTAGGGACTTACACCAGGCATTTCACTGATCTAACCTTTTCTCCTGTTGAAACATCAGAGAAAATTAAACTTGAAAATCATCTAGAAAGTATGGGCACAAATATCCTTTAAACTTTATTCCCACCCTGCTAGGCTGTAGCTAATGGAATATTTAGTTTGAGTACTGTTCTATTAGAGTACTCCATACTGGATGAGATTTTGGGGCTTCTGTTCATACTTATTTTGAATATGAATTTCACAATGTCTAGAAGCTTTGAAACAGATCCTGGTTAAGTGCAGTTCACCCAAAAGAAAAATATACGATTTTTGTTCTAACACTCAGAAATACATTTAAATGGAGATCAAAATCTCCTCCACTGCCCACCGTTTGTATTTCTGATTATGTATCCATAGCTTCCATCCAGAATATACAGGACATACAGGATGACGTGAGCTTGTACAGTGTTAATGAAATTTTATATTACTGTTCCTTAAAAAAGCACATTCATCTTGGTTATCTCTTTTTAGTTCATTTTAATCTATTGGACTCTTTCCCCAATAAACACCTTATAAAGAAAAACTTGAGACAAATCAATTCCTTCTAAGTTTTTCCATGAATAAACAAGTCAAAATGATAACTGCATAAAAATCATAGTAAGAAATATTCAAATATGAAAAAACAGAAGATGCAATTGGCCATATTTTCAGCTATAGCCACATGTTAACATCCCTGAAATTTTCTTGGCAAGTTTTTTTAGAAGTGGTTTGCCACTGTCTCCTTCTTAGGGCTAGGAGAAAGTGATTGGCCCAAGTTCACCCAGCTGGCTTTATGCCCAAGGAGCAGCGGTGAAATCCACTTACCCTTGCTACCGGTTCGGGTGCACTCCCACATGGGAGCGCAAGCGCGCTACACACACACTTACTTCTTCTGTGCACATGTGCCTCTTCTGCGCATATGCGCAGATGATTAAAAAATGAGATGTAATGACATCCCGGTGGCTGGGCAGAGCCTCCCGCCACTAGCGCTACCGGTTCAGTGAGCCGGATAGAACCGGGGGGGATTTCACCACTGCCAAGGAGGTACTAAAATTCACAATTTCCTGATTTCTAGCCTGATGCCTTAACCACTACACCAAACAGTCTCATTTAACAGTTTAGGTAAAGAAAAATCTCTGAATCAATGACCCAATGGATCAGGGGTTGTCTAGTCAACACTAAAAGCCATGTGTTTATCACCTCAGCAATTTCACAGTATTTCATCTTTTACAGTATATGCACAGTGAATGTCGGATGAACATAATCGATGAATGTATTGTACTTTGACTTTATAGTGTTTTAGAAAACAATTCCTGATGTACTGAACTGCATACTCAGTGTTGATAGTTTCTTAAAAGGGGAGGAATGCATCTGAACACAAACACATTGCACATTATTTTGGTATTCCATTGGCTTCTATTTATTACCACCTGCAATTCAAAATGCTTTATTTTGAATTCATTTGTTTTTTTAATTTTAAATGTGGTGCTGGCCACCAGCTTTGCTGGCTTCAAAACAAGTCTTGTATCAACTCATAAAAATCATGTATTTAATTGTACTGTGACTGCTTCTGAAAGCCATTGGTTGGGAGACTGGTTGACTAGCTTGTGCAGTTGGCTACCACTGTGAGAAAAGACTGCTTTTCTCTAGATGGGCCAGGGATCTGATCCAGCAAGGTACTATTAAGGTGTTTCTGTTGTTATGTATCATGAACATTTTATTATTATGATTACAACCCAATGAGAGTCTCTCTTGTGAAGCAGGCAAAGTATTATTTAGTTACTTTAGATATTATTCTAGGGGACACTTCAATGTTTCATTTAGAAATTTCAAGTACATTTCAAAATCTTTTATATTCATAGTCAGGATATCTAAACTTTTTTACTTTTATATGGAGAAGGGAAAACTGAAATCTAAGAGAAATATCTAGATCATTCAGAGTATATAAGAAAGAAACATATGTGTTCTGAAGACAGGGTGCTATAGAACAAATTGTAAATTATTATCAAACTGTCAAAATTGATGAGAGGCCTATTTTTCCATGAAACAACTCAATGTCACACAAATCAAGATAAAGTTAGAATTTAGGAGTAGGTGGTAGGTGAGATGAAATGCTTATATACAGTTTATAACATCACACAGCAACAATATGGAGTTTTGAGAATATGAGCTTCCATTTGTCATAACAAAGCAGAGTGTATTTTAAATACATCAAACCATGATTGGTATCTTTTGTCTAAGAATGTCATTTAATAAGCTTGACTGAATATATAGAACAATACAGGAAGTTTCTGGCCATAAAAGCCATAAAATGAAGAAAACATGTCTGCATTAAATTTCACTTTTAGGACATAATGATTCAGAATCTGAGAAAATTCCTTTCCAAGTTAAAATTTTAGTTCAAATGAGGCATGTTTTTCTACTTGTTATGCATGCATTTCTCAGTTACAATCACAACCATCAATGAAAAGCACAATAATATTACACAGTTTCTTTTAGTTTCTGATTCATGATATGCCTTCCAGACTAAACAAACCCTGACAGGCATTTCATAGAACATCCACATAGTCTAATATTTGCTGTAGAGAAATATTTTGCAAGAGGCTTTTGCAAGCCTCTTGCAAAAGACCAGTAGGAAACCTCTACATTGCAACTAATACATGACACATAAACACATAAATGTAGGTCTCAGATGCCTGCATTTGTTTGAATACTATGTAATATATATATATATTCCAATCTTGAAATATGGCATAGACACACCAATCTATTTATAACAAGCATTTATCTCTATGTACTTAAAATCACTTAGCAGGTTCTAAATCCTCCAAATATTATGAGGATAAATTATAACCAAGAATTTGGTTGCTCTTTTCTTCCAAATCTATAATATTCTTTTCAAAAATGAAATGATCATAAATTTATAAAAAGTCTTTCCATATAATTATAAGCCTATGTTTTGACAGATTTATTTTCAATTCCCTTTCTAATAGCTGTAAGCAGGAATTTGCATATGTTATAGCAGTTGAACACTAAACTTCGTTTTCATTTTTTCATAAAGCCATACACCATGATTCCAATTGCTATCAGTGTAGATTCTTATAGCGTAGAAATCTACACTATATTCCAATTAAACTGGGAATGAGGAAGAGTTCCCACATACACTATAAAATGGATATACCATATCCAGATTCAGTTAATTAAGTAATGTTCTTTTAACATTAATATGTAACTTTCCAATGATATACCATTTTCTAGATCTTGCAATCTTTGCTTTTGAGGATCTTGAGAAAACCAATTAATGTGGGAGACAGAAAGCTTATTTCTATTCTCTGCCCTTGAAAAGCTTATATCCTTGCTGGATAAGACCACTGTGGCAAATTTAGATAAACAGAGTTATAGAACATCACCATCAAAATATAATTGACTATCCCAAGGGATCTTTTACTACCATTAAAAATAGTTAAGATTCTGCAAGTCAACTCTATTTATTCATTTTGTGAATCTGGTAAATCTTCAACTTTCTATTAATTTATCAGCCAGTAAAAGATAATATTTTACACTGCCTACTTTTCCTTCTGCCATAGTCATCAAATAAGAACATAATGCACTTACGGTTAAGGGGTCACCACTATTAATTCAATCTTCCCCCAAATTACTATGTAGGAAATGAGAAAACAGAAAGCAAGAAAAGCTTATGAATGGCTGCGCTTCTTTTTAAAGATATTTGAGACTTTGACAAGGGTAACAATATAACAAGCTGGCACTTTCATCTTAACCAAAATAAGGAATAGCTGTAACAAATTCTGCTAGTTCAGTGAGGAGGTGTTGAGTTAATCTGTGTGGACAACAGGAGTCTTTGAATTTAAAGAGCGTTTATAGCAACACAGCTGTCATCTCATGCTTATGAAGAATATTTGCTGAAGTTGAACTAAAGAAAAAAATCAGATTCATGAAGTTGCACAAAGCTCATGACAAGGAATATAAGAATAAATAAATATAATTTAGAATAGATTCTGCATATCTTAATATGGTACATCAAATTGCAACTCTAATAGTATAATGTTCTATTATGATCTTGTACGTCATTTGTCTTGTCCACTATATATCCATCTATAAAAGGAACAGCTATTACAGTCAGATCAGAGAAGGATTGCAGGGCATATAATAGAATATTTTATGATTCAGAAATTGTAGTCTACAAAGTGGTACTCGTGGTTCTCCGTAATAACTGTTGTTGTGGTCCTCAGAAATATTGTTGTTATCAACCTTAATCTCTCCACTTTAAAGGTAAAAGTTCCCCTCGCACATATGTGCTAGTCGTTTCCAGCTCTAGGGGGTGGTGCTCATCTCCGTTTCTAAGCCAAAGAGCCAGCGCTGTCCGAAGACGTCTCCGTGGTCATGTGGCCGGCATGACTAAATGCCAAAGGTGCACAGAATGCTGTTACCTTCCTACCAGTATTTTTCTACTTGCATTTTTTAAGTGCTTTCGAACTGCTAGGTTGGCAGAAGCTGGGGCAAGTAACGGGAGTTCACCCTGTTATGCGGCACTAGGGATTTGAACCGCTGAACTGCCAACCTTTCGATCGATAAGCTCAGCGTCTTAGCCCCTGAGCCACCACATACTCAAGTTATATTAACTAATAGCTATTATAGCCACAAGTATTAGTGTGAAGAATTACTTTCTTTCCCCATTCATTTAAGAATGACATATATGGAACATTCAACTGAGGTGGAGAACAGCCTAAGATTATCCAATTTCTTTTGTGATTGTCCAGTCAAATAAATAGGATAGGAAGGTGGGTTCTCTCACACACTTGCATATAAGATGACTTATGAATTATGTGGCACTAGGGATTCGAACAGCTGAACTGCTGACCTTTCGATTGACAAAGCTCAGCGTCTTAGCCACTAAGCCACCATGCCCCTTATAATAATAAATATCATATTTTAGTAAAACCCTCTTTATTAAAGTAGATGGGCGATAGTCTCCCACACTGTTCAACTTTGGGCTGATAGCTAGATGTTTTCAACTTCTCCGTTTAGGGACAAAAGACAGTGACTAATCCTAAATCACCCTGACTGCTTTTGTGTACTGTACAAGGAGAACTACAACCTGGATCTCCCTTATCCTAACCAGCACCTTAATCACTACACCACACTGGCTCTCAATTGTGTTATATGAATGTGCAAACAAAGCAAAGCAACAAGAGAGGCACAGTAAAAATCTCTAGATATCGCTAAATAGATTTATTTAGATTCTAGAGAACCAAAAGGGTTTTTGTTGACAGCGGATCCAAATGTTTCTATGTTCACTAGGAAAACTAGGAAACTGACAAAAAATCCAAAAGAAATAAAACTACAAAATATAATGTGCTCCCATCATAGCCCAGAAATGCCACATCAAAAAGTGGTTATACTGCAAACGTTACTCTAAGGAAACTATATGTTGGAAAACATCACCAGCTGAGAATTGTATACTGGTATGTAATGGTTTCAGGCTCTTTCTTTCAAGTTCGAAGAAGGGCAAAAGATCCTTATCATGCTTGGTCCCTTACACTGCAGAATAACCACATAGGCCTGGAGGTTCTCATAAAGCACAGAAAGCCAGACTTATTTTCAGACAAAGGTCAAAAGCTGTTCTGTCACAGCTGTTCTTAATCACCCAAAACTACCAATTAAAAAAAAAATCAATTCAACAAATGGAAACATAGTAACTCCATTAAAATTTCACTAATTTCTGACACAACCCATTCAATGAATGAAAAACCTTTTTCTGCCTTATCCGTTCCAATTTTTTCACATAATAACTGGTATCATACAAAAAAATCATTGAAAAAAAAAACATTGCATATGATCATATAGCATTGTTGAATTAAATGGAGACTTCAGAAGCATTTAAAGTGGTCTGTGAAAATGTCCATTTTTACTTCTAGCAACCCCACAGATTCAGCCATACAATTTTCCTTCAAAAATATGAAATGTTTTGCCATTGCCTTCTATCATAATTTTTTGTTTAAAATATTCCCAAACTTGATCTAACTCTAGCTAACATTTTCAAGATCAGCAGAGGATGCTATAACCTGCTGTGATTAATCATGGTATACAATACAGTTTAAAGTTATACGATAAAATCTAAAATTCCCATATGATTAGAAAATATGGGAATGTAAGGATAAAATGAAAAAATATCTCATTTAGTTGTAGTCATTATGTACATATACTGTTCCTTGTTTATTTTTGCATCATTAAAACAGCATTGCATAGTTCTGAAATTCATTTTAATTAAGGTAAATATTTCATCACATATTTAGAACATTACAGTAAGAGAACAGAATTAGGTATTACAAAGGATCAGTCACTTACTTTGGAAAGATGGCAGTCATCAAAGCAGAAGCATACCCAGGCTTGCAAACGCCCTCTGAGATATTACCATATTTTGATACTAGCTCTGGAGGCCTGTGAAAAATAGTAAGTGTTATGATCATCCTAAGAAAAAAATGAAAAGTGGATCAATTAAATCCTTTTATCATTAGTTTTTCTGAACAGAAAATAGGATGTCATCAAATTATACCATGTGGCTTCAGGTATGTAGCATATTTCCTTGTAATTACATAAGTTTGGACTCCAAAAATATAAAGAAAAATATTCCTAACTTTTTGTTCTGGTATTAAGATATAATACTATATTACTATGTAATTTTATTACCATGTAAACCAGTAAACTATTACTATGTTACATTTACTACTATGTAAATGTTATAATGTAATAGTAGTACCGTACAGTAAATCTAACGAAATTACTATAAATTTCTTCCACCTACTATGAAAATGGAGAGGTGGTATACCATAACTCCAACGTGATTTCCTTTTATCATTTTCTAAGAGCTCAGTCTTGCGCAATCAATGGATATACAGATAGTCCTCGACTTACAAGTACAATGGAGTCCAAAATTTTTTGTTCCTAAGTGAGATATTTGTTAAGTGAATTTTGCCCCATTTTTTGACCTTTCTTGCCACAGTTGTTAAGTGAATCACTGCAATTGTTAAGTTAGTAACATAATTGTTAAATGAATCTGGCTTCCCCATTGACTTTACTTGTCAGAAGGTTGCAAAAGGTGATCACATGACCCCAGGACATTGCAACCATTATAAATATGAGTCAATTGCTAACTGTCCAAATTTTGATCACGTGACCATGGGGATGCTGCAACAGTCCTAAGTATGAAAAATGGTGATAAGTCACTTTTTTCAGTGTTGCAACTTTGAATGGTCACTAAATGAACTGTCGTAAGTCGATGCTACCTGTGTAAAAGACTGAATTTATATTCCAAATGAGTACAGTTACTATGGTGAAAACACAGCTATTTCTGTCAGCTTCTTTTTCTACCTGTAGTCTTCATATAGTCAAAGATCTATGAACAAAGAATGTATAATTTTCCCCAAATTTCAGTGCAAAATTTGAGTATTAACAGGGGTGACAGTATTATTCATAGAGGATACAGTTTAGAGAAAATCTGCTTCTTCACAGTATTCATGCATGACAAAGGAACCCAAAGCCTGCATTTCCCAAACTGATGCTATCCAGATATTCCAGCACATCTAAACCACATTTGGACAATGGAAATGCAAGTAATGAGAAAGTCTGAAGTTAAAATTTAATTCATTCTTAAGATAGTATTCTTCTTTAAGATTTGGCTTTGGATACTTCTTTTAGCTACTATACGGTATCCTGAGGATACCATTTAGACTTAAGCAAATGAATTTAAGATATTGGCTAAAAAAATATATCTCTTTTGTTTCCTTTCATTCATATTTTCTGGCAAATAAAGACACAATTATATCCAAAGTCTCAAGATAGATAGAGGTAGACTTATTTAACTTTTCTAAGTATAATAAATAGTTCATATTTTGAGGTGTCACAAGCAAAAATAGGTTTGCAGCCAATAAACTTGTAGTGGAGACCTTTCTAAGGAATAAAATGAAGCAGTTTGTCTGGTGGCCACCCTTTTGTTTCCCCTCCCCCCCCATTTGTGGGCAGGGACAAAATGGTGGCTGCATTTGGGTCACTGCTGCATGGCCCAGCAGTGCTTTGTTTTGCTGCAGAACCTTTCAGAAGATCAGCTATTGTTGAATTCCAATGAAAAACTGATTAAGAAACTGTATAACTTTCTACTAACTTTGAAAATGGAAGATGAACAAGTAAAAGAAACAATGATACAGTGGTCAAAAAACTTTGGACATAACATAGAACTAGAGAAGTGGCAAAATAAACGGGAAAGAAATTATAAAGTAACTTCGTATCAAGAAAACTTACATAAAATGTTTTATAGATGGTACCTACCACCTGCTAGGTTAGCCAAAATGTTCAAAAATAAGTCTAATAAATGTTGGAAATGTAACAAAAAATCTGGTTTCTGTGGCACTGTGCACATCTCTCTAAGGCAGTAAAATGAAGCAGTTTCTCTGGCAGCCGCCATTATGTCCCCTCCCATAAGTGGGTGGACAAAATGGGAACCACATTTAGATTGCCACCACGTAGCTCAGAGACACATGGCCTATCCTGCTTTCCCAACATGAGGTCCAGAGAGCTTCAGAAGAAAGTGTGGGGCATGATGGACATGTGAGGAGCAAGCCCAAATGCTGCAGGGCCCTGGCAGAGTGGGATGTGGGGAGAGAAACGGGAGGGCACTGCAACAACCCTGTGGTTGGTCATAAGGGTGAATGATTGCAGGAATGCTGCAGCCATCACAACTTTGAAGTAATATGTAGCTTTTTTGGGGGGGGGAAGGGTCTATCATAATTTCAAATATTTGTTAAATGGCCTGTCGTACCTTGAGGATTATCTGTATGGAACTAATAAAATTATTATACAAATCCTATCACTTCTAAGATCTGACCATAAACTCTAACCCAAAAACATTGGCAGAACTGCTTATATCATAATTTAGGGGTGTCATATAATTTTTCAGAATACCTCTGCTTTTTGTGTTATTTGATTTTCATTTTGCCTAAAAATTGAAGCTTTTGACAACAGAAAAAATTGCTAAAGGAGTTGAATTTTCTACAGAATGATTAGAGAGCTTAACTTTTGAACCACAACAATTTTTAAATTTTTGCTTCATAAAATAAGATTTAAAAAATGCTATATTAAAGTACAGTGATATAACATTTTTTTACCAGTACAGGAAATCTGCTGCTAGTACATCCAGCCTCTTCTTTAAAAACTTAATGTGAAAGCTAAAGTTCATTATTTAAAATCAGGTTTTACGATTACTGTAAATTCATATTGTCATTCATTTTTTAAAAAGAAGTTTAGAACAAAAAACCTTGTTTTGCATATACTTGATATATGCATACACTGCATATACTTCAATATAAAGAAAAACTCTGTTTCTAAATTAAAAATTAAAAAATAAACAAAATCCCTTAAAACTCGTGAGATAGATTTCTATTTTCTTATATCATGGGATTTTAATTTAATTATTTATTAAAGAGTTTTGACAGGAAAAATGCCCACAATAACATGTGAACTCATTCAGGGGACTCCATCACGAGCTGTGAATACTTTGATGCGGGGGTGATATGCTCCCGGTTCGGACCAGATCACCCGATCCGGTAGCAATGGAGGCGGGTGGTTCGGAGAACCAGTAGCAAAAATCCCTGCCCCCCCCACCATGTCCAGCTGAACCGCACAATTATCAGAGGCTTTTTTTTACTTTTAAAAGCAGTTTTTCTACAACTTCTTTGGCCGAAAAAATGCTTTTAAAAGTAAAAAAAAAAAGCCTCTGATGATCGCGCAGCTCAGCCGGGATCGTCAAAGGCTTTTAAAAGAAAAAAAAACCTTTTTTTCTTTTAAATGCCTCTGACGATCCCAGCTAAATTGCCTAACTGGCAGAGGCTTTTTTAAAAAGCCTCTGCCGATCAGGCAACTCAGCTGGGATCGTCAGCCTTTTTAAAGCATTTTTTTACCGAAGAGGTTGTAGAAAAAATGGTTTTAAAAGTTAAAAAAAAAATTGGCCACGCCCACCGTCACATTACCGCACCACCAAGCCATGCCCACAGAACCGGTAGTAACAAATTTTAGATTTCATCACTGCTTTGATGTGCTTCAGAACTCTCATGAGTGCAGCTCCATCCTACTACTTATTGAAATAAATATACCTTTTTTCAGGTTTTTGCCTGAAAAAAGACATAACTGCTTTAAGAGCTATACTAACCTGTAATTAATTCTCATTGATCTAGTTATTTATTCATAAAACTTTGAATAAATTCTAACTGTACCTTGTTATATCATTGTAGGAAAGTTCATGTTTCCTTATTATTTACAATTGTTACAGTAGGATATTTTTGCCACCCAACAAAATTAAGAGCAGTATCTTGTTCCTGACTTTCTGCCCTGCCCTCTGAAAGTTAATCTGCTATTGTGGGAATCTACCGTAGCAGTTGTATTAAAATGTTGTGTGAACAAGTCATCTTTTAAACCCCAATAATTTGGCTGACTGAATTTAAACATGTTAACTGAACATAGCAATTGCATTCTATTAATTCAGATTTATGATTTAGCATGTTATATGAACTCAGCCAATATTTATTTGCATCAGTGGGAATATCATAGTAGAAGAATGTGCAATTATGTATAAATGTATCCAAATATTTCTATTGTTCATTAACTTTTCATTTATATAACTTGGTTCTAATGTCAATTTAAGGTCTCTATATATTTTCTTCCTTTTTAAAAATTGAACACTAGTTATCACCTAGCTCCCTAAAATAGATAACGCACATGATATGTCACATGCCATTTTGAATATTACTACATCTCAGACAAGGTATTTCTCCACTGGGATGATGTTACCTTTGTGTAATTTAGGAATTCCAAAGAAAGTTGCCTAATAGGCCATCTCCAGTTACTCAAGGTTTTATATGTCTTATCTCCATTCTTCACTGGCTTCCAGAAAACAAACCTGTTCTAAACCTAGATTAGGATAATTACATCCAAACATTTTGGGAAATAGAATTTTGGGCAGTAGCTTCAAAGACATTTCATTATTCCAGCACATTTTCGCATTCTAGCTCATTTAGGTGATACCATATTGAAAGAAATCTGCCCTATCACAACTGTTCTTCAACAATGAAACAAGGCTTAACAAAGACACAAGCCATCACTGATACTAATTCTCATTAATTGCTGTTCTCAATTCAATGGACTTTTAAAATGCCCCACCAGCAATAGTCGTATTGCCATGCTGGTACAAAAGTCAGCCAACAGTATGTTTTATTAATCTTTTCCATTTTCTGTCAAACATAAGTCTACAATCCATAAACTTCATCTCACGATTAAAATGATGTATATTCAACCTATTTAAAGTAGTTAAGATTTCCATTGTTATCACAACTTACATTTTTATTACATCTTTATCCTCTATTTCTGTCATGCCATGCCTCCAATTTAAGCTACTATGAAAATAATATAGCCATATTTATATACAAACCTATAATCTAGAGAGAAGTCAGACACTGATTTAAGTTACTTTGGCGTAAATAAAAGGATGAAAAGAAATATTTTGGTTGTTTATGCATACCATGAGTAAATTTAGATACTCATGAAACCCAAAGACATATGGCAGACAAAACAGAAATTAAAATTTTCAGCATTAATTAATAAGTAAATGCATCTAGAATAGAATAATGAAGCATATTTTAATAGCAGCTTGACCTGTTTTTCACAAGTTAAATCCAAAATCTCTTTTCAAATAAAGAGGAATAAAGTCATGGATGTGACAAAATTGTTTAACTGCACATTGGTGAACAGTTAAACAATTGAATATTTGCATAATCTAACTATTAAAAAAACTATTTTAAAAAAATCAAAAGATTTAATTCTTCCAACATGGATTCTTCATCTTTAATTTGAGACTGTCCCATAAAGAACATTCTGTGCAAATTTGTTAGATCTGTAAACATAAAGATATCTCAAGTGAATTATTCTGCATATACTATAACCTAACAGGCATTTCCTCGTCTATATTTTATTTTCCCTCACCTCGATCTCATTCCTCCTTTCCTCCTTTTACAAGTGCAAGCCTCCATTCTATCTGCTCTTTTGCTGTTTAGGATGTTGACCCATCCCCTTGTCAGCATTTCTCTAGTTTGATATGAAGGAAAAAATAAAGATGTTAAACACATCACATAGTTTTATTTGGTGAGTTTTAGTACTGGCTCTGGGTGCTCTAGAGTTTCATGAGGATGTCAAGGTATCATCCTTCACTGGTAATCCTTCCATATTTTTCTACCACTTCTTTTTTCTTACCACCATAACATCAGGAATTGCAAAATACCAGTGGTCTATCTGAAATGCACTTATGCAACCTGGTATTTCCAGTTCAAATGTTCTTTAATGGCAAAGTGTTGTGGGAAGATGTCAGTAAATCACAGCTCTCTCGATGTGTAACTCTGATTTCCATTCCCAGCCAGATTTGGAAGCTGATTCCAAGCCACAACTCAACTAGATTCAAAATTTTACTGCAGGCAAGAATGAAGCCAAATTGCCCACAGCATGGCAAAGAAAGGCAGGCAAAGGTATAGGCATTGGCATTGGGACAGAGACAGCAAAACAGACAGGGTTATGGCTTGTTGGATGCATCAAGAAGGCTGGATAAGGCAAAGAATTTTGGTTTTATTGCTTTAGTGTGTGTGTGTGTGTGTTTGTGTGTGTGTGTTTGTGTGTGTGTGTGTTTCCTCTAGCCAGGTTTTTCCTACGTAACCAAGGTTTTTCTGCAGCCCTAGCCCTCGATTCTGGGCTTTTTTCTTCTGGCAGCCAGCAAATTCTTGCTGCCAGGTGAGAGACTTATATAGATCTATTTCTGGCTCATTAGCCATCATCAGTAAGCCACACCCACATCTCATGTATCTTCCCTGTAAAGGTAGAATATCTATTTTCTTACTTCTTCATAGGATTTTTGTGTGTTTTTCCTCTAGCCAGGTTTTTCCTACGTAACCAAGGTTTTTCTGCAGCCCTAGCTCAGTGGAATCACATCCACTCGATTCTGGGCTTTTTTCTTTCTGGCAGTCAGCAAGTTCTTGCTGCCAGGTGAGAGACTTATATAGATCTATTTCTGGCTCATTAGCCATCATCAGTAAGCCACACCCACATCTCATGTATCCTCCCTGTAAAGGTACAATATCTATTTTCTTACTTCTTCGTAGGATTTATGTGTATTTCTCTTTAGCCAGGTTCTACCTACATAAACCAAGATATTATGCAGCCCTAGTTCAGTGAAATCACAATTCACTAGTTTCTGGGCTTTTTTTTTTCTTTTTTCTTTTTTTCTTCTGGCAGCCAGCAGACCCTTTGCTGCCCACTGGGAGACTAAGATAAATCTATTTCGGCCTTATCTATCTATCTTATTCTATCTATCTATCTATCTATCTATCTATCTATCTATCTATCTATCTATCTATCTATCATCTATCATCTATGAGAATGTTTGACAAATCCAAATTTAAAATTCTCTATTTTGATGAGTAATTATTAATTGGATGATGATAATTCCTGCTCCCCCATTTTGGAATTTCCTTCTGGAAGGTATAGATGCACACATAGAGATATTCTGTATATGCCCACTGTAGTGATTTAGATGCATGCATTTATCAGAAAGAAGAAGGGCTTATTTCCAGCCCTTCTTCTTTCTGATAAATGCATGCATCTAAATCACTACAGTGGGCATATTATTTCCAGTGAAGATACAAACCTATGTTGACAAAATGGGGAAGTGAAGCATCATTTTTGAGCTATCAATTGCTTTGATATTTTAGATGGAAAGATATGTCAATCAAATAATCAATAAACAAATAAAGAGAACACAATAATCTGTCAGCAACATTAAAAGCAGTCATATTCAAAGTTGACATTGGCTATATGTCAATTTGTTCATAATGTTTCACCTAATTTCCTGTTTATGCCACAAAAGAATTCAGATGTAAATATATCTACTATTCCAGATAATTCTACTCCTCCCAAGAAAGCTTTCCACCCTATTCTGAAATTCTTCAGTATTTTAACCTGGGGCACCTTATTTTGGAACCCAAACTAGCAATACATTAAGCTGAAGTGAACTGTACCCTCTTTAAGTACACACTGTGTGTGTGTATATATATACATATACATGTATATATGTATACATATATACATATACATGTACATATACATATCTCTACTTATATATATATACATATGACTTACGACCACAACTGAGCCCAACATTTTTGTTGCTAAGTGAAACATTTGTTAAGTGAATTTTACCCCATTTTACGAACTTTTGTGCCACAGTTATTAAGTGAATCACTGCAATTGTTAAATGAATAAAAGCATTGTTAAGTGAATCTGGCTTCCACATCGACTTTGCTCGTAAGAAGGTCGCAAAAGATGATCACATGACTCTAGGACACTGCAACATTCATAAATATGAGCCAGTTGCCAAGCATCCAAATTTTGATCATGTGACTGTGGAGACACAGCAACAGTTATCAGTCAATTTTTTCATTGCTGTTATAACTTTGAACAGTCACTAAATGAACCGTTATAGAAGGACTCTGTGTGTGTGTGTGTGTGTGTGTGTGTGTGTGTGTGTGTATCTACATAAAGAAGCCAAATGCTTGATAACATATCCTAACACTAATAGATATTTCTTTATAAGAGACTATATGTACAAGTAGCACCTGAATGCAGACTGCAGGTTAATAATGCAATAGTTTATTTTCTTTCCCCTCCCCACAAAAGGAGTGTTTTACTAGATCCTTCTTAAAGATTTCTGTGCTTTAGAGTGCATGCTACAGTAATTCTGCCATCTGCAATTATTTATGGGTTTGATTAATCCCAGACTGTTGATATGACACTACTCTTCCAGCAACAGCTTGAAGTAAAGGAATTATTGCCAAGTATTTTTATATGGGTCAAGACATAGATCTACAGTCTATAGCTTGCCATAATTTACACACAGTACCTAAAACATCCAGAGAAGTTCAGGGAAGTTGAGTTTACAATCTGCCTGTCGACATGCAAAGCAGTCCTGAGTTCATTAAAGCTTTATATTCAAGATGCCACCTACATTTTGAAACCCTCCAACTGACCGTTTTTTGCATTCCAACTCTTTATTTCATGTAGGAATGCAACTTATTTGACAGCACTTCAGCAATTTCAGAGTGTTCCCTTTTATTTATTTTTTTCTTTCATACAGTCTTGACCTCCTCTTCTCTTTTCTCATCTCCTTTCAATTTTCATGAATCCTTGAAAATAATACCAAGCATTCATTACTAGTTTGACTACACAGCCAGTGTGTGACTATTATTTCCACAAAACATGGGCATCAACAATGTAGCCAGAAATCACAAGAAGATCGTGTCAAATTCTTAATACCAGTAGAGTAATTTTTCAAACATATTAGTCTCTTAGCCATTAGCCAAGGAATATGAGGTAGTCAAAGTCTGGTTTAAACAATATAGCTTATGACTTTATTTTCTCTTTTATTGATATTTTCTCTTTTATTGATAAAATAATAATTTCCTATCAGTTTATTAAAATATATGGTCACAGGCCCAAAACACCATTATATATAAATTCACTAAGGATGCATGTTATTCTATCACCAATAAATGCAAAACGAAACGAAATGAAATCTGTACCTCATTTCAAGCAAATATAAAATCCTATGATCTATAAAATATAAAATTCTATGATTAATAATTTAATTAGAGTTCAT
The DNA here is from genome assembly GCF_059756535.1 of Pantherophis guttatus. NCBI lineage: Eukaryota > Metazoa > Chordata > Lepidosauria > Squamata > Colubridae > Pantherophis > Pantherophis guttatus. The sequence continues at coordinate 56,384,498 of NC_142065.1, read as the reverse complement.
CTGTAGAAGCAACAGTTTTTGGGTGGCTAAATGTCCAAGCATTTAGAAATGTGTATATCAAGCTGGAATATTATCAGTAACAAGCTTCAAATTAAGAAAATACTATAAGTTAATATGGAACCAGTCCTCAAGACAAGCTTAGATCAAAATAAATAATAAAATTAATCAATAAAATTAATATTGCAGCTTGTTTTATTAAGACACTTGTATGAAACTTTCCAAAATATCTATTTTTATAAATATTCCCTTTTTTGTTGTTAACAATGTTTAAAACAATATACCATAATTTTAAAAATGAGATGATGAAACTTTATACCAGTGATGGCTAACCTTTTTGCCATCGCATGCCAAAAGCGGGGGGAGCGTGGTGGGGTCACACGCACGTGTGCCCACATCCATAATTCTATCCGCCCTGCCCCCCCGTGCTCCCCCACTTTTGGCACATGCTGGACGGTGGGCTCGGTAGGCCCATTTTTTGCTCTCCCTAGGTTCCAGAGCCTTTCTAGGAGCCTGGGGAGGGCAAAAACAGCCTTCCCCACCCACCCACCCCTGAGGCCCTCTGGAGGCCGGAAACAGTGTGTTTCCTGACTTCTGGTGGGCCCAGAAGGCCCGAAAATCAGCTGGCTGGCGCATGCATGCGTGTCGGAGCTGAGCTTGTGTGCCCACCGATATGGGTCCACGTGCCACCTGTGGCACCCGTGCCATAGGTTCGCCATCACAGCTTTATACTATCAGCAGACCATCTACACAAAATTAACTAGGGTTGGGTTTACCGCCTCCTTACTAATGTTTAGGAAATGATTTATCTACACTTGTTACAATGTGTTTGTTTGCCAACTTTGCAGAATAAACATGAGTACTATAAATAGATCAACATAAAATGCTAATTTTACTATTTCTGTAAACTACCCAATCCATTTGATAAGATATTCATTTATCTAATAACTAAATAAATGATCTACAATCAACATTATCTCCTGAAGTCAAAAATTTAAATTCCGGTTCCTGACATCTGTACTATAATTTGAGTTAAATCTTTCATAACAATAGATGTTCAGTTTTTACACGGTCAGGCAAGTTACTGGTGGCAACTAGTTTTATTTCAGTATAAAATATATCTGGACATAAGGATTAATGACTTTAGAAGCAAAGACATTTCTATGATCTCCAGCAAAGTTTCTCTGCTGGAGGCGGCTTTTTAAAATTTGCACTGCAAATTACAGGAGCACCAAACACGCCAGCAGCCTTCTTACAAGCAGTTGCATACCTAACATATTTGGGGCCTGCAGGAAATAATTATTTAACACCCTCTTCTCTGTTACCGAGAGCAAGTTTAGGGTAGTGATTAAGGCACCAGACTAGAAATTGGGGGGGGGGGGGCTCTGTGAGTTTTAGTCCTGCACAGACACAAAATCAGCTAGGTGATTTTGGACCAATCATTCTCTCTCAGCAGTAGAAAGGATGCATGGGCCAAACACTTCCGAAAAAATCTTGCCAAGGAATCTTCAGAGGGCAGTTACCAGGAGTCAAATTGTCTTGAAAGCTTGAATTCTCTTCCCTTAATTGTTACTGTGCTGTGTTGATCAACACAACTGATTCTTGCAGCCACCTTGTCATCTTTGGCAGCAGTCCCCCTTATTGCTTGCCCTCAGCGTAAATTGTCCTTATCTCCCAAGTATGCCATTCCTTAAAGGGGTTACTCAAGTCTCTCCACTTCTATATCAGAAGACGAAAATGTCTGACTTGTGGGGTTTACTTTTTTTCCCCCCTTCAGAGCCTTGAGATGCATTTTCCAGATTGAAGCACAATAAGCCAGTAGGGAGGGAGAAACTGGGAGTCTGGTTGCACACAGCCTATGCATTTTGCCTTCTGTGTCCCATTCCTTTCTGCATATGCCTTCTCAAAACATTTCACAAGCCCAAATAAAGTCTTCAAGCAAAAAGATTGTGTCACAATACTGTGTATGACTACAGAAGGTGGCAACACATAACCGACTCTGAGTCATCTTGAAAAATCTAAACAGTGAGCATTTGGATGAAAAATCTCAAGGCTGCAGTTGAAGTGGAAACTGAGAAGAAATCCCCCCAAATTCCACTTCCAACTTGTTGTCAACAAACAAGAGTCATCTAGAGCCAAGCTCAAGTTGAATAATCTATACCCAAAGTCTGAGTCCTAGCTTTGATATTTTACTAGATCTAAGTAATGAGACCTAAAAAGAGGATATGTGCATTAAAAATGATATGAAAACCACTGAAGGACACTAATGTAATAGTGATTATTGAAGGACATTAATATAATAGAAAGAATGACTAAATCAAGAATTGAAATGTACAATCACAAATCACAAGAATACAGACTTTCTTAACCTTTTTATCATAGAGCAGGGGTGTCAAACTCATGGTGTCACGTTGTCGTCACATGACTTATCATGACTTTTCCCCCTTCACTAAACCGGAGGTGGGGGTGGCCAGCACGTGACACATCCAGCCTGCGGGCCACAAGTTTGACACACCTGCCCTAGAGGATTTTTTCTTCAAGGAATCCTTGAATTTTGAGAGCACTGACAATCCCTGCATTAATATTGATATATATATACTTCACAATACAATTCATTTCTACATTTACAACAGCAAAGCAGCAGATCGGCACTGAGTGACAGCTCATAAAAATTCCCAACATTTTGTCTACTAGGATTATATGGCATGTGAAGTTTAAAGTATTTTTTCTAGTCACTTATGGAACCCCAGAGGTTCTGCAGAACCTCAGATGAGAAAGGCAGCCTCAGACAAATGTGTCTAACTAACTAGCAAAGCTCACAATACCACAGTTTCTGTTTTGCTGCTGTGAAGTAATACAGTTTGCTGTTGTGAAGTAATACAGTTAATTTTTCTGAAGCTTATCACTCTCCATTACTTATTCCAATCTAGTCTTCATTTCATAATTACTTTATCTGTATACTATCTATTAATAGTGCCTGAAATGTGGTAATAAGCATAATATTATGCCCAATATTATGCTGGTAGTTGCAATGTAGCCACTATTGCACACTGCCTTGAACATAGGACATATACTTACAGCTTGGGAAATCTAATAACATTCAGAAATTGCTTGAGCAAGTTTAATTCTGCCATTTCTCTTATATCTATTTTTTCATTTTTTCAGCTACTTGGTATGTCCTTATTACTTTTGCTTTTTTCCACGGCGTACACATGTGATTTAGGGTGTTTAAAAAATTTAAACTTTAAATTTAAACTAAAAAATAGTTTAAATTAAAGTTAAAAAACTTTAAACTAAAAAATTTAAACTTTAAAATTTAGAGAGTTTAAAAAATTCAAGATGGAAGCCACAACCATTTGATAAAAGTCTTACTGCTTTGTTCATATGAGATGCACATTAAAAAAAAAGGAGTGAGGCTTCAAGTACAATCACCTTTGTTTCATCAGCAAAATAATTTATTTATAAATGTATAAATGTTATAATGTATGCACAATAGACTATATTAATTCATCACCAGTAAATTACAATGTAGTTCTGTCTTAGGGTGATGCATGAACATAGATACTGTAGTTCACAAATCAGGCTAATGCAATATGTGAACAGATTACCTTATTTTCCCTGTACACCAGAGGTAGGTTTCAGCAGGTTCTGACCAGTTCTGGAGAACCGGTAGTGGAAATTTTGAGTAGTTCAGAGAACCGGTAGTAAAAATTCTGACTGGCCCTGCCCCCATCTATTCTGCCTCCCAAGCCCCAGCTGATCAGGAGGGAATGGAGATTTTGCAGTAACCTTCCCCTGGAGTGGGGAGGGAATGGAGATTTTACAGTATCCTTCCCCTGCCATGCCCACCAAGCCATGCCCACCAAGCCTCACCACACCCACCAAGCCACGCCACGCCCACCAAACCACGCCCACAGAACCGGTAGTAAAAAAATTTGAAACCCACCACTGCTGAACACTGATGTTAAGAAAACCCCTAAGTATGCACAGGTTTGAAATTCATATAAGCTCACCCAGTAATGCTCTATTTAATTAAATTGACTTTATTTCTTAATTTCAGTAGTCTGAAATGGTCTATGATGAAAATTCTCACATGATGTTCTTGATGGTTTATTTTGAATCTTTTTTGTTGATAAACATTAAAATCATATTAAGAAGCCACTATTTTTATAATAAATTTTAGTCCTGGCTATTGAATAACACTGCTTATTGGCATAATATTATAGTAATATGATTTGAAAGCCAGGACCAAAATTTATTTTGTCTCTAAAAGAAGCTGATAATGCCAGATCAAAATAAAGTCCTTTCATCATTCTACTCACAGTTTGGAATCCAACTTCAGAAGAAATCCCAGTTTGTCATATTCTGAAAGACAAAAGCAGATTTCATGGAATTTAGTAGACCCATCAGTTTCCCAGCAGAGAAAGAGAGCCTTTCAATATATACATTTCTAAACTGGAAATGACAGCATTGCTAATAAAGTGAAAAAAAAATTAATTAATACACAATCTTGTTAAATAGAGTTCTGTAAATTCCATTATTGAATTCCTAAAATAAAAACATCCTGTTTTTGAAATATACCATCCTCAATTTAATCTAGAACAGTGCTTCTCAACCCCAGCAACTTTGAGATATGTGGACTGGAAATTCCAGAATTCTTGAAGTCCACACATCTTATTCCTGAGGATAATATTCTATATTGTATATCAGGGGTGTCAAACTGGTAGCCCACAGGCCGAATGCATCACACATATGCCATGCCCACCCCAGCTCCGCGAAGGGAAAAAAAAACATTGTGATATGTCATGTGAAGGCAATGTGACTCTGCGAGTTTGACACACATGATGTATATCTTAATAGTTCTCTTCATTGTGTGGTAACATATTTTGCAATTCCTACTATAATTATAGGCCAAGAGATAATTTTAAAATAATAAAAAGTACAAAATATGTTTCCTCAAAAATATACTGCAAGACTTCCTAAAAGGGTTTTGAGAGAATGGATATTATTCAATAATAAAGCAGAAGTATGAAGCCATTGTTTTTCAACTCAGAAAAGATACAAGTTTACTGACAGTTTTTCACCTTGTTCCAAATGGCAGAGTTTAATTTAACAAATATTTTAAATTGAATTCTGGACACATATAAATGGAAGAAGTCCAGCTGTTTTTTCCAGTTTCTTTAAGTGTTGATGCATATTTGACAGACTATATTTATATTTCCTCATCAACTCTCCAAACTCAGCTTTCAAATGAATTCCAGCACCCATCCAAAACAAATGAACTTATGATTTATGGTTTTGATGATTGGACAGCATTGATTATAGAAAGAAAAGAGTTGTACTTATAAATGTTGTAAACATCAGAAGCTACTTCTTTATATCTTTTTTCTTTCTTTTCCATTTTTCTTTTTATTTATTTCTCATGCTTTTAGCTTTCTTTTATTTATTTCTTTTTCTTTGTTCCAGACACTCACACTAGATGATAGATAGATAGATAGATAGATGGATGGATGGATGGATGGATGAATGGATGGATGGATGGATGGATGGATGGATGGATGGATGGATGGGGAGGGGAGTTGGAAAGGACCTTGGAGGTCTTCTAGTCCAACCCACTGCTCAAGCAGGAAACTCTATACTAGTGATGGCTAACCTTTTCCAGACCGAGTGCACGCACACACCCAAACCCCCAAAATGCAATGTGTGGGGGGGGCTGCGCATGCGCCCCAGGCCCCGCAAGGGGCCCTGCACACGCCCTGCCCCTCTGCATGAATCCCACCCCCCCCGTGCATGCGCATGTGCCCCACCCCCTCTGAACACGCCACGGCCCCCATGCACTTACACACACCCCTGCATGGGCACGCGTTCCCCCCACATGCGGCCCCCCCCACATGTGTGGCAGAGACCCGAAGACCAGCTGGCCATGCGCAGCAGAGCTGAATTGGGATGACAGCTCACATGCTGTCAGAGAGGGTGCTGCGTACCATCTCTGGTACGTGTGCCATAGGTTCACCATCACGCCTCTATACCATGTCAGACAAATGGTTGCCCAATCTCTTCTTAAAAACTTAAGATATATTGTGATTGTTATCAGTTGAAGAATTGTTGCTATACCTGATGCTAAACTTATGGGAACCGAAAGGTTAAATAGTCTAAATTTGTTATTCCAGAACAGTAGCTGACCAAGGAAGAATTTTAGCCAAATAATGTGTGAAAGAGAAACGAGACAGAACTAACCCAAATGAGAGTAAACTAGTAGAGCTGATCATTTAAACAGCACAGGCTTTTCCAAATTACTACTTGTAGTTGTGACTACAATTCCATTATCACAGCTAGCATAAACCTTTATAGATAACTGAATTAAGGGGAAACAGTGTGACAAGAAGCATGTTTCACTGATTTGGTAGTGAATGAAGCAAAACTTCATCTTTTGCAAGAAAAAAAACCCTTCCATTTCAGAAATTACATCAGCCCTTAGGTCAAAAGAGGTAATATATGCAACATTATTCAGCTTTGTAGAAAAGTAACTCAAAAAAGCTCACGATCACTGATAACAATTTAATAATAAATGTACAATAGAAACAGAGAGACTAATAGCTAAGCCATCATGAGCTAAATAAACTATACATTCTTTGTGCCAAACTAAACACTGGCATAATTATGTTTTCCTCTGAGTATCTAGAATCAACCTAGCTGCTGGACAACTAAGTGAAAAATGCTTAGACTTATTGCTGTGTTCCCAACAGACCACCCAAAGAGTCAACAGAGCAGAAAGAGTAGATATATGGGTAATCTGTCCACCTTCACATATTCCAGCTGCATCCATATATTTATACAGAGAGAAGAAAACTAAATCTTCTCTCAGTGCATTCCTCAAAGGATAAGCCACAAAAACAATGACACTTTTCAAGAATAATTATGAAGCACTGTGTACATAAGTTAAGCCAACGCATCAATATAACAGCTTCAGTGCTAGCCTGACAACATTCTTTCTTGAGAAGCCACTCACTTCTACCCACAGTAAAGGAAGAAAAGATGCTTGCTTTTTGATACTCAGGAACTATCTGTATACAGGTAGTCAGTCCTCAGCTTACAACAGTTTCATTTAGTGATCGTTTTAATAATAATAATAATAATAATAATAATAATAATAATAATAATAATAATAATAATAATATTATTATTATTATTATTATTATTATTATTATTTTATTTCTATACCGCCCTTCTCCCGAAGGACTCAGGGCGGTGTACAGCCTATTTAAAAACACAAGACAAACATCAATTTAAAATTTAAAATTATTAAATAAATTTGGCTCCATTTAAAACCCCAGAAATTTAAAATACCCCAATTTAAAATTATCATGTCGATAGCCCGGCCTGGCGGAACAACAGGGTATTCACTGCACAGCGAAATACCCGGAAGTGGGGATCTTACGTATTTCCGGGGGCAGTTCATTCCACAGGGCTGGGGCTTCCACAGAGAAGGCTCTCCCCCTGGGTGTCGCCAGCCAACATAACTTGGCCGATGGCACCCTGAGGAGACCCTCTCTGTGGGAGTGAACTGGCCGGTGGGAGGCTATTGGTGGCAGAAGTCGGTCTCGAAGGTACCCGGGTCCTATGCCAGGGAGCGCTTTAAAGGTGGTAACCAGCACCTTGAATCGCACCCGGAAGACCACTGGGAGCCAGTGCAGCTCGTGCAGGAGGGGTGTCACATGGGCACGAGTTGCGCCCATAACCACCCGCACGGCCGCATTCTGGACCAGTTGGAGCCTCCGAGTGCTCTTCAAGGGGAGCCCCACGTAGAGAGCATTACAATAGTCCAGCCGGGAGGTGACAAGGGAGTGAGTGACCGTGCGCAAGGCGTCCCGGTCCAGAAAGGGCTGCAACTGGCGAATCAGGCGAACCTGATAAAAGGCCCCCCTGGCCACGACTGTCATATGCTCTTCTAAAGACAGCCGTGCATCCAGGAGGACACCCAGATTGCGAGCCCTCTCTGTGGGGGGCAAAGATTCACCCTCAATAGTCAGCGATGGCACCTGCTGACTATCTCGGGACGCTGGAAGCCACAGCCACTCAGTCTTGGAGGGGTTGAGTCTGAGCCTGTTCCTCCCCATCCAGACCTGCACGGCCTCCAGGCAGCGAGACATCACATCAAGGGCATCGTTGGGGTGGTCTGGGGTGGAGATGTATAGCTGGGTATCATCAGCGTACAGATGACACTTCACCCCAAAACCACAGATGATCTCACCCAGCGGCTTCACATAAATGTTGAACAGAAGGGGCGAGAGGACCGACCCTTGCGGCACTCCTCATGCGAGGTGCCTCGAGGTCGACCTCTGCCCCCCTGCCAACACAAACTGCGAGCGGTCGGAGAGGAAGGAGGAGAACCACCGCAAAACGGTGCCCCCTATTCCTAACCCCCTCAACCGCTGCAGCATGATACCATGGTCAATGGTATCAAAAGCTGCTGAGAGATCTAATAGGACTAGGACAGAAGAGCAACCCCTGTCCCGAGCCCTCCAGAGATCATCCACCAACGCGACCAATGCCATTTCTGTGCTGTAACCCTGCCTGAAGCCCGACTGGCACGGGTCCAGATAGATAGCTTCATCAAGGTGTCGGGGAAGCTGTCGTGCCACCACACTCTCAACAACCTTCGCCACAAAACGAAGGTTGGAGACCGGACGGTAGTTGGCTAATTCAGCCGGGTCCAGGGAGTTACAAGTTGAAGTTACAACAGCACTGAAAAGAATGACTTATTACCGTTTTTCACACGTACAACCATAGCAGCATCTCCACAGTGATGTGATAAAAATTTAAATGCTTGGCAACTGATGGATATTTATGATGGTTGCAATGTCCGGGGATCATGTGATAACCTTTTGTGAACTTCTGACAAGCAAAAGCAAAGGCTGAAATTATTTAATTGTTTTTTAAACTGTTTTTAAATTTTATATGCAATGTTTTATCTCGGCTGTACACCGCCCTGAGTCCCGCAGGACAAGGGCGGTATAGAAATAAAATAAAATAAATAAAAATAAATAAATAAATAGAGGCACCAGATTCGCTTAATAACCATGTTACTAATTTAACGAGTGCAGTGATTTCCGAGATGGCAAGAAAAGTTGTAAAAATGGGTCAAAACTCGCTTAACAACTGTTTCGCTTAGCAACAGAAATTTTGAGCTCAATTGTGGTCATAAGTCAAGGAGTATCTGAAGCATATAAATATAAAATATAGATAAGTCTAGAAATAGTTACAGGTAGTCCTGGACATACAACCATTTGTTTAGCAACTGTTCAAAGTTATAAGAACTTTTTTAAAAAAAACAACTTGTCAAAATGTCCTCTCATTTACAAGTATTGTAGCATTCCCACGGTCACATGATCAAAATTTGGGTGCTTGGCAACCAGCATGTATTGATAATAGTTGCAGCATCCCAAGGTCATGTGGTCACCATTTGCAACCTTCTCAGCCAGTGTCTAACAAGCAAAAACAATAAGAGAGAAGCTGGATTCACCTGATTCACTTAACAACTGCAGTGATTTACTTAACAACCATGGCAGAAAGGTCATGAAATTGAGTGCAACTCATTTAACAACCACCTTGCTTAGCAATGGACATTCCAGACCCAAATATGGTTGCGTGTTGGGGACTACCTGTAATATAGAACATATTTGACCTGTTGTATAACATTGATCTATTTGTTTGATATTTTCAAGTTTGCAAAAGCAATTGTGTACATTTTGACTATTTGGTTTATTGATAGGCATTTTGGCAGGGAAACTACAAAAATTATGGATTTTAGATAAAGATTACAGGAGTTATTCAAGCACAAGATAGCCATAACTGAAAAGCATCAAGGTAAATGGAAGATGAGTAGAACTGCAAATTAAGCAACAGTGTGAATCTGGCAGTAAAGTCAAGGGTTCAAAATTGCTTCACTTCCACCCATTTTAGATACTCTAAATCACATTGATGTTCAGATAGATATTATTTATTACTGAAATAAACTTTTAATTAAGCTGTGCAGTGCTTTGAATTGGATTTCGAAGAGGGGCTTTGGAACATATGGAAATGCAAGCACAAATCCTCTATGCAAGTTGTTCAAGCCTTAATCCATTTTTTTTTCCAGAACCATGTAGCAGCAGGCTCTGGGAACAGATTTGGCTGCTTTAATGAATCACAGAGAGATGCTGTTTTCTATCTATTTGAAACAGCCCTTTGCAATTGAATCTGAAGCATTGCACATCCCTGTTTGTTATATCACTAATTACTGAAGTCTCCTAGTGGTTTATAATAAAATATGAGCATGGTATCAAACATTATGCAGATCAAACTAAAAAATAACCAAAATTTAAAAGCCAATTGACAAAGATATATTTCAACATGGTTTTTAAGCCAACAAAGAAAACAAATCTGTACAACTAAGCAGGGACTGCATTCCAAAGACCTGGGATGGCAACAGAAAAGGTTTATCTTCAAGTCATTAATGACCCAATGGCAATAGAGGCCACTCTTCCTCAAAAAGTTCAGCGAATGGTTCATTGTAGGAAAACCGCATAAAAGCTCCTTTCTCAGTTAAGAACTATATACCAACCCAAATTGTACTTTAAAAGTAACAACCATAACTTTGTATTTGACCCCTAAACAAACTGGCAGCCTTGGAACACTTATAAATAATTTCTGGGCCTGGGAGTAAACAGGCAATAAAGAATGCAAAAGGACACTATGAGCTTTTTCTG